>NC_057406.1:51811914-52153523 GCF_019320065.1 Cervus canadensis
CTGTGTGTGTGTCTGTGTGTGTGTCTGTGTGTGTGTCTGTATGTGTGTCTGTGTGTGTGGCTGTGTGTGTGGCTGTGTGTGGCTGTGCATCTGTGTGTGTCTGTGTGTGTCTGTGTGTGTCTGTGGCTGTGTGTGTGGCTGTGTGTGTGGCTGTGTGTCTGTGTGTGTCTGTGTCTGTGTGTGTGGCTGTGTGTGTGGCTGTGTGTCTGTGTGTGTCTGTGTCTGTGTGTGTCTGTGTCTGTGTGTGTGGCTGTGTGTCTGTGTCTGTGTGTGTGGCTGTGTGTGTGGCTGTGTGTGTCTGTGTGTGTCTGTGTCTGTGTGTGTGTCTGTGTGTGTGGCTGTGTGTGGCTGTGTCTGTGTCTGTGTGTGTGGCTGTGTGTGTCTGTGTCCGTGTGTGTGGCTGTGTGTGTCTGTGTGTGTGTCTGTGTGTGTCTGTGTCTGTGTGTGTGGCTGTGTGTGGCTGTGTGTGTCTGTGTGTGTCTGTGTCTGTGTGTGTGGCTGTGTGTGTGGCTGTGGTGTCTGTGGCTGTGTGTGTGGCTGTGTTGTGTGGCTTGGTGTCGTGTCTGTGTCTGTGTGTGTCTGTGTCTGTGTGTGTGGCTGTGTGTGGCTGTGTGTGTCTGTGTGTGTCTGTGTCTGTGTGTGTGTCTGTGTGTGTGGCTGTGTGTGTCTGTGGCTGTGTGTGTGGCTGTGTGTGTGGCTGTGTGTGTGGCTGTGTGTGTCTGTGTGTGTCTGTGTCTGTGTGTGTGTCTGTGTGTGGCTGTGTGTGTGTCTGTGTGTGGCTGTGTGTGTGGCTGTGTGTGTGGCAGTGTGTGGCTGTGCATCTGTGTGTGTCTGTGTCTGTGTGTGTCTGTGTGTGTGTGTGTCTGTGTGTGGCTGTGTGTCTGTGTCTGTGTGTGGCTGTGTGTGTGTGTGGCTGTGTGTGTCTGTGTGTGTGGCTGTGTGTGGCTGTTTGTCTGTGTCTGTGTGTGTCTGTGTCTGTGTGTGTGTGTGTCTGTGTGTGTGTGTGGCTGTGTGTGTGTGTCTGTGTGTGTGTGTGGCTGTGTGTCTGTGTGTGTCTGTGTCTGTGTGTGTCTGTGTGTGTGGCTGTGTCTGTGTGTGTGTTGGGGCAGGGAATATGTGGGAAATTTCTGTAACTTTTGTTCAATTTTGCTGTGAACCTAAAACTGCTATGGGCTTCCCTTGTGGCTCAGCTGGTAAAGAATCTGCCTGCAGTGCAGGAGACTCGGGTTCAATCCCTGGGTTGGGAAGATCCCCTGGAGAAGGAAAAGATCCCACTCCAGTATTCTTGCCTGGAGAGTTCCTGGGCTGTGCGCAAAGAGTCAGACACGACTGAGCAACTTTCACTTCACTAAAACTGCTATAAAAAATAAAATCTTTTTTTTTAAACCCCAGCTACATAGGTATACACTAAATGTGGGAGACCCACATGTTTTTCTGGGGTGTGGCCGCGGCCTTCTCACAGCTCACTGAGAGACGTTTATCGAAGGCAATGCTGGGACTCCGAGCTCTGTGTCCCAGGGAATAACTGTCTATGTAAGATGCTCAGGTAGGTTCCCCCGGGTTCAGCTGGCCCTGAGGACCTCAGCATCCCTCCAACCAATGAGTGAGCAAGAATCCAGGGATCACAAGAAAATCAAGCCTGTTACTATGTAAGCGAGCAGCACATGACACATGGTATATCAGAGTGAGTTTATGACAGCTGTAGGCATTTCTGTGCATGCTTTTGAAATTAAGCTTTGCGTCCTGTGCAAAGGTGAGCATGCCCCACCTTTTTTTAATTCAACACAGCTCCTAAAGCTATTTATAAGAAATACATGCTTCGAGTTACAAGGGCTGATTTTGAGAGTCTGTGGATATCTCCTAGAATCTGAGTTTAGTTATGGATAATGACAGGATGTGACTGTCTTGAAACTTTGTTCATTAGATTCACGAGGTGTTGTGTCTGAGAAGAGTAAGAGTGTTAATTGTATTTATAATGAACTTCATTAGAGCATAAATAAAATGCATGAATATTTTGTTCGTTACAATGAAGGGCTGCAGGGCAGGCCAGTGCCGTGCCGGGGGCAGGGAGTTTGAGCTATTGCTCCATTTCAGCAGCGTCCCTGCTCCTTTGTTCAGACACACAGGGGCCCGGGGTCACTCACGCAGGCACGCGTTTCTACACGTCTACACTGAGGCCCCTGTGCAGCAGGAGGAACAGTGTCCACGTGACGCTTCCTTTCTGGAAGCAGACGCATGTCGGGCGTGATCTAATGGAACCTCCGTTCCTTGGCTGTAACAGAAACAGAGAGACCCCAGGTGGCCTGACGCTCTGTGGGAGCCGGGAGGCCCAGGTCCTGCTGAGATGCCCTGAGTAGCTGGGAGCCTTCTCGGTAGGGTCTGTGCCCTCTGCCTGGGTTCCCCTTCCTTCAGGGGAGAAGGGGTAGGGGAAGGGGCTGCTCTTGAAGCTCAACAAAGCACCTTCCAGCCTCCCTCATGGGGGAAGGAGGAGGAGCGGGTGGAGACCCTGCTCCCACCCGCTGTCCGGAGATCCCCGTGGACTTCCTGTGTGTGTCATCCCAGCCCCAATGCACATTTTTGTCACCTCTGTGTATTGGTGGCTCAGTCAGTGAAGAATCTGCCTGCAATGCCGGAGACCTGGGTTCGATCCCTGGGTTGGGAAGAGCCCCTGGAGGAGGGCATGGCAACCCACTCCAGTATTCTTGCCTGGAGAATCCCCATGGACTTCAGCCTGCCAGGCTCCTCTGTCCTTGGGGTTGCAAAGAGCTGGACATGGGGTTGCTGACCGACTGACCACAGCATACCTTAAAGTGGGCTTCCCTGGGGGCTTCCTGGTAAACACAGTTATTTGAAAAAGAAAACATATGTCAAAATCATAGATGGGAACCAACCTCATTTGCCATAGAGATCAACTTTTTAAATAAATGCTTCACTTGAATATCCGAGCTGCCAAGAGGACAAGTGAAACTAACCATCCTAACGCAGTCTCCTTTCCCCTGTTTCCTTGTCAGAAGGCTTGGATGCTAGTTAAACCATTATTAGGCAGTCTCAGCATTTGCTTCAAAACCTCTTCTCTTGTGATCCTCCTTGTTATGTTCGTTTTTTGTTCTCAGTGCGACCGGGACCAGTCAGTTCTCTCTGAATAAAACCAGCGAGAAAACTTGCGTGTACGTTCCAAAGCATTCAGGGCACAGAGAATGCCGGCTGGGCTGAGGTGTGTTAATTCATCAACCGGGGGAAAAAATCTTGTCAATATTTGCAGAGAAGAGACGTCTCCACGAAGTAGAAAGGCCACATTATGGAAATGGAATGTTTTGTGCGGAAAGCCGTTTTAGAATCAGAGAAGGTCAGTGCAGAGGCTCAGAGGGCGAAGTGCTTGTCCATAAGAATACAGCAAAGCCCAGTCTACTGACTGAGAAATAAAATGAGACTTTGTAACCTAGCCCTCCTCATGGCCCCAGAGTTCCATGTGAGGAGACAACAGGCATTTCCCAGGGATGGTTTTGTGGAAGAATCTAGATGTTTATGCCAGAAGGACCTCGGGGAGAACCACCGCTATGAATCACCACAGTGACCTGTGTTCTGAAATGGATGGGCTGCTTCGTTCCTCTTCAGTCAAAAAGGATTTAAGAGAGGGTGGCTGACCCAATAGCTTCTATTTTTTAAAATGGAGCTATGTATTTGTTTGCTTGTTTGGCTGTGCTGGGTCCTAGTTGTTACACACGGGGCTTTTAGTTGAGGCGTGCAAATGCTTAGTGGCAGCTTGTGGAACCCAGTTCCCTGAGCAGGGATCAAACCTGGGTCCCCTGCACTGGGAGCGTGGGGTCTGAGCCACTAGAACCACCAGGGAAGTCCTAATAGCTTCTTAAATTTTGGACAAGCTGTGTTCAAATCCTAGCCTACCATTTGCTGCGTGACTTTGGGCTTGCCATTTAACCTCTCTGGGCCTCAATCACCTCGGCTGTGAAACGAGGTGGAAACAGCAGTACCTCCCTCATGTCGCTGTTCCGAGGACTAGATCAGCTAACCTGTCGGTGGGGTACTGACAGGGCTTCCCTGATGGCTCAGAGGGTAAAGCATCCGTCTGCAGTGCGGGAGACCCGGGTTCGATCCCTGGGTCGGGAAGATCCCCTGAGAAGGAAATGGCAACCCACCCCAGTACTCTTGCCTGGAAAATCCCATGGATGGAGGAGCCTGGTAGGCTATAGTCCATGGGGCCACAAAGAGTCAGACACGACTGAGCGACTTTAATTTTCTTTCAGGGTACTGACAGGGGCTTCCCATGTGGCTCTAGTGGTAAAGAATCCACCTGCCAGTGCAGGAGATACAAGGACGTGGGTTCAATCCTTGGGTCAGGAAGATCCCTTGGAGAAGGAAATGGCACCCCCCCGTCTGGTATCCTTGCCTGGAATAAATTGCATAGACAGAGGAGCCTGGTGGGCTGTGGTCCGCAGGGTCTCAGAGAGTTGCATGCGACCGCCTGCACACACACGGGTACTGACAACCGAGCTGGCCTTGGAAAGTACTCCACTGATGATGTTTCTCAGCCTCTCAGTCATGACTGACTCTTTGCAGCCCCGTGAACTGCAGGACGCCAGGCTTCCCTGTCCTTCACTGTCTCTGGGAGTTTGCTCAAACTCATGTCCGTTGTCGATGATGCCATCCGACCAACTCATCCTCTGTCCCCCCTTCTCCTGTACTCAATCTTTCCCAGCGTCAGGGGCCTTTCCGATGAGTCGGGTCTTCACATCAGGTGGCCTTTGGTGTTAGTGGTCATTATTGCACATGAACCATTGGTAGGCTCAGACCTGGCTGTCAGGAGACACTGGCCTTTTCCCAGCCATGCTCGTGAATGTCTTGTGTGATCAGTCAACTCAAACATTTCCTCTTTGTTTTCTCTTTGGTAACCGGAGCCGTGATTTTACAAGCAATTGTGCATCCTCAAGAAGGAGGGCGTGAGAGACGGGGGTGACCGCGTGCTGATACATGCCGTAGCGCAGGAGCTAGGAATTCGCACTTTGCCATCAGACACGTTGTGGCTTGAACTTGGTCACTGCTACTCACCAGGGAGATCCTGGAGATGTTATCTACCCTCAAGTGTAGGGGAAAGTTGGTAAATGCTCCTGGGTCAGAGGGCTGCTCAGAGACTCAACAAGACAATGATGAAAAAAAGTCCTTGGCACACGGTAAGTCTTGAGTAAGTGAATTTAGTGATGATAATTCAGTCCAAGCAGCCTGTGGCTGAGGGATTTGCCTCCAGATTATAGGCCCTGTAACCCGTCATCCCACCAAACGGCAGACTCAGACCAACCGCAGGGCCAGTGTTTTACTCTGGTCCTGACTTTGGGTGACATGCTGCCATTTTCCCACCCCAACCACTTCCAGTCACCCCTCAGCCTTGCTGACGGGGTCCCAGAGCCCTGGAGAGCCAGGCCCAGTGGCCGGGCTTTGAGAGGAGCTGGGTGTCAGGAGCGGGTCTTGGGTGGAGATGGGGGCGGTAAGCAGGACTGGACCACCTCCGCCCTGCCGCTGGCGTCCCCACTCCTGTTTCCGTGCTGCGTGGGGGTGGGCAGGGGGCCCCAGCTGCAGTTACAGCCTTCCCTCTGATAGGAGGGGAGTGAGTTCCCCGACCCGGGAGCTGGAGAGAAGGCCCTGAGCACACTCAGCACGTCCTCTCCCCTTTGAGAGCAGCCTGTCCCCAGAGGAATACTTCCCGCCCACACTGCACCCCACTTCCCAGCCGTTCAGAGAGGCAGGCCCCTGGGGGGAGTGGTGGTGGGGAGCGGCCTGCGGAGGCCCAGACCTGCCCTGGGACGGGATGCAAGTTCATGCCGCAGCGGCCTCTCAGGCGCCTTGTACGTGGTCCCTGACCTCCTGCCCCATGGCTCGGGTAGGGATGAGCTGCTGTACCTGGACTAGTACTCAGACAGAAAAAGGAACACAAATCAGAAAATTATTACAGAATAGACTGTTCGGCCTTTGGGGCAGAGACTATGTCTGTTTTGCTCACTTACCCCCGGGCCTAACGTAATAGGCATTCAGTAAACCTATATTGAATAAATAACAGAAAATTAAGTAGTTGGTCTGTGAATATACCACCTGAACAAAGATATTTGTTGCAGCTTTATTTATCAATGTAATAGTGAAAAATGATTTTTTATAGTCTGGTGAGAAGTTTGTGGCATTGAATATGATGAAATGGATGCTATTATTAGAATCAAGGTGAGGACTGTAAAAAAGCATTAGAAACTTATGGAATATAAACAAAAAGGGCATAAATGAAATCTAATAATACTGTAATCAGTATTACAATTACAATAAACAATATAAACATGGAAATTTGTATGGATTAAGATTGGAAGGCATGTTTAGAAATAAAGCTATTATTGTGTAAAATCAGTGGGCTTATGAGCAATGAAGAAACACTTTTGATAAAGTTTTACAGTGGACTCTAGAATATTTTCTAAAAATCTTTTAAAGAAATCCTGGCAGTACTTTCTAAACAGATGAGCCAGTTGTTTGCTGTTTTCCAGGGTCTGTTTGGTGAGCTGTGAAAGGTCGCATTGGATGGGGGGGCTTCTGAAAATTTCCATCTCTGCACGTCCTGGTGCAGAGCAGTTAGGACCTGACAAAGTTATTCTTGGCAAACGTGATCTGTCTGGGTTCTCGGCACAAAGAGCCTCCAGCAACCGAGGTGCTAGGATCTGTGCTGGTAAAACCCGGCCCAGAGTGGGGAGCTAACAGAGGGCTTTTCAGGCTTTTATTTCCCTGTCTGTTCCCTCTCCTCTTCCTCTTCTCTCCTTTCGACTTTGGTAAACACCCCGGGGTGTATCCTGCGCTCTTCCAGGTCCGTGTGGTTGGAACACGGGGGAGGATGGCTTCTTCTGATTCCTGCCCTGCGCCTCTCTGTCCCGGGCTGGCCCGGCCCAGCCCGGCCGCGGGGCTGCCCTCGTCCGCCCCTCCCACCCTGGCACCGGCCTGTGGTCTCCCAGAGGACCCCCGCCCCCCGCGCCTGCTCTCACACCTCCTCCCCCTGGGCCACCCGTGTCCTTACTGCCCCGGCTCGATTCTGTGGGACCTGCTGGTGTCTTGCCCAAGCACTTGGGGAAACTTCCTTCTGTAACTGCAGCTTCGCACTACCCTGGGCTTCATTTGCAGCAACCACACCCCGGGACACGGAAATAGGTCTCTGAGGAGGTCCAGGTGGGGCTGGCCTGGGCGCCACACACTGCCCGACATAGCCAGGGCGCCAGGGCCCAGAGGGCCCCAGCGTCACCCGGTCCGGCAGAAGCCAAGCGGGGCCACTGGGAGCAATTCCGCCGTGGCTCTGGTGGGCCCTTCCTTCTCCCCAAATTTCTGGGCCTTCCACTTAGGTGAGTTAGAGTAGCCTCCTGCGGGTCAGCTTTGGGGGCTGACAGACGAGAAGGAACTTAGTCTTTATCTGACCCCGCCTGGCATCACGGGACAAGCAAAGACTTTCATTTCCCTTTTATTTCCCAGTGCCGCCGTTTACTTGGGCAAGTTTGTATGTGTGATTTTTTTTTTCCTTGGCTGCGCAGCATGTGGAACTTCCCCAACCAGGGATCAAACCCACAACCCCTGCATCGGAAGCAAGGCGTTTTGACCACTGGACCACCAGAGAAGTCTGCCTAGGCGGGTTTAATAACTGCTCTCATCTGTTCAGAGCTGGTTGGGTGTATGCCAAGAGTTCTGTATGCTCTGTTCTCTCCAGTCTTCTCCACAGCGCTGTCCTCTTCAGAGATGAGGCTCAGAAAGGGCAAGCTACTGGCCCAGGGACACCCAGCTTGCAGTTGGTGAAGCCAGGATCCGAACACAGATGGATTTTCCTCCCAAGCTGCTGACTTCATCCTTACCCTGCCTTCCCTCCTCCTGTCCCGCTAAGCCAGTTTCCCTCACAAAGCAGCAGAAAGACTATAGACCGTGGTTCCTTCTCCAAAAATCTGAGCTACAAAAATTCTGGCCTCTGAAAGGTGTTTTTTTTTCTTTTTTAAACATACTTCTAGCTCCAAAATGTATCTAGTGACAAAACCTGACCTGAGCTGCCTCGAGGCTCTCGTGGTCTTGAATTGTCTCACTTACTCAATCTCCATGTGTTTTACTGAGGAAATCATAATGAGTTGGATTGTGGATCTGCCCTGGAATCTTCTGGAGGTACAAGATGGTGCGTAGAATATAGAATCCAGAAAATTCTGAATTCTGAAGTACATCTTGTCCCAAGGGATTCGGATAAGTGCCATGGATCTGTATTAAGCTGCCCACCTAACCTCACAGGGGCCTGGTGCTCACCCATCCCCTGCAGGAACTCGATAGATGTAGGCAATTTGATCATAAAGGTCAAAAGTTGATATGTATGTGCTCTTTGACTCAACAATTCCTCTTCTAGGAATTTCTTCTAAGGATTTAGGAATAGGATATTCATCCCAGCAAAAATCTAGGGACAGCCTAAACATCCCAAACCAGAGAAACAGTTAAAATAAGAGGGGATCGTGATATAACCATTAAAACCACTTCTTGCCTTATAAATTTAGTACTGTGGAAAAATACTAAGTGGCCAGGACGTGGGGAACACAGATTTACAAAATGGTCCTTACTTTATGGTCCCATTTTTGTGAAAGGGGCGATAAAACAACAGGAAAGAACAGTGTCAGTACATCTGCACTCCTGGAAGAACCACTGTCTGATTTGCATCTCTCTCCTAGACAAAGGGTGGCCCCGGGGCGTCAGAGCGCTCAGCCGGCTGAACTGGCTTTTGATCTGTGATAATGAAGGACACTGTCTGTCCATTCTTCTGTCACTAGGATCCTTCCTGTCCTTATCCATGCTCTCCTGGAGTGAGGGGCCCGGGCACAGGTGGCCAAAGCCCCCAAACAGATTTTAGTTGGGCAGTTTCTGCAACCTGCTGTGGGGTCATTCAGGGATTCTTTTCACCCATTCCTTCAACAAAGGTCTTTTCTTTGCGGAGCACGGCGCTTGATGCCAAGGGTGCGGAAATGAACAAGACGAGAGGCTGTGGCTGCGTCTATTCATCTCTGTCTGCCACGTTTAGCACGGGACCTGCCACCTCCTAGGTGGGGCTGGCCAGATGAGTGGTGGATGAACGGGGTCCCTGTCATGGTCTAAGGAGGGAAGGAGATGAAGAAATAAGCTTGAGAAACTGTTGGTGGCATGTCCCGGGGCGGGGGGCTCGGGGCATGGGAGGGAAGATTTATTCTGGGGGAGGAGGAGGGGATGCCTGGTGCTCACTCAGCCTTTATTGGTTTCACAAGCACTCTCTCTGGAAGGATGATCTCATCACACCGAACTGCGCGGTTAACTCCAGCGCAAAGAACAAGCTTATTCAGTGCCTTGGAGCAAATAGGGTGAATGAATGCTTGTGAGGAGCTGGGAGAAATGGGCTCTCCTGTACATCCCTAGTAAAGGCTGGCGACAAAAAAAAAGACAATTTAGTCTCTTGCCTACTGAACCCAGCTGGGTCTCTTCTCCTTTGCTCTATCAAGTCAAGAGCACAGTGGGGAGGCACGGCATCCTGGGGAATTCACAGGTGGGACCAATTTACTTTTCAGAATCCTTTCCCTGCCCTAAAAATTCCTTGCAATCTGTTTATCCCTCCCTCCCTAAAACCTCTGACAACCAGTGATCTTTGAGCCGTCTCCATAGTTTTGCCTTTTCCAGAGTATCGTCCAATCAGAGGGGCATCCCTGGTGGTCCAGGGGCCAGGACTCGCCCTCCCAATCCAGGGAGTTCGATTCCTGATCAGGGAACTAGATCCCACATGCCACAACTAGGAGTTCAAATACTGCAACTGAAAAAAGGTATCCTGCATGCCACAGTGAAGACTGAAGATCCCAGTACAGGATCTTTTCACATGGGCTTTATGCATTTATATTATGCATTTAATGTTCCTCTGTGTCTTTTCATGGTTGATGGCTTGTGTCTTTTTAGTACTGAATAGTATTCCATTGTCCGAATGTACCACAGTTTATGAATTCCTCCACCTGCTGAAGGACATCTTGGGGGCTTCCAGGTTTGGGCGATTATGAATAAAGCCTCCATAAACACCAGCATGCACGTTTTTGTGTGGACGTAAGTTTCCAACTCCTTTGGGTAAATCCTGATGGAATAACTTGGTTCATGGCCATTCTGCTTCTTGGTTCATGACCCAGCAGGAAGGACCTGGAGAAGAGACGCACAGTCAAGGGCAGGACCAGAGGTGATGTGGATCTGGACACCGACAGACAACTGGGATTTTAAAAGGTTTGCAAATCAAAGATAATATCTTCATTGCCTGCTTCATTGAATTGTGGGAGGTGGGTGTGTCAAATGAAATAACGGATGCAAGAATGCCCAGTTAAATGTAAAGTGTGAACCTGTGAGGTTTGCGGTTTTTATATTTGTGCAGTACCCATTTTGCCACTATATGAAGGCACTTGATAAATATTATCTGCTTAACTTTATTTTCATTTCAACCAATTTTTAAACTTTGTTGAATTTTTAAAAATTTTATTATTTATTGAAGTGTGGTGGATTTACAGTGTTGTGCCAATCCCTGCTATATAGCCAAGTGACTCAGTTCTACACATATACTTAATTTAAAAAAATTTATGCTTATTAAAATTAGTTCCTTAACAAGGAGTTCCAGAGTGCCCACTCTGTGCTGGAAACCAGGTTCTGGGGTTTCAGTGATGAACTGAAGGATTCGCTCACCTAGATCTGACTTTCCATTGAGAGCCCCTTGCCCGCTTCGTGACAATCCGCATGGAGGTGCAGATGTGGCCTCGATGCTCTGAGGACCCCAGAGGCACTGGGGTATCTGGCCTTCATGGCGCAATGAGTAGTGGACACACGAAGGGGGACGTGGGCGAGGGAAGCCCCTGTCAGCCTGGAGCCTTCCTGCGCTGCCCTCCCGAACCTGAGAAGTTTCCTCTTGACCTTTTGGAGGGAGTCAGAGAGACTGCTGTCTATCCACCAATCGGAAAATGCAGCCACCTGCAGCCTGATCACCATGAGGTCATTTCAGTTCTTTATATGGGGTTTGTGGGTTCCCTTCCCTTAATAACAGTTCTAACTAATGGCATTAGATGCTCTGGATATTATTCCAGGCACCATTCTAAACAGTTTACATGTAGTAATGCATGTAAAATTCTCACAACTCCATGAGGGTAGGTCCTGTATTATTCTTTTCATATTCAGTTTTGATAGTTTTTAACCAGACGTATCTACTTGTTTGTGAATCAGTGGCTTCTGTCTATTGTCAGAATTTGTCTACTGAGACAGAGGCTCTAAGAGTGGACATTAGAATTACCTGGAGGGAGGAAGGCTCTTAAATTAGCCTAAAAATCCCAAAGATTTTCTGTCTTTTCCTGAAAGTTTTATGTTTTTCATTTAAGTCCGTGACCCATTTTAGAGTTAATTATTGTATTAAGTGTATAGTTTAGGTCGAGAGGGAGCTTTTTATTTACAAATTCAATTTCCTTAACAGTTGTGAAAGTCTCTTTGTTGTGTCTGACTCTTTGTGACCCCATGGACTATACAGTCCATGGAATTCTCTAGGCCAGAATACTGGAGTGGGTAGCTGTTCCCTTCTCCAGGGGATCTTCCCAATCCACGGATCGAACCCCGGTCTCCCACAATGCAGGCGGATTCTTTACCAGCTGAGCTACAAGGGAAGCCCTAACAGTTGTAGGCATATTCAAATTATCTAGTTCATATTGAGTGAGTTGTAGTTATTTATGTTTTTCAAGGAATTGGCCCATTTTTATCTAAGTTGTCAAGTAATCTGTATTCTCAATAGCTTTTTAAAATTCACTTTCCTCTATTAGTTCCTTTCACACTGAAAAGATGTGCTAATTTCTACCCCAACAGACACCTTCCCTACTCTTTCAGGCCATGGAGCTGAGAAATGACAAAAGGCATTATTCTGTGCCTCAACCCAGAGCCAGGATCTGGGCCGCCAGGCAGAGCCCAGGATACGACAGTCGCAATGTGAGCTGACAAGTTTTCAGGGAAGCAGCTGGCTTTGGGGGCTTCCCAGGTGACACAGTGGTAAGAATCCCCCTGCCAATGCAGGAGATGCAAGAGACATGGGTGTGACCCCTGGGTCAGGAAGATCCCCTGGAAGAGGGCATGGCAACCAACTCTAGTATGCTTGCCTAGAAAATTCTATGGATAGAGGAGACTGGCAGGCTACAGTCCAGGGGGTCCCAAAGAGTCAGACATGACTGAACACACACAGTACAACACACAGCAGGCTTTGAGCCTCTCTGAAGTGTCCTGGGATCCAAGAGGGATGAAGACCCTCTCAGTCTGGGGTCCCCAACCTCTGGGATCTAATGCCTGATGATCTGAGGTGGAGCTGATCTAATAATAATAGAAACAAAATATAATGCACTTGAGTCACTCTGAAACCACGCCTCCCCCAACCCCGCCCCGTTTCATGGAAAAACTGACTTCCAAATTTTTGGCCAGTGCCAAAAAGTTTTTGGAGACCACTGCTTTAAGTCACCCAAGCTTCCCTGGAATGACCTCGGAGGAAGGGAGGTAATCCAGGCCCCTTCCTCTCGACCAGGTTTGAGAAGAAATGCTGGGGACCCTGGACACCACTAGGTGGCGCTCCAAACACACAGTTGCTTGCAGTGGCCAGTGGTGGCTCCAGGAAGCTCAGCTCAGTGAGACGAACTCATATAGAGTTCAGAGCCTGCAGAGACCCCCACCCCACATCCGCCTCCCAAGAGCACTGAGCTGGTGGAATTTGCAGCATTTCTCAGGCTTCCCCGGCAGACAAAGGTGCTGAAAGCTTGAGAGGGTGGAGCTGGCTTTGAGATGTCAGAATCACCCAAGAGGAGCTGTGAAGACAGGACATCCCCCGGGAGCCTCTGTCTGGTTAGGAAACAGTGAGGCCCAGCAAGTCCTGGAGCAAAATCTGGAAGAATCTACCCCAGTCTTCATCCAGGTCTGGGTCCTCCACACCACCCTCTTGCCCCGCTACCATCCGGCCAATCTAGCTCCCTTATTAAGGAAAGAGTCCTCTGGAGTCCATGGGGAGGCCGAGATTGGTTGTTTTTGCGTCTGTCTGTAACCGAACACCTTGAGCAAGTGTTATGCATGCATCATCTTTGCTAGACTTGGGACTAAGTCTCAATGCTGACTCCACCGCTCACAGGCTGTGCAAACTTGAGAAGTTCCTTAACCTCTGTGGGCCTCAGGTTCACGTCTGTCACAGGTGGATGACGGCACCCGTCTCATAGTGTCGTGACACTCTAGGGTGATGTGCAGGACAAGTAAGTAAGTAAGCAGAGAAATTAAGCCCTCGATAGACGTTGGCACTTTTATTATCACTCTTATTACTAGTTTTTGTGCCTGTCTGGCTCCAGCCCCAGCAGTACATGTATCTGTTTCCTGTATCCTGTATCCTCCCTTTAAAAATAAAAGTCTTCACTGAATTTGTTACAATATTGTCACTATTTCATGTTGTGCTTTTTGGCCACCTATGAGATTTTAGCTCCTTGGCAAGGATTGAACTGGCACCTCCTGCATTGGAAGCCGAAGTCTTAGCCACCAGACTGCTGGGGAAGTCGCCTTCCCTCCCTCTTTTAAGGATGCTTTTTACCTCGGACCCATTCAGATAATCCAGGATAATGTTGCCATCTCAAGCTCTGTACCTTAATGATGTTACCCAGTGAGCAGGGGTGTAGTTTGTGAGAGGCTCCAGGGAAAGTTCTGTCTTCCACAGAGAAGAGACGAAAATGACAACCACTCAAACAGTAGGTGTATAGAAAATGACATATGCAAAAGATTTTCATCACAACTTTGCCTGTAACAGTGAACAACTCAAAGAAACCGTAGAGTTTGGTTAAGTACCTGTTGGCCTATCGATAAAAGATGACCTGCTGTTAGTTGAAATTATATGGTGTCTATAAAACACGAAGAAAAGTTTAGAGAATAATATTAAGAGCAAAAAAGATGCTCAAAACTGTGTGTGTGTGTGTGTGTGTGCGCGTGTGCACATGCTGTGATTATGACTATGTAAACATAATGTGGGTTTATCAGAATTAAATGAGAAGGCCTTTATTAATAAATGGAAATAATTACTTTGTAAGGCTGCTGGGACTGTGAGTAGTTAAAAATACACTTTAAACTATTCTACAGTGGACTCTATATTTTATTTTCCTTAAAGACATCCGTCCCACCACCATTTATTAATAAATGGAAATAATTACTTTGTAAGGCTGCTGGGGTGTTGAGTAGTTAAAAATACACTTTAAACTATTCTACAGTGGACTCTTTATTTTATTTTCCTTAAAGACATCCCCCACCACCACCATTACTGCAGTAATATCTGAACAGGCGGACCAATTGGTTGCCGTTTTCCAGGCCACGCTTGGTGGTCGCATTATCCTGATTTCCCTGGCGGTCACACTCCACTCTCGTGGATTCCAGGCTTCAGAGGGACGCTGCATGTGGCAGAGTGGAGGGACAGAAGGGACCCGGTGTCCCAGGATCTCTGAGCTGCTGGCCCACACTCTTGCCCTCCTTCTGGGTGGGCCAGTGCACTGCCCACTTGTTCAGCACAGCTGGGACTGGACCTTGGGTGGAGGCAGAAAGCACCCTTTCCATGATTTCTCCTCCGCTTTCATCTCATTTTAACAGCACTATAAAGTCAACATATTACCTTTAAAAGGTGTTGAAAAGAGCCACTTTTGGAAACTGTGCTCTGAAGAAATAACTTTTTCTTATGCTCCCCTCCCCCACTGCCTTTTCCCCATCTCTTGCCCATTTTTTCCTACCATCTTTTTTTCTAGAGATGTGATCCTCAAATTTAGGCCGTGTTGGAATCATGGGGAGGGGCCAGTTTTGGTTGTTTTTTTTTAATGCAGATTCTTGAGTCTCACTTCCAGAGGCTGCTTTAGTCCAAAACCTGAGCGGGGTCTTTGTATCTACATTTTTACCAACCTCTCCAGGTGACTGTATAGCCACTGGATTTGAGAACCACTGTTTGGCTGCATTTTAGGGGTGCTCTGGGCAAACCCAGAGAAGATACAGAGATGAGACCATCTGAAGAGAATCAACACTGCTTGTTTCTTTTTCCTCCAAATGCATAATCAAACACCCGAACAACAAATGAAAACAGTATTTGCAAATTATGTATCCAATGCAGGGTTAATCTCCAAAATATATAAAGAACCCAAACAACTCAATAATGAAAAAGCAAACAATCTGATTAAAAACTGGAAGAGGATTTGAATAAGTGCTTCTCTAGAGAAGACATACAAATGGCCAACAGGCATATGAAGAGGTATTCAGCATCACTAGTCATCAGGGAAATGGAGTAAAAACCACAATCAGGGACTTTGCTGGTGGCCCAGGGCCTAGGTTCAATTCCTGATCAGGGAGTTAGATTCCCACATGCTGCAACTAAGGCCTGGCGCAGCCAAATAAATAAAAACCATTTATGGAGTATGGAGGTCCCTCAAAAAATTAAAAATAGAACTACCATATGATCTAACAATTCCACTTTTGGGTATTTATCTGAAAGAAGTAAGAATACTAATTCAAAAAGATATATGCACCCCACATTCATTGTAGCACTGTTTACAATAGCTAAGACATGGAAGCGGCCTAAGTGATGGATAAAAGGATAAAGAATTTTGTTGTATATTTATACAGTGGAATATTATTCAGCCGTAAAAAAGAATGAAATCTTTCCTGTTTGCAATAACATGGATGGATCTTGTCAAATAAGTTAGACAGAGAAAGACAAATACAAATAAGAATGATATCACTTATGTGTGAAATCTAAAAATTCAACAATAACAAAAAGCAGCTCAGAAGCAGGGGAAGTGGGGGAGGAATGAATGGGTGAAGTGAACCAAAAGATTCAAATTCCAGTTACAAACTAAGTAAGTCATGGTGATATAATGTACTGTATATTTGAAAGCTGCTGTGAGAGTAATTTTTAAAGTTCTCATCATAAGAAAAAAATTGTATATTAGCTAGATTTCTGGTGATTATTTCACAATATATACACAGTATTGTGAAATACAATGTATTTAACAAATATTGAGTCATATTGTACACCTGAAACTAATATATATTACATGTCAATTACATCTCAATTTAAACAATGACTTGTGACTTGCCATCCAGAGAAACTTTGGTAAAGATTTATATGCACCTGATTTGGGTCAAAATTCAGTAGCCAAGCTAAAAACTGTGCCCTTGTGGAATGACAAATTGCTTGTACTCAAAAGATACTTTTACACAAGTGCTTGAGATCTTGACCAAGGTTCACAGTTCTTTACAATTAGATGAAGGCATAGACTTTGATGATTCAATCATTTTTAGTATGCTTTGTCTGTTCTGTTTATAATGAGAATGAAATACTATTAACATATTTTCACTGATTCTAAGATGCCGCCCCTGCCCCCTCTACACATACTTTTAGCAGCTGTGTGATTGGAATGCCTTATGATCAATGTCTCATTGTCATTGACACAAAGTCATGATTTGGTTGTCATTGTCATTACCTCTGATCACATTCAGAGAGTGGCACCCTTGAAAGAAACACTCCCTCATTGATGCCGTTGATCACCTGCAGGGCAACTTTGGGTTGAAAACATGAACCCTGACAGCACTGAGTTGAAAATCATTAAGATTTGGATTCTGTGAAGAAGTTTTGAGAATAACTTAACCAGTTTTTTCAGTTATACTTTCCTCTTTAGGTGAGCCCAAGGGCCACAGGCGATATGTCTAAATAAGCACTTTTGATGAGGCTAAAATAAAAATGTTAAGAGCTAAAGCACTGGGTCATAGTTTAGTTGGCAGCATTTTTTTCTTGCTTAGTTGTACATGAAACAGTGGTGCTTCTTACAACTGATGGCATCTTAGATACAATGAAATGAAGAAACAGCTCACACACAGCACTCCTTGCTTGCCAGGCATGAGCATTCTATACGCACTAACTCATTCAGATCCTCATGATTGTTAGCCCATTTTACAGATAAGGAAACTGAGGCACATAGCTAAGGTCATATAGCCAGAGACTGATAGAGCTGGGTGGATTTCCTGCTCAGGCAGTCAGCTCCAGGATTCAGACTCAGAAGCTACACTGCAGGACCTCACGTAAAAGGCTGTAATTTACAATGTGTCAGGTAGTAACTGGTGAAGCGTTTTCAGTCCAACTGGTATTTTAGCATTTGAGCCAGCATAGAATTAATTAGGGGCAAAGGTGCAAATGTGTTGCAAAGACAAGGTCAAGTCTGTGATGAGCAAAAAAGATAGCAGAGGCAGCCTGCCTCCAGGTTATTTCTCACCCTGAACTCCCCAGCAAGCCCTGCCTCATTCACTACGAGGGCCTCACATTGGAAAGTTTCTCTCGGTTTCTCTGCATTCAGTGGAACATGGAAAAGAGCAGAAACAAAAACTGTTTGGCTTTTGGCTACTCCTCTTTCTCCATCTGACATGGAAATGGGGAGTGACTTTAATTAATACTCATCCTCAGATGTTTGCTGCCTTTGTCAGGGGAAGAGACAGTCCCAGTCTTCAGGGAAAGGATTTGGGGTTGACTTACTCTTCTTTGTGAAAGATTAAGTTGACATGAAGACAAAGGGTAAAAATGTCTATTCAGTATTGGACTCAAGGTAAAGGCTACTGCCCCTCCCAAGTTTCCTTTACTTAGCAGATATTTTAAAAACCCTGAATTAGTGTAAATTCTATATTATGTTACTGCTTTTACCAGCCATGATAAGATTGATCCCATGACAATGAAATTTGAGATATGGGTGACTGCAGTTAATCAGGAAGACTGAATCTTTGAAGGATTAGTTCATTTACAGGTGACAAAAGTTATAGTCCCCGTGATAAAACAGGAACAAAAGAATCAGTCTTTGTTCATGGAAAATTTCTTTTGAAAATTGTCTTTCTTCCAAGGTAAAAACAACCATCAAAAAAAGAGACTGGGATCAGAGACCTTAGAGCCCTCGTTTGACCCAAGCTTCTGGCCCTCTCAGCAAGAGGATGTTCACAGACTGCCTGGGACAGGAGCCCCAAAGAGGTGCGGGAGGCTTCACCCCCCATCCCCACCCCGCTGCAGCGGCACTGTCCCTGCGACCTCCCTGCCATCATCTGCCATCGAACTTCTGCAACCCACATCTTTATGTGCATCTGAATTCTCAAACACCGTGCAAAGATATTGCCTGGATTCTGAATCTGCTCTGCAGCATATACTCCGTCAGTCCAGCCCCAATTTTTCGGAACTTTAGCCTTGGTACTTTAGCATTGACTGAAAAAAAAGGCGGAAATTTTTAGGAAACAAATAATTTAAGGCATTAGTTTTGTATTAAGAGTCAGATGCAGCTGTATTACTGAGGAATATGTGAAATGTGAAACGTTTAAAAAGAAAATTAAAATTAGCAGATTGGTTTTCATCTTCCTGGCAAGCTTCAGATGAGATACCCCCCGAGATACCCCCCCCACCATGCCCCTCCCTTCCCGAAGCCCCCAAGATTGAGTATTCATTTTTAGCTGCCCTGAGGGATACTGTTGTGGAAAAGTTTGAGAAGTTCTGCTTTACAAAGACTCCCTTGAGCCTCATAGCCATTGGTCATTAGGCAAGAAAATACAGCCAGTTCCTTCTGTCCTGGGCTGCCTTCCATTGCTGTCCACCCATGACCATAGTCTGTGCGTTGATGGACAGGGTCTTCAGAGTTGAGGTCTCCCTTGGCAGAATGTTCCCTGTAGTTTTAGCCCAGGAGCCCATGTTGTGTGGTTTTTCAAGGCTAAATTAGAGACCACCCTAGAATTTGGGGGCTGAAATGAGGCCTTTTCCTCTCTCTGTCCCATCTGGTTTGAGGGGAGTGGGGAGTCAGAGCTCTGACAGGCTCAGTTTGGGAGCCCACTGAGGCAACCGGCAGAATCCACACCTCTGTGCATAGGCAGAATGGAATCTTTGCAAATCTTTGAATAAAATTTTTCTTATTGTACTGAGTTTTTAAAAGGAGAGAACACATTTCCATCGTCCCTCCCCTGTCCTTTACCATCTCCCAGAATTTGCTCAAACTCATGTCCATCGAGTCGGTGATGCCATCCAACCATCTCATCCTCTGTCGTCCCCTTCTCCTCCTGCCCTCAGTCTTTCCCAGCATCAGGGTCTTTTCCAATGAGTCAGCTCACTGCATCAGGTAGCTAAAGTATTGGAGCTTCGGCTTCAGCATCAGTCCTTCCAGTGAACACCCAGGACTGATCTCCTTTAGGACTGACTGGTTTGATCTCCTTGCTGTCCGAGGGACTCGCAAGAGTCTTCTCCAGCAAGGGTGCGAGAGGAGAGAAACTGGGGAGAATTCCAAGGGGAGACAGCCAGCTTCTGATTTGGCTCCTTCCTGGCTGTCACATCTCTATAACTCCGCTCCTCTTGAGTCGAGGCTGCACCAGGTGACTTGCTTCTGATGACTAGGATGTGGCAAAGTTGTCGGCATGGCACTTCTGTGATTAGGTTACAAAAGACTGTGACTTCCTCTTGCTGGCAGATTCTCACTACTGCCCTCTCAGCCTGCACCCTTCAATGAAGCAAGATGCCTTACTTGTGAGGTCCACATGTCAAGGATCCAAGGGTGAGATCCTGGCCAATAACCAGCGAGGAACTGAAGCCCTCAGTCCGACAGCCCACGAAGAAATAGATCCTGTCGACAACCACGTGAGCTCAGGGTGGGTCCTTCCCCAGTTGAGGTTTGACTTAAGATTGCAGTGCTTGCTGATACTGTGATTACAACCTGTGAGAGACCCTGAAGCTGAGGGCCCAGCTGAGCCACGTCCAGATTGCTCACCCACAGAAATGGAGAGAGAATACATAGATGTTTCAAACTGTTATGTTTGGGGATAATTGGTTATGCCATGATGTGTAACTAATACACAAGGGTTTTTGGTCTGGGCAACTGGAAGAAATAGTGATCATTAATCATATCATAATGTAAGTATAGATAGAAGCACTTTCTGATTGGAAAATAGTCAATTTGGTTTTGGATATGTACAATACACACACATTTCTGTTTCTGTGATCGTGTTTCAAATGGTAGTTAGCTACCAGTATCTATGATCTAAATGCTCTCCCATGAACCACTTTAAAAAATGTTAATTAATGCATCTTCAGAAATCAGAGTCTATAATAATTTTAGTCACAATTATTTCTAGAAACAGGGAACATCAAATCCAGTACCAACCTATTAATTCTGGTGTCTCATTTTTGGAGTTTTTTTTTTTAACTTATGCAAAAACTAGGATAATTCATCTTTTTTAGCTCTTTAAGGAAAAGATTTGCTGGAACAAATTGACAGTACAAACCATTTAACAGAAAGAATCTTTAATTTTTAGCATTTAAGAGTGTTTATTTATATGTTAACAAAGTTACTCACTGTTAGTAGAAGATTGCCAGAGGCTCTGAATTATGATAGCCTAGATGGAGACCAAAAGTCAGGCACGGAACCAAGAGAAATGAAGGAGGTAAAATCGGCAGGCTGTGGTGATCGGTTGGGTGTTGGGGTAAGGAGGAAGGAACTGTGCAGACACTGTATGCTGCTTATCCGCTGCCTCATCTTTCTTGCCCAAAGAGGACCTTCTTGGTTCTGGTATCAGGTGGCCAGGGTGACGAGAGAGAGGGTCTCTACAGGACCCCAGAAGGTGAATCATTGCTCATCTCAGCTGTTGTGTTGATTCCATTCCCTCTGCCCGTGACTGGCTTAGGAATGGATATATGACAAAATCCTGGCCAGTGGGATGTGAAGGAGCTCGCATCCTTCACAGGTGTGGGGCACCTCTTTGGAGGGTTTCTTTGCTCTTTAGAAGAGAATGGTGAGGGGAAACTTCGCTTTCCTGTTTCCAGACATTGCTCTCTGCTTGTGTGACTTGGAACCAGGGAAAGCATCTTGGGAGAATGAGGGGAGCTGGGCTAAGAGACTGTGTCAAGAGGCTGAGGGTGCCCAGTAGAAAGGAACTTGGGTCCTCAGCACTGTGTTTGCCCCACCACATTAACCAGTCCTAGAGCTGCTGCATTTGTAGGCCTTGCTTTTATATGAAATGGAACATTTCCTAGTGATTTAATGTGTTTGGAGTTGGGTTTTCTGTTACTTGCAGCTGAAAGCATTCTGAGATGGGAGAATTCTAGGCTAAGATCTAGTTTTCTGGCTTGATTGATGGACTCATTTACTGACACGGGGAATTCAGGAGGAGAAGGTGCAGGGTTGGGGATGGAGAGGAATGGCGCCCTGGGTTCATAACCCGTTTGTTAGAGGTGTCTGTGGGACAGCCAGGTGAGGACATCGGTGGAAGTTCTGCTGTGCAGTCCTGCAGCTCAGGACTGAATTCTGAGCAGAGAGAGAGCTGTGGGAATCCTCATTCAGCACATAGGTGGGGGCTTTATCACAGCCCTGACTTGGGCTGGAGTCCAAGCTTTACTGCCTGATACCTATATAAGCTAAGGCAGTTAACTTAGAGTGTAAAGTGGAAATGTGCATCTTAGTGCTTCTCAAGGAGGAATTGTACTGCAGTATAGCAGCGTGCGTGTGTGCACGTGTGTGTGCACGCATTGTGTGTGTGCACGCGTGTGTGTGTTCGTGTGTGTGCACCCGTGTGCGTATGTGTGCACGCGCGTGTGTGCTGTGTGTGCATGTGCGCACATGCACATGTGTGCACGTGTGTGTGTGTGTGTGTGTGTGTGTGTGTGTGTGTGTGTGTGTGCTGTGCTCAGTTGTTCAATCATGTCTGACTCTTTACAGCTCCAGGGACTGTAACCCACCAGGGTCCTCTGTCCCTGGAATTTTCCGGGCAAGAATACTAGAGTGGATTGCCATTTCCTCCTCCAGGGGATCTTCCCAACCCAGCGATTGAATCCGTGTCTCTGGCGTCTCCTGCATTGGCAGGCAGATTCTTTACCACTGTGCCACCTGCGTAGCAGAGACCATGCTAGATCTTCACTATTCCTGTTTTCCTTCACCTCCTGGATCCATGGGTAAACCTCCCATCCCAGTGTCCCCTGCTGTTCGGTGGGGTCATGTGGATGAATTCTGACCAATGAGATACGATGCTCTCCCTTCCCTCATCTGCCAGCTGGATGCAGAGAATCCAAGGGAGACCCTGAGGCTCTAGGAAATGATGGAACCTTTCAATGGAAAAAGCCTGGGTCCTGGAGTGACTTTGTGGAGAATCCCCACCTGCCCATCACCTACATAAAATGGTGACATAACAATGAATAAACCTAGACCATGTTGTTTCTGCAGTAATTAGCATTCCCTGCCTTGACTCACCTACCCAGCATTCCCTGCTTTGACTCACCTACCCAGAATTCCATGCTCTGACTTACCTACCCAGAATTCCGTGCTCTGACTTACCTACCCAGAATTCCATGCTCTGACTTACCTACCCAGTGTTTCCTGCCCTGATCTGCATACCCAGTATTTCCCAACATCTGATAACCAAGATGATTTAGATGGTATCCAGCTACAAACTTTAAATTGTTACACACTTATTTTATAGGTATTAGAAAAAATATAGATATACACAGAAAACTAGATGACCAGTCTTATGATTTCAGAGATATCATTACTTGGGACAAGGGCTGATTTAATGAATTGAGTCAGTTAGAAACACTGAGTAAATACAGACCAGGAGTTAAGTGAAAATGGTAAAAAAAAAACGGTGGCACACACACGCTAGCTTACTTTGTGAGGTGGTTGTGAGACTAAAAGGACATGATGCAAGCAAAGTAACTCTCCTAGGCCTGACACATAGGAAGTGAATGATAAATGGTAGCTCTTATCATGTAGCTCACGAATCTGTAACATAGGATTTATCACACTGCATCGTGTGGCTGGCTTATTGTTTACTTGTTCATCACCCCTGCTCACGCTGAGTGCCTTAGGGGTGGGGATCTATCTTATCTCTCACAGAATCTCTAGTACTATCTCAGTGACAGGCACCTACTGGGAAGCCAATAAATGGAGATTGAATGTTGATAATCTGGGAGTGTAACATCCTTTCTAGGACTGCAGATTTGAATACACTGGACTATGAACCTCACACAGACAAGACCCATGTCTGACTCAGTGCTGGTTGCAAGCACGCAACCCAGTAGCTGATATATTGTTGGTGCTCAAGAAAGACTTGTTGTGAATAAACATGTTTATTTTCATCATTATCACTGAGTACGCCATCCACACGGTCCTGGACCAAGAGAACAATACTTCTCAGCTCTAGATGAGGGAAGTGAAATCTGGAGAAGCAAAGTCAGCTTTAAGAGATCACATAGACACAGGAATATACAGTGGGGCCTTTGAAAGTCCCACAGGATGTGGAATAATTCTTCATTGTAAAAGACTGTTCTGAGCATGGCAGGACATCTAGTATGCTTGCCAATGCCTGCTCCTACCGATGGTGTCCCCAGTTCTTGCACTCATTAAATATGCTCTCACAGATCTTGAAATGCCCCATAGGAAGCAGTACCCTATCTGGGAGCTACTGGTCCAACCTACCCTGTGAAACAGATGAAGAAACTAAGACCTAGATAGGGAGAGAGACTTGCCCAAACGGCAGAGACAGGATTTAGATCCAAGTCTCAATATTACACCGATAATCTTTCTCCAATCATTGATAGTATGAAAGTTTAGATCAAAAAACTGAGTTTTGGGAGGGAGCAGGTTGGTCATGACTTAGCACCGCAAGATGGTCTCAGGGCTTCTCCCACCAGCTGATGAAGTGTGGAGTCCATGGGATTCCCCTCCCCTTTCCCCTCATCCCTTCTCTTGTCTCACAGCAGCTTAGTCCTGCCATGGGGGAGGAGGCAGCATGCAAGAAGCGGGAGAGAGTGGCTGATGAATCTCCCTCCCAGGTAAGAGCTGGCTCAGCCTCCTAATAGAACTGAGATGAGTGTGTGTATTTTAAAGCAAATAAATGTTTCAGGCCCCGAAAGGGAGATGTTAATGGCTCCATTCGAATCCAGTGGAATTTATTTTCCATCAGGTCCAGACTTTCTGAGAAGCGTGGTTCAATCAAGGTTAGACATGAAGGAAGCACTTGTGGACTGAATGGACACAAAGTCAACCCCAAAACATTCATCCACTGCACATTTCTTAATTAAATCTCCGAAGCTGCAGCTGCCTCTGGCGGTAACACAGAGAGACATGCTAGCTTTTGCTTGCTCTTTTTGGCTTTTTCCATGGTGGAAAAGGTAATCTTTTCAAACTTGTTTTCACAATCTTTGAAATCTTTCACAAGCTTTGAGACAACCAGCTAACTAACTACCCAGGCTAATCCATGTGTCTCCATCCGAGAGGGTGCTTGTCAACCAGTAAAGAGAAGTTTGGCCAGCCCTTTCAAAATGATTATTTTAAACAATGAATGGTGTTTACAGAAGTGAGACTGGGAATAGAGATTCATAATGAATAGCTCCAGCAATAATTACTTATTTTCTATATTTATCGAAAATGACTACATACAGTATTGCTGTTTTCTCCGAAGAGAAAAATGTGGTAATTATCACAAATATTTATCTACTTTCCTATTTTAATGAATCGCAATTGGTATTTTTTAATTACTAGGGCAAAAAAGGAAAATGGCAACCCTTAGATGAGATGGCTTTAGTGTTGTTAAGAACGTGTTTGTACATTAGTATCAGTAATGGTGTGCAGAGAAAAAAATATATATGTCAGGCTTTGGGGCTTTGCAACATAGCACCCAGCTGTTAGGCCTATGACAGAAAAGCAATTTGGCATTGAAATTGTCCCTTGGATTCCTCAAATGAATTGTTTTCCTTGGAATTGTATGGAAACTACCTCTTTTAACCAAGGAGGCATACCCTGATAGCACATGTTCACTTTTGTTTAATGATATACTGGCAAATGTTCAACAACCAGTTTTCCAAGGAGAAAAAGTCCTGATATAGTGTTGGCCAATTTCTGTGGTGTAAATGTTCCCGTCATGGCAGATTTTAAGATACCATCATGATATCACTGAACATGCGTTTGGGTCAAGATGTGTATAATTGACTCTCACAAGCCATTGTGAGCTGGCTCCAGCACATCACTGGATATAAGTTACATCTGATACACACTTGTTGAGACCCTACTGTGTGTGAGTGAGTCACTGTCCTAGGTGCTGAAGTCACCACAGTGAACCACATAGGCAAAGCTCCTGCCCTAAAAAGTGTGGAGTGGGAGAGACAGATGATAAACAAGCTGGTCAGTAAACATGTAACATACCTTCGAAGAGCTATGAGTGGAAAATGAGGCAGAGTAAGAGGGTGAGTTGTGACAAGGTCGGGGCGGGAGTGTTTTTCTGTATAGTGGACAGAGAGGCCCTCTCTGAGGGGTGTCATGAGAGCACAGGTTCAGTGAAGGAATGAGTCCAAAGGAGAAAACAAGCATAGAGTTGGTGAGGCGGGAGCGGGAGGGTTGCCTGGGGGTTTTATTTGGTCTCTGTTTCCAAAGGACCAAGATATGGGAAGCCTGGAGTTATCATCTAAGACCCAGAGGTATTTCTGGTGATTCATGCTAAAATGAAGCATTCTAGCCCTAAATTTAGGCAATGGTCAAGACTGGATGGATGACCCACAACTCTCTCTCATCCGAGTACAAAGGCTCTCTTTTGAGATGTGTGATATCCTAGTTTTTATTCTTGTGTCTACCATGCCTCCAACTCCCTGTTTCTTCATGGAGATCAGCTCCTGATTGCTGCATCCCTCTTACATTCAGACTTATGCCCCCTGCCTGGGATGGCACTCTATGGGGAAGGATTTGTTCATTGCTGATTTCCCATCTCCCTGGAAACTGTGTGGTCCCCTGGCCCCCGGTCAACATTCAGTAAATATTGAATTAATTAACACAAGAAGATGCAAGCATCTAATTGGAATAATTAAGACTTCCAGTGAGGTCTGGCCTAAGCTGTTACCTCACACCCTAAACATTTCAATGGAGAAGAAAATGGCAACCCACTCCAGTATTCTTGCCTGGAGAATTCCATGGACAGAGGAGCCTGGCAGGCTGTAGTCCATGGGGTCACAAAGAGTCTGACATGACTGAGAGACTAACACACTACATATATTTAAAAACCCTCTTCCTGCCATCTTGCTCACTGTTCGGCACCTACAGAATTGCCTGGGAATAGGTTCTCATAAACCGTTCAACCATTTATTGAATGGTTGAAAGCATAGATCTTGTTTTATTCTTATTGACTTTAATCTTTATTCTAAATTACTTTTCTTTTATTCCTCCTTCTTTCTTTATAGATAGGGCATTCTATTGATTTTTTTCCTTCAATTGTGTGTGCAGGGAGGTAAAATTATCTATGAAATTTATTTCAACACAACGAAAGAGGCTTTACAATCTGTTGTTCTGTGAAGGGGTTGCTGGATCTGACAGGTGTGAGAATTCCTGGGCTGGACAGAATGAGTCTTGGCTACTTTCCAGTTAATAACAGGCCTTTAGGGGTCACCTTGAGCCTCTCTGAGGCTATAAAAGAACACGGGCAGCCTGAGGGCAGCTTGCAGGACCTTAGGAAATGCCATTGGGTCTTCAATGAGACCCGCGTCTGGAACAAAGGCAAGCATTCCTTTCTGGGCGTCCCCAGTGAGCCTGAGTTGAAATCAAGAGCAAGAACTGTTTCATTTCTGGTGCTTTTAGAACCCGCGCAATGATTCAGAGCGTGGGGGTTTACAGTGTGTTTCTCACTTCACACCACGTTTGATGTTCAGCACACAAAGAAAGTACAAAGTCAGAGAGGTGATCCGAGGAGTGAGGGTCCCTTCCTGGTGGGAGCAAAGTCTTGCTGGGTTTAAACACAAATCAGTGTGCTCTGTGCTAATAATGAGATTGGGAAATGTATTGACAGTGGAGGTGTTTTAAGTGTGAAGATAAAATAGACAGTTCTTTTCATCTATTTATTGGTGACAAGTCTCCCAGCTCGAGATTTTGTTATTCTATTTTTTTTCCCCCCACACTGATTTCTAAGGTAAAGAAATTCACAGCAGGACTTAATCTTCAAAAATAGGTAACTGGCAGCTCAGGTTTGAGAAAATGATACCAAGGACTGTCAACACAGTAATCACTGGCTCTATCCCTCGCACCCTGCCATGGAGACTGGAATGGTCATTTCTGTGTGAACTAGGAAACCAGGCTCATGGAGGTCGATGGATTTGCCTGAGACCAGCCTTCTGGTAAGGGGCAGCCCAGGGCTCAAGCATGCTTTCTGGTTCTAAGATTTTTGACAGGGATTTAATAATAGAAGGCAAGAACCATACTGTACATATCAGAGCTATACGGAGAAATAAAACCGACACATGTTTATCAGGAGAGAACATATTCTAAGGAATTAGCTCACATGATTATGGAGGTGTGGCAAATCCCAAACCTGTAGGTTAGGCTGACAGGCTAGAAACTCAAAGAAGAGCTGCCATTTGAGTCCAGAGGTCCGTACTGGCGGAATTTCGTCTCACTCAGACGAGGTCAGTCTTTGTTCCAGTCAGGCCTTCAACTGATTGGATGAGGCAAATCCACATTATGGAAAGTAATCTGCTTTAATCGAAGTCCAGCAATTTCAGCGTTGACCTCATTCAACCGCCTTCACAGAAACAGCCAGAATAACGTTTGACCAAATATCTGGGCACCGAGGCCCAGCCAAGTCGACACTCTAAATTAACCATCACAGATACTTTCATTTTAAAATATATTTCTTAATGATGGCAAGTGCAGTCCATATTCAATATATAAACATGAAAATTGCAAAAAATATATAAAAAGGAAAGAAATTTTAATCCTACCAGGGCCTACTGGGATGGATCCTCCTTATGCTCTTCATTCTAGGCATACAAACAGTATAAAAATGTATTTTCATACCCACAAATGATATCATTTCACAATAATGTTTGGCAGTGTACTGTTTTTTTTTTTTTAATTTAGCAAGACTATGAATTTTTCCCCAGGTTAATAAATATTTTTCTCCATCCTGATTTTTAAAGACAGCACAGAGGTTCTGTCTCACGATGGCTGTAGTGAATGGCTTCTCCGGCTCAGCATCTTTTCTCCTTTTTGTCTGATGACAATATTTGGTTCAGGTGGTGCTAAGTCTTACCTCTTGACCCAAAGGATAGACAAGAGTTGTAAATATCAAGAAAGAGCGTTTTCTTTTCTTTAGGTTTATAGGCTGGCCCAAGATGGGTCCAGGACTGCTGGAGGTCATTTTTATCAATACTTGGACTTGATCCTAAGAGCGAAGCCGGTCTAAAGGAAAGCAGAGAAATGAAGAGAAACAAAGAGTACATTGTTTGAACACCTGGATCCAACCATGCCTGAAGCTACTCTCCTTTATTTTTCAGCTCTCAGAGCTCATAAATTCCTCCTTTTTTGCTTAAGCCAGTAGTTAGATTCTATTACTTTCCCGGAAAGAGTTCAGAGGCCTGTCTGATATGGTATCACTCAATTTACGTGCACCAGTAGATGACTGTGTGATGTTTTTTTCAGATAATTTACCCATGATGGGCAAGATGTTGCAGAGAGGTTTGGAGATTGCAAGATGATTTAGATATAATCTCTCATCTCAAGGAGCCTGTGATCCAGTAATTGAGGCCAAGTGCATTTTTGTCATCTACAGGAATATAATTCCAACAGCTTGTGGGAATCAGGACAACTTCCCAAAGGGATAAACATTTGATATTGACCTTGAGAGAGAGGGTTTAAGATTCCTTTTCAGGATCTGAAAGGTTCTACATGGCCTAGTTTTAAACCACATACTCATGTACATATAGATGGCCTGGGGGTCTTATTAAAATGCAAATTATAATTCAGTAGGTCTGGGGTGGGGACAAGTTCCTGCATTTGTAATGGGTTAGAAAGTGCGATCCACAGACTGCCCTCTGAGGAGGAAAGGTCTGTCTCTCACCCATTCCTCCGGCTCATCTCACACCGGCCTGTACATGACCGCTCTGCTTGGCTCCTTTGTGTCCTGGGAGTACACCCCCTCGACCAGCCTCAAGGCCTGCCACCCACCTGGCCCCTTGCCTAGATCACTCTTTCCTTCAGTGTAGGGCTCCCCTCCGATCTCTGCTCACACGGCCACGCAGTGCTTCCCCAGCCCTCCTTATTTTCGAGCTTGTCTCCCATCATGGTGAAGGCAGAAAATGATACTCACCAGACTGAAGGGTGAGGGAAACATCAAGGAGCTCTGTATCTCTCACATCTGTGATCTGTTCTTGGCACATGGCCTGGAAGCTTTGTTAGCAGCTACCAGAATCTGCAATTATCAAGTTGATGTGTCACTATCTGCCTTTTCCAATAGAAGGAAAGCCCTGGAAGGCAGAATCTCGCTCATCTCGATCGCTGGTGCTTCCTTCATGGTGCTGGACATGTGGCAGGTGCTCAGCGAATATTCCCCGAATGAATTGAATGCAAGTGCAGAGTGAGACAGGAAGGACATTTCTGGCAAAGGGAAGATCACGAGCAAAGATGGGGGATAAAGTGAGTAGCTCAGTTTAGCTGGAGGCTGATCAGCGTCTGTAGGGGAGGCAGGAGATGGGAAGGAGGGCTGAGAAAGGGCCCAGTGAGGGGCCAGGAGCTGATGGGCACCAGAATCAGATCTGATCCCAGCTCCGCTCCAGGACCGTCCCTCTGGCTGGTAGGGAGGGGGAGAGAGAGAAGAGGGGCTGGGAATGGGACACAGAAAATTGCCAGAAAGCTCTTAAAGCAATTCAGGTGAAAGTGGAGGTGGTGGGGGGAAGAGAGGAATGAAATAGATAGATGTGAGGGCAGGTGAGGACTGGGAGTGGGAGGGTGAAGGGAAACCCAACACTTGGTGATTGAGTGGGGGCAAGGGGCCAGGGATGCGCAACTGGCAAGGGTGATCAGAAATGGAGAGGCTAAAGTGAGTGAAATTAGAGCCATTCCTTGGTTTGCTGATTCTAGTTTGGAGGACGGATGGAGTTATATAACCTGACGTTCCACACTTAATGAAGGTGTCAGCCCGAGGTACTGACAGCAATAGCAGGAGATGCGTCGCCGCCTTGTTCCGAACCTCAGCGTCTACAATCTAGAATGGGGGTGATGTGCATACCTTGCAGAACAGTTGCGAGGTTTGGAGACAGCCCACGTGGGTGAGTGTTCACGGGAGGATGCAGGGGAGTGGGAGTTGTGCTGCGCCGGCCGGAACCCCACCAGGACAGAAGCACTTATTTCCCCAGTTGCTGGGCATGTTGGAGGCTTATGGGTGACAGAGAGCCCTGACTCACCCAAGGCCAGCCACATCCAGGGATGGGTGGATGTCGGGGTACAAAGGCCCAGCTCCCCGCCAAGGGGGGACAAGTCTGAATCACCAGCCTAGCACCAGAGCTCTCAGTGGGGTGAGCTAAGGCTATGTTGTGCTGGCACCAAAGCCCTACCTCTCCGTCTATCTAATCCTGCATCCTTGCATGCACCGACAGGACAGGTTTTGTTCCCAAAGACACTCCCCAGTAAACTTCCTGTATGTAAATCTCCATCTCTGAGTCTGCTTCCTGGGGAACCCAGAGCGCAACAGAGGGTATTATCTTGGCACATTGATCTTAAGCCACCTGATTATCAGGTGTTACTAGTTGGCCAGAATCTTAAGCACTATTCTGTGAAGTTTCAGACACTCAGCAAGAAAGTGATGTTCTGAAGGCCTGACCTGTCAAGTGGCTTCTCAGGCAGGTCAGAAATTCTTTCCTGTGCTGTAGACCTTTTCTTAATATTTAGAAATGCATAAAACTAATGCATCATATTGCAAAGTAAGTCAATTTTATGGAAACACAGTTATCAAACTGTTATCAAAATAGCCTATGACTATCAATATATGGCATAGCAGTATAGAAGGTATTGTGATAGAGTAATATAGTTAACAAAAAGCCTATCAGTGGGTCTAATAATCTAAAAAAACAGTGAGTGTTGATATCTCAAGACGTATATAGCCACTGCAGTGTGATATGGAAAGATCTGACTTCTGTTGGTGAGAAGTTACAGGGCTTGCAAATACCGAGGTCAACAAAAATCAAAATGTCATTCCCCCCATCCACAATCATGGACCTTCTGAATTCTATTCATGGAAGCCCAGGGGGTTTATGGATCTCAGGTTTAAAAAAAGCCTTGGTATTCTGTAATCTACTTAAAGATGCTTAGTTCTAGATGTGCAGGCAGGCAGGGATTCACACTCCTAGGGAGACAGATAACATTTGATCAGAAGGGTCACACCTCAAGACACTTGCTACCATCTCCTGTTTTCTGTATCTCTGGTCAAGCTCAGGTGTCTTACTAATTAGCTCAGAGAATAGCAAAAGAGGGGTTTTACTAGTGAAATTTGTGGCCAACAACCTAACAGATGTTAGAACTGGGCTTTTGTTAGTAAAATTCGTGGTGTTCAAGATTAGCGGATTGGCTGAAGTGACACTCCCCCTGCTCAGATGATTGAGGTAGCGGAGTCAAACAAGGCTTTCTCTACACCTTCAGAGATGGTGTCTGTGTCCAGCCATGGGGTTGCAGGTTATCTGGTTGCTAACCATAGGAATAGCAGGATCCTGCCTCTCAAACCTTGTCATCTAATTCTCAAGAAAATGTTCCCTGTAACACGTGAGCAGATCAGTTAAAAAGTTGGAGGGCTGGAACTTTACCAAGTTTATAATTACATGGTATAAACCATTTGTTAACTGCATGCCTGTTAAAGGTAAAGTCTGTGAAGTGTGGTAGAATTTGTTCTGAAGTTCACTTTCAATGTAACTATAGTAAGGTTGTAAGAGAAGAAGTTAACCCTTGCCCACTTCAAACGTTCTGGAAATTCTTACAGCCATCAAAAAGAACCCAAAAGGTTGTACATAACTATATGGGCTTGGGTAGGTTTTCAACAATGACACTTAAATTTTCAGGTGTTCTATTGATCTAAAATCATGTAAAATACCCACCTGCCAAGGCAGGTAAACATAAGAGATGGGGGTTCAATCCCTGGATTGGGAAGATCCCTTGGAGGAGGGCACGGCAACCCATTCCAGTATTCTTGCCTGGAGAATCCCATGGACAGAGGAGCCTGGCAGACTACTGTCCATAGGGTGGCAAAGAGTTGGACACAACTGAAGCGACTTGGCCCTGCATGCAAAATCTACACCACCACCTGTACTTTATAAGAGACAGGTTTAGGATACAGATGGAAGACCAATCAGAACAAAGTGGGTGGAGTTTTGAGTTAATTACCCTATGGATGTTTAGATAATTAGCCTGGAGGGGATGAGAGTAGGTCAGAGTTTTACCTAATGGCCCCAGAGAGAGGGTCTATTTGACTTGGCTGCTTCCCTACGCAGCTAAAGTGAACAATTCTTGCTTTGTTGGGATGATTCCAGTCCTAGCAAACAGCCAGCAGGGCTCCCCTAAATGCTCCTCCAGAGAGAAATGAATCCTGAAAAGGGGGGGTCGGGGAGAGCTGAATGAGAGAGTGCTGTGTCTGCTCTCCTTGCTGTGTTGGGCTTCACTGGGGATGAAGAAAAATCTCTTTGAGTCTCTTACTTGAAAAGGACTCAAGGTTTTATCATGAATGGTTTGTAATCCAAACTGACCCTTTCTTTTTATCAATAGTAGTTGTGTATAAAATCAAGTACCAACCACATGACCAGGTGAAAGATAACAATATGCTAACGCACCTGTAAGTCATAAGGAAATGGAAACAGGAGAGAGATGAGTAGGAATTCAGTCCACATCAGCTCAATGAACATTCTGCTCATCCTCAAACATAAACTGTAGACCAACAGACTCATCCAGCCAACCATCCACTCATTCAATGCATGATTTTTACCACCTACAGTGCCCGGTTCCTGTGCTAGGTGTTGGGGGCATATAAAGAGCAGGAGAACTAAGGTCTCATAGATCTTAGACTGAGGGGAGAGACAAACAACAGACATATTAGCAAGCGTGCGTGCATGTGTGTGTGCTCAGTCTTGTTTGACTCTTTGCAACCCCATGGACTGTAGCGCTAAAATGCAGTTATACATCACAGGCTGGTACAGAAATTAGCCTGTAATTCTAACCATAATAAATGTTGAGGAAAATGGAGGATAACATGAGAATATAAAGTAAGAGGAGAGGTGGCATCTAACTAAGCCTGGAAGATCAGGGAAGGCCTCCCTGAGGAGGTGACATTTCAGCTGAGGCCTGAAGATTGACTCAAACCTCAGGATTGGCTCCTAGCAGGTGAAGGGTGTCTGTGTGTGTGTACTGAGCATTCTTTGTAGAACTCATGCAAAAGGCTTAAAGCAGGTGGTAGCCTGGCCAAGTTCAACAAGTAGAGAGTAGGCAGAGTGACTGAGGTGGGACATAAGGCAGAATGGTAGGGGAAGAGGCAGGGAGTGTGCTGGGGTACAGATTAGAATTAGATACAGCTGTCCTTGGGGCTCACCATCACGTGGGAAGGATGTGTGTGATTGGGTGAGTCATAGCCACGTAGAGATATCTACCAGGGGGGCTGAAAGACTTCAGAAAACAGTGTGACTGGTACTGCCTAGAGGAGTCAGGGAAGGCTGCCCAGAGGAGGTGATATTTGACTTGGGTCTCAATGGTTGCATAGGAGTTTGTTAAGCCAAGAGAAAAGCAGAGAGGAAAGCATGTGCAAAGGCCAGGTGAGCAGTCAGAGTGACCAGAGTGTGGACTGAGGTACAGGAAATAATCTAAGACTTACGATAAGAGCTGAGGGCCAAGGATATTTATTATTTTTCTTTTAATTTCAGTTCAAATGTGAATTTATTCTGCCTTGTAGACACATTCAGCTACATTTCTCTAATTTTAAACACTGAACATATTGCCATCATTTTTGTTTTCTGAGCTTATAAGTGGATTCAATTCTTGTTCTTGGTTGGGTGGAATCTTTTCAATGACCCCAAGCTAAGGCCTCTGCAAATATCTTTAAAGTAGCTATATTCTTGCAAATTTATTCTACACTATCCAGCCCTGGAGTTGGTGATATTTACATAACTCAGATGTCTGAGCTGGGGGCCATGACACTGATTAAGCTTTGAGGAATTTACATTTTTCTATTTGGAGACTTACTGAAGCACAGAGATGATTCTTCTGTATTCTTAGAATTCTTTCATTACACACATACACTTCATTGCCTAGATTTATCTTATTTCTGGAATAGTCACTAATCCTACCCATTTGCCAATCCATCAACAACATACCTGGTCTACCATTTCTCATCAATATAGTCATGTATTTGTTTTGGTTGACTATTAATAGTGAAACTGTACCTGTAATTCAATGGACATGAGTTTGAGCAAACTCTGGGAGATAGTGAAGGACAGGGAGGCCTGGCATTCTGCAGTCCATGGGGTCTCAAAGAGTCGGACACGACTGAATGACTGAACAACAACAATACCCATAATTAATTAGTAGTGTACTAGTTAATGGGGAGGAGGATTTGTAGTGTTTCAGATTCTATGGTGTTAATACTCCCATCATACTAGTTCCATACTAGTACCTATTTTTAACGACTGGCTCACAAAATTCCTGAAAATTTAATGATTGGCACACCAGTGGAACTGTGCAACCTTGGTTAGTTTACTTAATGTCTCCAGATTTGTTTTCTTGTCTACAGAGTGAAATAATATCAATAATAGTAACTATGGCCTTGGGTTAGTTAAATAAGTTGATGCATTGAAAGCGCTGGCCAAAGTACCAGTATATATAATAGAATATGAATTCAACAAATACTTGTTGTGACTGTTGTTTTAGTTTACAAGTACCAAAGTATGCCCTCCAGAGCTTCTATTGAGGATTTCTACAGGTTGCCAGAGAGGTGGGTCTCGCTGTTTTGCTGCATGTGAGTCTTTTGTTAATAGGTCAGATTTTATTCACTTCTGTTTAGCAAAATATAGTTCTGCAATTGCTTCAACAATGTCTTGCTAATGTATTGTTGGATTTTCATGACTCTGTCATGAAAAAAACAAAGCTTTTGGATCTTCATGATTCAAAAAAATGTCCTTTATGATTTTCTCTTTAATACCCATAAAGGACTGAATTATACCCTATTCCTTCATGTATTTCAGAGGGAACGGAAATTAACTTGCCTGCTTAGTGCCACTAATAATACAGTACACGACGCTGTCAAAACAGCTTTATAGATTACCAACACTACCTGTGAACGCCCTGCCGACTTCCAGAAGTTATATTAATGGGCAGCTGCAGAAAATCTGGCAGAAGGAGCATCTGAGATAATGGTTTTGGTGAGAGCTTCTGGAAAGGCTTTTGTGATCCTTAAAGAAAAACAGACTAGAGGGTGTAATAATCTTTCATTTTATAATAAAGTGTCAGGATGCGTCTGGCTACACATTACAGAATACCTAACAATGGCTGTAGCAATAAAGACATGTAATTATCTCATAACAAGATGTCTAGCAATAGGCCGTTCCAGGTTTGTGCAATAGCTCCGGATGACTTCCTCACTCCCCTCTGTCATCCTCAGCAGGCTGTCTTTGTTCTTAGGCTTGATGCCTCATGGTTGCAAGGTGGCTGCTGCAGCTCCAAGCATCTTGTCCTTAACACAAGCATGTTCAAGGCAAGAAGAGGGGAGTGGCTGGTGTTAAGGAACTTTCCTCTCAGCTTTTCTCAGAAGCCCCCAAGCTGACTTCTCCTTGAAGCTCATTGGCCAGAACTCAGGTATGTGGCCGTGCCTAGCAGCACAGGAGGATGGAAAGACAATACCTGGCAGAGTGCAATGGGTCACCATGTTGGTTTAGCCCAATCATGGTTAATTGCCTGGGGCTTGGGGAGGAGTCCTTAGTCCCTGAATTCAAGAGCTCTTTACCATCTACCAGAGCAAAATTTAAGTTCCAGGTTCTGTTAGCAAGAGATGGGGGTGGGGAGGGAGTAGAGCAGTATATGCCACCCATAATAAATAAATGTCACACGTGTGACCCTCATATGTTAAATGTGACTTTGTGAGGAAGTTGAGGTTGAGCGGTGGGCACCTGATTCTGTCTGCCTGACGTTGCTTCCTCTTCCTTCTGATGACCAAGGCTTGATTTGCCTTTGGCAAACTGCCTCTTTCCAGCTCCTGGAATATTTTTTCTAGTTGAAGTTGATGTACAATGCTGTGTTAATTTCCACTGTGCCACAAAGTGATTCAGTTATACATATATATCCACTCTTTTTTAAGATATTCTTTTCTATTGTGGTTTACCATTGGCTATTGAATATAGGGGCTTCCCAGGTGGCACTAGCAGTAAAGAACCTGCCTGCCAATGCAGGAGACGTAAGAGACGTGGGTTCAGTCCCTGGGTTGGGAAGATCCCCTGGTGGAGGGCATGGCAACCCACTCCAGTATTCTTGCCTGGAGGATCCCATGGGCAGAGGAGCCTTTCTGGCTACAGTCCATGGGATCACAAAGAGTCGGACACAACTGAAGTGATGTAGCATACACACACACATTGAATATAGATCTCTGTGCTCTGCGGTAGGACTTTGTTGTTTATCCGTTCTGTATATATGAAAGCTTGTATCTGTTAACCCCACACTCCACTCCATCCTTCCCCCAATCCCCTCCCCCTTGGCAATCACCAGTCTGTTCTCTATGTCCCTGATTCTGTTCCTGTTTCATATATAGGTTCATTTGTGTCATATTTTATAATCCACGTGAAAGTGATATCATACGGTATTTGTCTGTCTTTTTCTGACTTACTTCATTCAGGGTGATCATCTGTAGTTGCATCCATGGTGCTACAAATGGCATCATTTCGTTCATCAGACAGCATGGGCATGGCCTGGTGGTCCAGTGGTTAGAATTCTGTGCTTTCACCGCCCTGGCCTGGGTTCAGTCTCTGGTCGGGGAACAAAAGAGCCTACAAACCCTACAGTTCTGTAGGTTGGAAGTCGGAAGTGAGACACGCATCCCACAGAGCAGAATCAAGATGTGGGCAGGGCTGTGCCCCTTCTGGGACCTCTGAAGAAGGGTCAGTTCCCTTGCCTTTTCCAGCTGCTAGAGGCAGTCCACATCCCTCGGTTTGTGATTCCCTTCTTCCAAGGGAGTGATGGCGGGTCAAGTTCTTCTCATGTCTCATCACTCTGATCTTGCTTCCATCGTCAGTCTCCTTCTTTGACACCAACTCTTTGGCCTTCCTCCTCCCAATGTAAAGGGTTCCATTCAGCCTCCCTGAATAGTCCCCCTATTTCAAGCTCAGCCAATTAACCTTAATTCCATCAGCAACTTCAACTTTAACGCCCCTTGTCATGTAACATAACATAGTCACAAGTGATGGAACATATGCACAGGTTCTGGGCACCTTTGGGAATCTATTATTCCATGCCATGTCATCAAGGCTTTTTTTGATTTAATGTTTAAATGAGATAGTACATGTATATGGTATCCAGTCAGTGCTCAATAAATGTTGGTTATCATGTCTGTTTCCCCAGTGCCTAGCACACAGCAGATTTTTAAAAAATTTTAATTGCTTTACAATGTTGTGTTGGTGTCTGCCATACAACCGTGTGAATCAGCTGTAAGTAGACATATGTCCCCTCGCTCTTGAACCTCCCTCCCACCCCCCGCCTAATCCCACCCCTCTAGGTTGTCAGGGAGCACTGGGTCATGGCAGGTTCTTGTCAGAGCCTGATCTCCTCTTATTGAGACATGGAATCTATGTCCCCTCTTTTGAATCTGGGCTGCCCGATTGCTCAATCAGTGGAGTATGGTAGAAGCGACCCTGTGCCAGTTTGGAGGCCTAGGTCCTAAGAAACTAGCAGCTTCCGCTCCCTGTCCCTCGGGGCTGCGCTCTGCCTAGTTGCTCAGTCGTGTCTGACTCTTTGCGACCCCGTGGATTGTAGCCTGCCAGGTTCCTCTGTCTATGGGATTCTGCAGGCAAGAATACTGGAGTGGGTTGCCACGCCCTCCTCTCGGGGATCTTCCCCAACCCGGGATCGAATCCAGGTCTCCTGCATTGCAGGCGGAGACTTTACTGTCTGAGCCGCCAGGGAAGCCCATTTCTCGGGACACTGGTTCTCAAACCCCAGCCACCGTGCTGTGAGGACGCTCTGAGAGAGGACCATGGGAGGGAGCCGCCTTAGAAGTGGATGGTCCAGCCCTGGTGGGGCCGCCCAGTGACCCTGAGTGGGTGCTGTGACGTGCTGCCCAGCAGAGTCCCGCTCAGACTGCATCTTGGTGAACAAATGAAAGGATCATTGCTGTTCAAGCCACTAAGTTGGGGGTGATTGGTTATGTAGCAACAGATAAAAATATAAGGCTCAAAAATGATTCAGGGAATAACTCAGTAAATAAGCCATCAGGATTCAAGGAGAAGAAGCAATCTGCTCTCTTTAGAATTCTTACACGTTTCACCCACAGACCATTTTAAAGCTTATGAAGCATCTTCACAAAGGGGTGAGGGATGACGTCTTGACAAATGACTAACGCCCTGGCTGCATTTGTACCTTGTAACAATCAATCGAAAAGTAAAAACATTCAAGAAAGCCCACTTCATTCTGAATGGTTGAACCGGGTGGAGGCATTGACACAGGCTTTGTGAGATGAAGCTATTCGAAAAGGAATATCTCTGAGTTCGCTCTGCTGTAGTATCTATCCCCACCCCCACCTCCACCCCAAGGCCAAATCTTGAACTGGGAGCTGGAATTAGGTTCCCAGGGTGGGAGGATCATTTCCCACCCAGTTCGGGCATCACACAGGGTGACATTCTCATTCAGGTGCAAGCCAAGGTTCGATTACATCCCTGACAACTCGACTGAGGGGAGAGCACAGAAGCGCTTTCAGAGGAAAAAGGCATTAAGAATGCAACATCAAGATCTTGATTTATAACATTCGCAGCTACCTGTCAGTCTCCTTGGATACGCCTCTCAATTACTGGGTACGGTTTCCGTTAGGAATTCTGCTCACATACTTGGGTTGGTATAGCTGCATAATTAAACGAAAAAGAGCCACCCGAGGAAGTTGCAGAAAGATGATTGCCTTCAGATGGATGGTCAGGGAGGAAGCCTAGGACCTCCGAGCAAACTGCGGTTCTTTGCCACTTCTTCCCACCAGAGTGGAAGGTGTTTTGCTGCCTGCAGAAGGCAGGGGTTTATCAGAAATTCCTCTGACCTTTATTTATTTTAAACTTTTTATTTTGTATTGCGGGTATAGCCGATTAATAAACAATATTGTGATAGTTTCTGGTGAACAGTGAGGGACTCAGTCATACATACACGTGGATCCACTCTCCCCCTATCCCCTCCATCCAGGCTGCCTCATAACATTGAGCAGAGTTCCCTGTGCCACACAGTAGGTCCTTGTTGATTGTGTGTGTGCCCAGTCGCTTTAGTTGTGTCCAGCTCTTTGTGACCCTGTGGACTGTAGCCTGCCAGGCTCCTTCTGTCCATGGGATTCTCCACGCAAGAATGCTGGACTGGGTTCCTCCTCCAGGGAACCTTCCCAACCCAGGGACTGAACCCGCGTCTCCTGCATCGCAGGCAGATTCTTTACCACTGAGCCACCGGAGAAGCCCGTCCTTGTTGGCTATCCATCTTAAATATAGCAGTGTTTACACGTCCATCCCAGACTCCCCAACTATTAATATTCTTCCCACTCATCCTTCCCCTCGGCAACCGTAAGTTCGTTCTCTAAGTCTGTGAGTCTCTTTCTGTTTTGTAAGTAAGTTCATTGGTATCATTTCTTTTTAGATTCCACATATAAGGGAGGTCATATGACATTTTTCTTTCTCTGTCATACTTACTGATTGCATGTCCTAGGTCCGATGCAATAGCTTACTGATCCATGCGTGCCCACCCTCAGTCTGCATTAGGCTGACTCAACTGCTCACACCTGCCAAATGCAGGGCTTGATCACTCTAGTAGGTTGAATACTGTCCCCCAAAATTCAAGTCCACCTGGGACCTCAAATTGTGTTCTTCTTAGACATAGGATCTTTGCAGATGTAACTGGAGAAGATGAGATCTTATTGGATCAGGATGGGTTCCAAATCCATTGACTGGCATCCTAATAAGAGGAGAGGATACAGAGAGAAGACCCAGTGAAGACAGAGGCTGCGATTAGAGGGGTGCAGCTACAAGTCAAGGACACTAAGGGCTGCTGGCAGCCACCTCAAGTTAAGAGAGAGGCTGGGAACAGCCCCTCCCTGGAGCCTCCGGAAGGGACCAGCCCTGAGCACACCTGGATTTCAGACTTCCAGACTTGTGAACTGTGAGAGACTGAATTTCTGTTGTTTTAAGCCACCCAATTTGTGGCACGTTGCTGTGGCAGCCCAAGCAAATTAACACAACGGTCAAGGACAGTAATGTACTCGTCAGGATCCAGGGCAAGAGATGCTTGAGAGACAGAGCCAGGAATGCTTTGGTCCTTTCCCCACTCACCAGAAATACAAGTCACTTTGGGGACTGGAGGAGGAGCCAGGAACACGACCCCAGTGGAGTTCATTTACTCAGAGATAAGAAGCAAGATGAGACAAGTCTCCCCCAACACTACCACAATAGCCATCACCCCAGTGGAGCGAAGCCTTAGTACGGTCTTTCCTTATGACTCAACTAGAGTCCATACCTAATGAACTTTCATTTTTTGCTCTCTCTCTGCTCCTCAGAAAAATAAGCAAGCTTATCTCAAGTACTTAATCAAAACATAACCATGGCCTGGGGGCAGGGTGGTGATCATAACCACAGCAGATGTTTTTATTCACAGATTCACATGTACACTGTTGGTCTCAAGAACAGTGACCACAGCTGTTCAAAATGGCATGGGTTCCAGGGGCTCAAATTACTCGGGCAGGAAAAACCACTAATAAATGCTGTATTTTCAACTTCTGGTCTGGGTACAACTTTGCAAATAAGAACATGCAATCAAGCAGAACATATATATATTTGCCTTGAAAATTGTAGTTAATCAAATTTCACTTCTGTCCAAGCCAGTCTGGGGATGGAACCCAGCCCAGAAGACACAAAGCAGAGAGGAGGATCTTGGTAACATTGCCTGAGGCCTGGATCAAGCTATGCCTGAATCTGTCACTGCCTAATGCCATTAAAAAAAAAAAGTTGGACAGCAGTAAAGAAGACTGAGTTAATCACACGCCTCAGATCATGGCACTTTATGTAAAATCTCCTAATATTTCTTTCTTTCCAGTAACTTACTGTGTATTCCTTTTCCCCATCCTTCCCATGGGCAACCACTGTGATGTATCTAACATGTAACTTTCTCTTTGTATGCTTTATTGCATGTATTTTTAAAAAAAATATTTCTTTGGTTGTTCTGGGTCTTTATTGCTGCAAAGGTTTTTCTCTAGTTGTGGCAAGTGGGGACTTCTCTCCAGTTGTGGCGCTTGGGCTTCTCATTGTAGTGGCTTCCTTGTTGTAGAGCGCAGGCTCCGGGGGCTTCAGGACTTATGGCTCCCAGGCTCTAGAGAACAGGCTCAGTAGTTGTGGTGTACAAGCTTAACTGCTCTGTGGCAATGTGGAATCTCCCTAGCTCAGGGATCAAACCTGGGTCTCCTCCACTGGCAGGCAGATTGCCTACCACTGAGCCACCAGGGCATATTTACTGTATTTTACATATCCACTCCCCTGCCACAAAATACGCTGCATGAACATGCAGTGTGTTTCCCTTCATAGAGCCAAATAAGAATTTCCGTGGGTCGTAACACTTGCATCGGGATTGCTGGTTCCGGGAGCACTTCATTTGACTAAGTTGTTGATTTCTCTGGGTAATATCCCAGTCTGTACTCCCAACAACAGTGTCTACAGGTTCCTCCAGATGTTCGACTCTTCATGACACCCAGACTGTAGCCCGCCAGGCTCCTCTGTCCATGGGATTTCCCAGGCAAGAGTACTGGAGTGTTGCCATTTTCTTCTCCAGGGGATCTTCCTGACCCAGGGATTGAATCTGAGTCTCCTGCACTGGCAGGCGTGTTCCTGACCACTGAGTTCTGCCAGCACTTGGCATTTTCCAGCTTTTTAGTTTCTGCCAGTCAAGTAATTATAAGATAATAGTAAATGTTATTAAAATCGGCATTTCTCTGATTACTAGTGATTTTGAGCATCTCTTCATATAGCTGTATTTTGAGTCATCCCTTCTACAAACTACCTTCCAAAAACTTGTTCAACTGCTGTTCATGTTCTTGCTCAGTTCCTCTTGTTGATTTGCAATGATTTCTTCTATTTTATAATGAGCAACACTTGGGGGTTTTTGAAATTGAAATATTTCCCTCTGCCTTTCATCTGTCCATGAATTTTGCCCAGAGTGTCCTTTGTGGACCAGAAATCCTTCATTTGAAGGTCATCGTGGTAGGTAGACATCTAAAGATGTCCCCACAAGATGTCCAATCCCTGATTATCCAATCAAGCACTAACTGAGATACTGCAGTGCAGGGAATTTGTAGATGTAATTAAGGTTTTGAGCTGCCATAGTCCATTCTGGCTGCTCCAACAAAAACCAGAGACTGGATGGCTTATAAAGTTCTGCTTTGTTTTAAACAAAATTGTATTTCTCGCAGTTCTGAAGATCAAGGTGTTGGCAGATTCAGTGTCTGATTCAGAGATGGCACCTTCTAGTTGTAACCTCACGTGGAGGAAGAAGCAAGGGAGCTCTGTGGGGCCTCTTTCATAAGGACACTCGTCCCATCCAGGAGGCTCTGACCTCACGGCTGAATCATCTTGTGATAGCCCTGCCTCCTAACACCTTCACCTTGGGGCTTAGGTTTCCACATAATGAATTTTAAAGGACACAGACATTCAGAACTCAAAATAGGGAGATTATCCTAGATTATCTGGATGTGCCCAAGTTAAATACCTGAGTCCTTAAAAGCAGACAATTCTCTGGCTGACATCAGTGAGACACAGGTGGAGAAATCAAGGAGAAAGGAGGTCAGAAAGATTGGAATTGGAGGAGAATTTGATTACCTCCTACTGGCTTGAGAAACAGAAGAAGGAAGCCAGGAACCCAGGAATGGGTGTGGCCTCAGGAAGCTGAGCAGGCCCCCTGGGCTGATGGCTAGCAGGCAAACGGGGTTGAGGTGGAGGGGAGCTCAGACCCACAGTTGCATGGGACTCAGCTCTGCCCACATCCTGAATGAGCCTCCACGTGACTTCTCTTCCAGAGCTTCTGGGAAAGAGTCCAGGCCGGCCTGTGGGGAACCCAGGCCAAGTTCCCAGCTGAGCCCACTGCATTGGGGACCTAGAGAACCATGAGATAATAAGTGAATGTTGTTTGAAGTAAAAAAAAATTGTGATAATTCATTATGGTGGCAATAGAAAACTAGTATAGTAATCTTAGGGCTTCCCCAATGATCAGTTGGTAAAGAATCCACCAGCAATGCAGGAGACCCTGGTTCGATTTCTAAGTTGGGAAGATCCCCTGGAGGAGGGCATGGCAACCCAGTACAGTAGTCTTGCCTGGAGAATTCCCATGGACAGAGGAGCCTGGCGGGCTACAGTCCGTGGGATTGCAAAGTGTCCGACATGACTGAACGACTAACCGCAGCACTGCATAGCAATCATATATATGTCTTTTGTTTTATGATATGTGCCTGCTTTTATTTATTTTAAAATGTTAATTTATTTTTACTTATTTATTTGGCTGTGCCATGTCTTAGTTTTGGCATGTGAACTCGTGGTTACCGCATGTGGGATCTATTTCCCCGACTGGAGATAGAACCTGGGCCCCCTGCATTGAGCGTGCAGAGTCTTAGCCACTGGACCACCGTGGACATCTCCTGCGCCTGCTTTTCAATGCATGAAACAGGGCACTCAAAGCTGGTGCACTGGGACAACCCAGAGGAACGGGACGAGGAGGGAGACAGGAAGGGGATTCGGGATGGGGGACACACGTCCACCTGTGGCTGGTTCATGTCAATGTATGGCAAAAAATACCACAATATTGTAAAATAACTAGCCTCCAATGAAAATTAGTTAATTGATTAAAAAAAAGTTTATCCTAAACTATATGTGTGCAGCATTTCCAGTGGGTGGGGTGGAGGGGAGGTTGATCACCTCCAAAAGGGTGAAAATTGGTTTTCGGGGTGGGGAAGGGTGAAAGGGATTTTAACTCCTTTTATATATAAGGCAACTAAACTACCACCACCATATACATATAGCACAGAGATACGTACAGTATATAAACAGAAAATCAGTATAATTTTGGTATTAAAATTTCCCTGGGGTGAGGGTGTGGGGCTCCATTTGGGGGCAGGATTGTCTAAAAAGACTCCTTGAGATGTGAAAATAGAAAAAGGTTGAGAAACATCGACCCATGTCACAATGATATTCTATAGTTTAAAACATTAACTTTAGAGTTCTATCTTATATATGGAAGTCTTTATGTAAAATCTTACTGAGTTCCTCTACAAAAAAACCCATACGGGATTTTTATTGGGATTGGATTGAATTGATAGGTTAATTTGGGCGGAATTGACAATTTTATACTATCAAATCATCCCACCAAGAACATATTAAATACAAAGTCATTTCACTTATTTGGATCATCTTCTGTATTCTTTACCAGAGTTTGAAAGTTTTCTCCAGAGAGGCCTTGTGTATTCCTTGGTAAATTGTTCTGAAGACACTTTAAAATATCTGTGACTATTATGAATAGTGTTGTATTTTCACTTCTGTATTTATTAAAATATAAAATGCCATAAATGTAAGATGCATTCCAATTTCAAAGGCATTAAAATGTGGAAAAAATATGTCTTAAACTTACTTTTTCCTACTGATGTATTGCTGGTTTAGAGAACTGCTATTGATTTTTATGAGCTAATCTTGTACCTGGCAATACTGCTTATAAATTCTAATATTTTGTCTGTTGATCCTGTTGGTGTTTCTCAGTAAATGATGACACTTTTAGCTCTTACCTTCCACTTTCTACATCATTTCCTTCTTTCTTTATAGCCTTGGCTATGACCTGTAGTACTGTGTAATCATTAGTGGTGATAGTCAACTGTGAATTTTCAGTTTATGGACTGGTCAACTATTTTTCTTAAGTCAGTACACCTGGGTTTTCTGAAATTTACAATCCAATAATCCTAACTAATATGAACTAATTTCTTCAAGGATATCAAGTGTGGAACTATATAGCCAGTTCTTCGAGGAATCTAAATTTTTTAGTCATCTATCTTCTCTACTGCACCTGGGAGAAATGTAGTGGCTTAATCCCACCTTGGTTTGTGGATAAAGGCAACTTCTCTTAGAAAGGGGTGTGGGCAGGAAGAGAATAATTGGTGGGCTTAGCAGAGTGATAATAATAATTAGGATAATTACAAAGATGATGATTCTCCCACTTTATGGCTCTAAGTTTTCAAAGTAATCATTTATCATATTTGATTCTCATAATAGTCCTATGAAGTTGGGCAGGAAAAGTATCATTATCTTCATTTTCCATGAAAATTTTTTTTTTTTTTTGGCTGATTGGGTCTTTCTTGCAGCACATGGCAGCTGGTATGATGTACCAGCTTAGTTGCCCTGCGACGTATGGGATCTTAGTTCCCCTACCAGGGATCGAACCCATGTCCTCTGCATTGGAAGGCAGATTTTCATTTTCTGCTTGGGTCCGTGGGTAACTTCTTGGGAACTGGCTTATAAGAAGTGGGGGTGGGGGTGCTGAGGGCAATGAGGTAGAAGGGTCCCTGGATCAAGTAGAGCTGGGGTGCTGGAGCTGCTTATCTAAGACAGCCTGCAAAGCAAGGCTCAAAGAACTGGAAGTGAGAAAGTGCACAGTGTCAGAAAGAGTACTGATGGGAATGGAGAAGGCGGTCTAGTGTGGTCATTCTAGCTAAGACTTTGAACCCAGGTTGGTGAGAGACCATGACTGGAAAAAAGCCCACATCATACTTAAATTTTTGTGTCTGCATTGCGCTAGCATTTGCAATAAAGGAGTTGGAGGGGGTAGCCCTGTTTGAAATTTTTTAAAGGTCTTTCAGCCCCTTTGTCAGTGAGGATTCCACCAGAGAAGCTGAATCAATAAAATTCATTTATATATATATAAACACACACATATATATTCATATATGATATATTAATATTATACTATGTAATACATACTATATGTGAATTATATATTACATATCTTTATATATGTCTAAAATCTTTCCTACTGATTATAAATAAATGGAGAGAGATTGATTGCAAGGAATTGGCCTAGGCAAATGTGGGAATTGTCTAGGCGAGTCTGAAATCCATGTGGCAGGCCACGACGAAGGGCAGGCAGAATTCTTGGCCATGAACTGGAGCTGCTGTTCACAGGCAAAATTTATTCTTCCTCGCAAAAGCCTCAGTTCTGCTCTGAAAGCCTTTCAACTGATTGAATCTGGCTCATTCAGCTTATCTAGGATAATCTTCCTCTCTTAAAGTAAACAGATTATAGACTTTAATCACATTTGTAAAATACTTTCACAGCAACACCAAGATGAGTGTAGGATTGAATAACTGGGAACAATAACCTAACCAAGTCAGCATGTGAAGCTTGCCACCCGAGCCCTTATGGAAATATACAACAGAGCCACGTTCATCCACGGAGTCCATTCTCACTGGAATCCACTGGCTCCAGATAGGGAAGGGTATAGAAAGCGAAAGAGTTCTGCATTGCATGAGAGGGAGGTAGTAGTAGGTTGATGGCATCAGTTTCTTCCTCCCGAACGACCTCTCCCAGTCTTCCTTACTTGCTGCTGGCTGGCTGACAGGAGCAAACAAGCTGTTGAAGCGTAAGAGTAATCTGAGAAATATTAAAAATAAAAAAAAGGAGTGTCTGATTCATTTGGCTGTGTTCCAGAAACTAACACGACATTGTGAAGCATCTGTATGCTAATAAAAAATAAATAAAAAATTTAAAATGATGACAAAGTAGATCACCACCTCTACCACCAACAACAGAAGAAAAAATGTATTTGCTTAAAAATAAAGGAGTCTCCGCTCCCCCATCCTGTCTCTTTGGTGTCCTTGTCAACCCTGGAAAACATAGATTGTGTAGATCAGAAGAGAATTGTATTGTGAACTTGTTGCATTTGTTCCCTCTTCTTGCTTAGGTGTTTATCATGCCCTTGTATTTTCTTTTTTTAAAAAATGTATTATTTATTTTTGGCTGTGCTGGGTCTTCGCTGCACTTTTCTGTAGCTGTGGCGAGCAGAGGCTACTCTCTAGCTGCAATGCACAGGCTTCTTGGTGCGGTGACTTCGTTTGTTGTGGGGCACAAGCTCCAGGGCGTGTGGGCTTCAGTCGTTGCGGCACTCGGGCTGCGTAGCTGGGGCTCCTGGAATCCAGAGCACAGGCTCAGTAGCGGTGGCACAGGCCTAGCTGCTCCGTGGCATCTGGGACCTTCCCGAATCAGGGACCAAACCTGTGTCTCCTGCATCGGCAGGCGTGTTCTTCACCACTGAGCCACTAGGGGACCTCTGCCGTTCTGTGTCTTACACACTCTTCTGAGGGTTGTGTGGTGAGTTTCAAAGGCAAGGTGTGAAGCAGGAGAGGAGGGTGCCAGGGCCAGGTCCATGGGCAGTCCTGATACAGTGAATGACAGAGGGTGACAGGTGAGACCTGACCCCGGAAGTCAGTGATGAGAAATTACAATCTTCTGAGACATCGCGCAGTGCTGTTCAATTAAGGGACACAAGTGATGCTATTCTTCACAATGAAAATCCGTCATGAATTGGCTTCCACAAGCTGGTGACTCACGAAGTCATATTCTACCATGTCAGTGTGATGGACAGCTCGCAAGAGCAGGAATGGCCTGGCCCACTGAAAAGACGATGAACTACAGGCCATGATCATTGGATAAGGAAAGAACTGGTCCTTTTTAATGGCAATTGGAATCTCAAACAGTGTAAAGTTTTGGAGAAAAAGTCATATTCAGGCACAGAAAGCGAATTATCTAGCAGCAAAACTTAGTGCCCAGAAAAGGAGAGGCCACACAGTTGATGAAAACCTAATAATAACAGCAAAGTTTTAGTGAGTAAAATGCCAGGACAAGATGCATGATGAGGAATTAGAAAGATTCTTCTCTCAAATAGCATGATAAATCAACACACTGATGTCATGTCACAGGATGCTGAAGAAGTTTGTGTGATAAACTGAAAAATAACAGCTTCTCTATCCAGAGAAAATGACAATAGATTTCACCAATACATGTCATGGTATAGCATTGGTAAAATTTATAAATCAGGACATGTAAGAATACTTTTTATGAAAAAAAAAAAAAAAAAGAATACTTTTTATGGTGGAAGGAGTTGCTCCAAATAACTAAAGGCCAACAAGTACTTTTTTATTAAGGTTTTTTGGCATTACTTTAATTTTTCATTATTAATGTGTAATTGTCATACTCTAAATTGCATAATTTGATGAGTTTTGACATATTTGTTCACTTGTGAAACCATTACCACAATCAAGATAAAGAATATACTCATCAACCCCAAAGCTTCCTCATGCCTCTGTGTAATCCATTTCTCTCTACTCCTGTGTCCAGGTAAAAATATTGATCTTACTGCTACTGTAGTTTGTATTTTCAGAATTTAATATAATGCGATCAATGCAGTATCTATTTTTGGTGTCTGGCTTCTTTCACTTGACAGAATTATTTTAAGATACCACAGAATCATCCTGTTGTGTGTATCTGTAATTTGTTTCTTTTTATTGTTGAGTTGTGTTTCATGGTACGGATATACCATAGTTTATCCATTCACCTGTTGATGGACATTTGATTTTGTTTCTTTTGACAAAGCTGATAACATTCATGTAACTGTTTATGTAAACATATACTTTCATTTCTTTTGAGCAAACACCTAGAAATGGAATGACTGGGTCATATGATTGGTATGTGTATAATTTTATAAGAAACTACCAAACCATTTTATAAAGTGGTTGTACCATATGTATCACCTGCAGACTATTGGAGTTCTAGTTCCTCTGGATCTTCATCAGTATTTGATATGGCCATTCTTTTTTTGTTGCTGTTGTTAATTAATTAATTAATTTTAATTAAAGAATAATTACTTTACAATATTGTGAATATTGTGATGGTTTTTTGCCATACACTGACATGAGTTAGCCATGGGCGCACATGTGTCCCCCCATCCTGAACCCCATTTTTACATCATTTTTGCATCAATTCCTGGATCCCAATTCACAGCAGGTGATATGAAGAGAACCAGATGACACGGGCACATGCAGCAATGTGTCACAAAAGAACTCGGGGCTTAAAGATCTGAGTCTTTTATCCTTACTAGCAAATCTTCCCTTTGCTCGTGAGGGAGAGACTATATCTTCCAAGGCTGTTTGCTATATACAACCTTGAAAAGACAGTTTAGAACATTGGACAGTAAATGCCTTGCTCAGAATTTGTGCAGGCACATGATGAAGCCATAGAGGATTGCTTCCAAACAGAGTGCACGTTGAGAACGATTTATTGCACCAGCCTCGATCAGATGACCAATTAATGATTTCTGACACTGACCCTGGAGAAAGTAGTTGCAGCATTTATGCCACATATTGTCTATTACATAATTAGTTACCCAAATGATATACAACTATAAGAACTATAAAAGAATTCAGTGGAAATATACAAAATAAGTATATATGAAAGCATAATGTAGACCACATCTTCTAATCCTAAATTTTATCCTGCTTGAGATTAGAATGGCGCCTTGAATCTGTAGCATTACATTTTGGAAAGTTTCAGAAAATTGTCAACCATTATTTCTTCAGATATTACTTTTGCCTCATTCATTCTTTCTTCTCTTCCTAAATTTTAAGTACACATATGTTGCATCTTCTTTCTGTCTTCTCTGTTTTTTAACTACTCTTAATTTTTTCACTCTTTTGTGACTCTGGAATTTTTAAAAATTAATTTTTTTTAATTGAAGGATAATTGCTTTACAGAATTTTGTTGTTTTCTGTCAAACCTCAACATGAATCAGCCGTAGGTATACATACATCTCCTCCCTTTTGAAATTCCCTCCCATCTCCCTCCCCATCCCACCCCTCTAGGTTGATACAGAGCCCCTGTTTGAGTTTCCTGAGCAACACAGCAAACTCCCACTGGTTATCTATTTTACATGTGGTAATGTGAGTTTCCATGTTACTCTTTCCATTCATCTCACCCTCTCCTCCCCTCTCCATAAATCTTTTCTCTATGTCTGTTTCTCTATTGCTGTCATATGGCCAGTCTTTTTAATTTTAGCCACTCTGGTAATAGATATTGTTATCTCATTGTGGTTTTAATTTTTAGTTCTTTAATTAGCAATATATTGAGCATCTTTTCATGTGATTATCTGCCACCTGTATCACTTCTTTGGTGAAGTGTTTGTTCAAATGTTTTGTCCATTTTTAAAAAATAGGTTGTTTATCTTCTTATTGAAATGTTAGTACTATTTATATTCAAAGGATATAAGTCCTTTGTCAACTATATGTTTTGCAAATATTTTCCTTCCAGCTGGGTTTGCATTTTAATTTTCAAAGCTGTCTTTTGAAGAACAAAAGTTTTAAGTTTGGATGAAGTCCCAATCATCGATTTTTTTTTTTCTTTCACAGTTCATGATTTTTTATGTTCTACTTAAGAAATTACTGCTAAACCCAAGGTCATTAAGATTTTTTCTAATGCTTTTGTTTAGAAATGTAATATATTTAACATTTTTTCAGGTCTGAAAACAAATAGTCTGTCTCGAAGGAATTATTTGGCCTCTGTGAGGATGGTAGTCCATTCATGGTTGACTCCAGGAAAGGTTTTTTTCTCTCTTCTAAAACGGAAAATCTGGGTGTTGTCAAAACATTCTGCTTTCTTCCTTGACACCTAATGGTATGAAAAACTAGTGTAGATTAACTGAAAAAATTCTAGTTGATGCTATAATGTTTGACTTTATTAAGTGAAGACAGGGCTTCCCAGGTGGCCCTGGTGGTAAGGAAACCTGCATGCCAATACAGGAGAATTAAGAGACACAGGTTCGATCCCTGGGTTGGGAAGATCCTCTGAAGGAGGGCATGGCAACCCACTCCAGTATTCTTGCCTGGAGAATCCCCATGGACAGAGGAGCCTGGCGGGCTACAGTTCATAAGGTCACAAAGAGTCAGCCCTAAAGTTGAGTCATGACTGAAGTGACTTAACACAGCACGCACAGCACAAGCAAAGACATTTGTTCATGATTGTTTCAAGGTGGTGTGAAAACCAGGGGAGAGAAAGGACTTCTTTTCTCTTAGAATGCTCACTCTTGCCACCCAGCTGCCATGTGAAGAAGCCCAAGCTAGCTCTGTGACCGTGGGAGAGAGGTCCAGCCTCCCCCTGCTATGATGCCAGAAAGTTCCAGTCCCAGCTGCCATCTTACTGAAGCCACAGAAGAGACCCCAGGTGAGGCCAGCAGATATTGTTATGATGCAAAGGACTCAATGCCCAACACACACAGAAGCCAACATTACAGTACTGGTTTTTGAGAAAAGAAAGAGGTGTGTTGAGAGGTGGACCAGCAAGGAGACAGGAGGCAAGGCTCAAATCTACCTCCCCAGTCTGGGGTTCAGTCAAACTTCTATGAGTTAGAGAGGAAGGTTGGGGCGAGGTGGTGCTGGGGGGCAGGTTTTGACTGGAGGGCACTGGAACGTAGCCTTTTACGGTAAGGTGTGCTAGAGCTACTTCAGCATCGGGTTTTCCTGGACAACGGACCCTGTGCTTCTAAAAGGGCTCCAGCCTTCAGCTTCTGGCCATGCCCCTGTCCTTGGGTTCCAGGTGTGGTCTGAGGTCAAAATCTCCTCTGCGCATGGCAGCTGGCTGACTTGGAGTTTTGTTCCTTGTCTCTGGAAAACAACTCAGTATCTTGTTCAAAACAGGATAGGGCCAGTTTGGGGTTGGTTCCGCGGTTACAGAAATGAACCAGCTGGTCAACCCACAGAATTTTTGTGAGATAATAAAATGGTTGTTGTTTTAGCCATTAAAAGCTAGGATAGTATATTACCTGTCAATTGATAGTCAAGCAACCTAGTATAAAAGTCCCCATCCAAAGCGTCCAGGGTTGAGAAAATAACCCTGCTGTAGAGTGTGACATCTGCTCTCCTCCAGCCTTTGGGAATATGTTTCCATTATTGCGGAAGTGCAAAAACCCAACCTCTGCCTCCCTCTTGCTCCATAGCGGGTCCCAGCCTCCTCCGAGTTCAACCAGACCCGGAGCAGGGGGTCTTGGGGTCAGAGGTGTGGACTCGCATTGCCCTGCACACTCCTGTCTCAGAAGTGTTTTCCTTCGTGCCCAAGCATCCCTCTGTCTTTCTAGAAAGATCTCTAGCTCTCAGGTCTGTGGTAAGAAAAAACACACCTGTGTGACTTGTTAAAATGCCGCCCCCCTGGGCCAGGATGCTGTGGTTTCGCCTTCAGGATGCATGTTTTTACATAGCAGGCAATTGTGTAGAGGGATTCATGGGGACCATGGTTCAAGAAACTGTGCCCAGGGCTCAGGTTCTCCTAGTGGACAAACAGCGTTCTCTGTCCCGATGCGTTCTTGATGTGAGATGGCGTGAACAAGTGTGCGAGTGTGTGAGCCCGTGACTGTCAGCACGTGAGCCTGTATGAGTGAGAATGTACGTGTGATACGTGTGTGTCAACTCAGCCCCATGAGCATGCACGGGGGCACCAGACCCAGGCTTGGGCGGCCACGGGAGCAAGGCGCAAGGTGGGAAGAGGTGTAGGTACCCTTGGAGAAGAGAAGACCTATGGCGTGGGACACAGTTAACTTGGTGGCAGTGGCATGGCCCCGGGGGCCGCCCGCGTCCACCATCTGCTTTGCTTTTCCTACAAGTACATGCGCCTGTGCTGAGGCTGAGTCCAGAAGCTCACGTTATAAAAAGGTGTCCTGGGCCGGTAATGGAAAAAGGGCAAAGAAAACCATATGGACCCAGGAGGGGATCTGGAGGTTGGCAGACGGCCTGGGCCCTCCCGGGACCCCCACCGCCCCCTGCCAGCCCTCCATGGCCCGTGGCCACGCTCGTAAAGGTCCTAGATGGCGGGGGATTACACTTTGGTACCACCCCTTGGCCCCCTTTAAGCGAACTCCTGGCACTCAAGCTGGGAATTCGTCGTGGTGTGCTTTTCAAAAGCTCTCCACTGCCGTTTGGAAAGTCAAAGACATAATAAGAGTAATAATAACACTTGCTAGAATTTATATGGTGTAGCTCTCCGTTCCAGACGCTGTGTTGAGTGCTTTTGCGGCCTTTGCACATTTAATTTCAACTTGGAAGATCACAGACATCTTCTGGAATAGCAATCCTGAAATTAACATTTGAAACAAAGTATAAATATCCCTGCTTAAAAGAAAAGCTTTAAGTAAAAATATATAGGAAAATTCACAGTCCATCAGTGTGATCCTCAATGAATTAGCACAGGGGAGCACAGCTGTGTGACCACTCTCCGGGTAAAGAGATCAAGAAATAGAGCTTTGCCTCCCTTCCCAGACACCCGCCCTGCCCCGCAGGCTTCTCTACCGCTTACCGCTGCCTCCTTCCCAAAGGAATTTCGGTCCTTTCCTCTAACTGATGGGTTCATAAACTTTCTATGAGTTGAACCACACAGTAGGGAGTTTCTTGTGTCCAACTTCTTTCCCGTGATGTGTGCCCGTGAGATGCATCCATGGTGGGACAGACGACAGCGTCCCCTTCATTTTCTTCTTTGTATTCCATTGTGTGACTCCACTTTGCTGTCGAGTATTCCATTTATCCACTCTGTTGTTGACAGATTTCTTTTTTCTGGATTGGGCTATTCCAAATACTGCTTAGGTAGCTCCACTTTTCCTCATTTGGTTTAAAGAAATATTATGATGTATTCGTATTCAACTCACAGTAAAAAGTGCTCAGAATTTCCCTGGTGGTCCAGTGGTTAAGACGTCACCTTCCAATTCAGGGGGTGAGGGTTCAATCCCTGGGGAGCTCAGACCAGATGTGCTTTGGGGCCAAAAAAAGCAAAATGTAAACAGTGACAATATTGTAACAAATTCAATAAAGACTTAAAAAGTTGTCCACACCAAATATAAAAATCTTTTTTAAAAAAAGTGCTAGATTCACATTCTCAATCCACTACTAACTAGCTCTGTGAGCTTCTGGCAAAATCCTTAACTTCTCTGAGTCTCAATTTTTCCCCTCTAGAATGAATAATAATGCCTGCTGACTTCAGTCTCCTCATCTTTCAAGTTCTTATTCAGTCGCTCAGTCATGTCCGACTCTTTGTGACCCCATGGACTGCAGGAAACCAGGCTTTCCTGTCCTACACCATCTCCCAGAGCTTGCTCAAACTCATGTCCATCAAGTCAGTGATGCCATCCAACCATCTCATCCTCTGTCATCCCCTTCTCTTCCTGTCTTCAATCTTACTAGCATCAGGGTCTTTTCTAACGAGTCACTGCATCAGGTGGCCAAAGTTTTGGAGTTTCAGCTTCAGTATCAGTCCTTCCAATGAATATTCAGGGTTGATTTCCGTTAGGATTGACTGGTTTGATCTCCTTGCAGTCCAAGGGACCCTCAAGAGCCTTCTCCAACACCACAGTTCAAAAGCATCAATTCTTTGCTGCTTAGCCTTCTTTATGGTCCAACTCTCACAACCATCCATGACTACTGGAAAAAACCATAGCTTTGACTATACAAATCTTTCGTCGGAAAAGTAATGTCTCTACTTTTTAATATGCTGTCTAGGTTGGTCATAGCTTTTCTTCCAAGGAGCAAGTGTCTTTTAATTTCATGACTGCAGTCACCATCTGGAGTGATTTTGGAGCCCAAGAAAATAAGGTCTGTCAGTGTTTCCACTTGTTTCCCCATCTATTTGCTATGCAGTGATGGGACTGGATGCCTTGATCTTAGTTTTCTGAATGTTGAGTTTTAAGCCAGTTTTTTCACTCTCCTCTTTCACTTTCATCAAGAGGCTCTTCAGTTCCTCTTCGCTTTCTGCCATAAGGGTGGTGTCATCTGCATATCTGAGGTTATTGATATTTCTACGTCTTTGAGGTTATTGGTATTACTACATCTTTCAAGTAGCAATGAATAAAATCCACTTCCTAGGACCTCAGGGAAGGATGGCTCAGATAAGTCCTCCTGGGACTGTTGTGGAATTAAATGAGGTCATTCTGCTGACATGCTTGATGACATACTGAGAACTAAGTGAACACACTTCTCTGTCCTTGTGATAATACTGGGAAAAGACAAAAATATTTATTCCTGGAATATATTAAAGAGAAAAATCACAGACCCAAAATGGTATCACTTGTGCTAAAGCCCGTGATACCAAACCTGGATTTAAGACCTAACCTAATTGTAGTTTCAGTGTTCACCAGATATGTAACTTTAATCAACCAGCCTGAAAATTTCTGGTCAGCACCAATGAGGCGATTTTCAAGGGGACTGTACCTATTCCTGCCCGTCCCGACCTCCCGGAGAAGAGGGAGCAATGTGTATGTAAAACCTTTCTAGTTCCCTCTGCCACAAAATATGTCCTGGCATAAAAATAATCCTTTTGTGTCTTTTGCTAATAGCTCCCGTGCCCCATCCTTCTTCTACATAAACCTTCCAACTTGTTCAACCCCCTCAGAGCACTGTGGATGCTGCCCCATTCATAAATTTCCTAATAAAGCCAATTAGACCTTCAGATTTACTTGCTTGAATTTTGTCTTAGCAAATATAAGAATGTAAGCCAACTCAAATAGTTTGCTTGTCAAGACTAACAGCTTTGTAATGAAGAATCCCACCCCTTGACTGATACCAGATCAAAAGCTGTTTTTATCATTGTCTATGCCCCAAATTGCAACAATCCCCAGCTATGCAAGACACCCTTTGAAACCAACCGTCTCCAGCCTTAAACCGTTTAACTGTCCTCTGAGACATCCTTCTTCTGAGACATCCTTCAAATGTCATGGTGATGTTCTCTCTTAACTGCAATCAGTCCGATGAACTTAGCTTTGCTTGATCTATGGGTTTTTCGGTCTTTTGGGAGGTTGGTGGGCAGCATTCCGCTTTCTGCCCTCTTCCTCCTTTCATAGGCGTCATCTCCTTTGACCTTTCTAAAAGCCCCAGAAAATGGGTTTTATTTATTCCTATTTTGCAGATGAGAAAACCAAGGGTCAAAAAGAAGTAGCTTGCTGGAGGCTGTCCAGCTGGCGGGTAGAGGGTTTGACCTCTGGTTCCCTCTAGGCCTCTGCTTGTCTTTTATTCTAAGCACATGGGAGGCATTGTTCACGCTGTTATTACCTAGTCAAACTGAGCCACAGGGAATGTAGACTTGGCCCATCCGGGTTCCTGCAGGCTTGGAGGCCAGGGTGATCTGACCACTGCCTCCTGCAATGAGCCATCTGCTCTAGACCCTATTTGGTAGGAGAGAAGGGGCTTCTTCCCGTCTAGGTTCTACTCTCTGAAAAGGTGGCAGTCCTCACTTTAAACGCCATCTTCTGAACTTCCCTGGTGGTCCGGTGGTAAAGAATCTGTTGCCAGTGCAGGGGACATGGGTTTGATCCCTGCTGAGTCTGCGCTCTAGAGTTCTCAAGCCGGCACTGATGCTGTGCGCTGCAATGCTGAAGCCCGAGCACCTAGGGCCTGTGCTCCCTAACAAGAGAAGCCCCTGCAGTGAGAGGCCCGCACACTGCAACTGGAGAAAGCCTGCATGCAGCAGCAAAGACCCGCCACGGCCAAAAACATAAATAAATAAATACAATAAGTCCAGCTTTAAAAAAAGAAGCAGGAATGAAGAAAACGGAAATGTTTTTAAAAAATAAATACCATCTTCAGCTAAAGACAAAATAAGACGTTTGGGATGGGGAGTCAGTGATGGGAGGTTCACACCAGGAAAAGGGGCAGTGGACAGGGTGAGGTTGCGCTACCGATGTAAGTCCTTGTCATCTCCACAGGTAAGAGTTTCTAGAAACTGAGTCATCTCCCTCTTCTGGGTACAGCAGGGACACACCCCTACAAATGGAGATTTCCATATACACGGAAACATTGCTTATGAAGGGTAACTTCTACTGTATTTTCAGAGCCTCTCCCACGTCTGCCGTTTTTTTTTAAAAATAACCATGCTTATGCCAAAAAGACACACTTCGGGATGGGGAATTCGGCTCCCCTACATTTTATATTCTAAACTAAAATAGTCTGCTCATCAACACTAACAGATGAGTAGTGAAGACTCCCACCCTTTGGCTCATCTCAAACCAAAAGCTATTGTATCACATTCTATTCACCCAACCCCAAACACATGTTACTATTCTGTACTCGGCTCATAGTGGAAAGTGCTGGATTCAGGTCCTAGATACAGTGCTTCCTAGCTCTGTGAAACTTGGGAAAATTATTCAACCTCTCTGGGCCTCATCATTCTCCTCTAGAAGGAGTAATGCTTAATTTGCCTCGGTTTCCTGTTCAGTCAACACATATTTATTGAGCATTTACCGCATGCCAGGCACTGTTTTAGGAGATTGTGGGGCCAACAGCACAAAGATCCCAGTGCTGTTTTGTGCCTTTGTCTTTTCTGTTCCCCATTTTTTTCCCTTCTAGTTCTATTGAGACATAATTGACATACATTCAGCACTGTATAAGCTTAAGGTATACAACATAATGGTTAGATAGCATCACCGACTCAATGGACATGAACCTGAGCAAACTCTGGGAGATAGTGAAGGAACAGGGAAGCCTGGTGCGCTGCAGTCCGTGGGGTCACAAAGAGCTGGACATGACTAAAAGACTGAACAAGAGCTTGAAAGAATCAGACAGGACGTAGTGACTGAACAGCAGCAGCTTGTATGGGAAGACGCAAGAATTTAGGCTCATTGAAATTATTCTTTATTGTGTACATCTTAGCTATCTAGGGCCAGTATCCTGTTTTGATCCACCCTGAATTCCCCTCAGGACACACTTCAGGGGCAGCTGCAGTGGCTATTAGCTTGATGGCAGGCAGCATTCATTGTTTACTGGTTTGGCAGGCAACATGTCTTTTTGTCCACACTAGCTTGAAAAGTGCTTTATATAGTCTTTTCTGGTGGTCCAGAGGCTAAGACTCCATGCTCCCAATGCAGGGGACCTGGGTTCGATCCCTGATCAGGGAACTAGATCCCACAGGCTGCAACTGAAAAAAAAAAAAAAAATCCCGCATGCCGCATCTAACACCTGGCACAGCCAAATGAATAAATAAATATATATATTTAAAAGTACTTTATGTATTCTAACTCATTTAATCATCCCAACACCCTTCAAGGAGGCACCAGGAATTTGGGGAATTTGCCTAAGGCTACCCTGACCCAGCCCAGAAATAGCGACCTGGAAAGGAGGCTGTGATCTTGACCACCATAGACCACATGCCACCCTGGAGACTCATTCTAGAAACTTCCGTAGAGCATGGTCGCACACACTCTTCACCTGTTTACTTAGGGCCAGTTCCTGGCAAGTCAAAGGGGCCAAACACAGCTTCTTCTAAAAGTCCAGACTCCTTTTGCCTGTCTTGTTGAGGCCTCAGAAAAAGTGAATTGTTGCCTCTGTGCCTCCATAGCAAAAAAAAAGAAAAAAACTGCCTTAAGAGAGCAGTGACCTGCATATATGGGAAGCACAGGGAATTCTAATGATAGTGTAGAGATAAATTCAACTCCAGATGTACTGATGATAAAATGAATTGATAACTTCATTCATTTATTTAAGAAATATTTATTGAGCACCTACTGTGGGCCAGTGTGAAGAACTGATTCTAAACAGGGCAGTTAAGGCCCTGGACTGGACGGAATTTATGTTTTTGAGATGGGAAGCACACAGAGAAAACAGTTTCCACCCCCCCATCACTTTTCTTTCTTTTACTTGCTTAATTTATCCAAATTTTGGTATTTTGGCTTTCCTTCAAGCATTTCAGTCTTGCATTTTCCCCTAAAATATGAAAGAAGAATTTAAAAGCATTTAAATTTAAAAGCGTATATATATGAAAGTAAAAACGAGAGTGTTAAAGAGGGATTTATACAATCTAAGAAACATGAAATTATAGTGTTGGAAAGGCACTTTCTGATCCAGACACCTGTCTTGAGTGAATTCCATATGAAAAATCACAGCCCATTAGAGCTGGCAAGGACTTCTGAAGTCTACTAGGCTCAGGCACTGATTTATGGAATGGCCTTGGATTTCAGGGAATTTTCCTATTTACAAAACTGTAAAATCTGAAGGTGTTTACTTTCGACTCACCTGGACACAGATAGACAAAAACAATCCTGACTCTTGATGGTCAGGCCAAAACGGTGATTTTTTTTATGGATCTATCTGTAAATATAATTTCTCTTTAAGGATCTGTGGGGTTTTATTAAGGATAATGAATAAAAAAGGAAAGCTTAATAAGAAATTCCTCTCTACTAAGAAATGTAGTATACGTACTATGGGTTGCATGACTGTGTCTCTTCTCAGTCCATTGGCTGAAACCCTAATACCCAGTATGACAGTATTTGGAGGCAGGGCCTTGGGAGATAATCAGGTCTTGAGGGTAAAGCCCTCGTGATGGGTTCACAGTCCTCTCTCTCCTCTTCGTTAGGACAAGGCAAGAAGGGATCTCTCTACAGCTGGGAGGTGGGCTCTCCTCCCCTCACTCTCAGCCTCCAGAACTGAGAAACGCTTGTGGTTTAAGCCACCCAGTCGATGGTAATTTTGTCATAGCAACCTGAACTAAGACAATATGCTCAGACACACACACAGACTTATATATATAAAACTATGCAATTTTAATGAGCAATGATCAAGAATTCCAAGTCTCACTGAACGATAAGTAGGGACTTCCCTAGTGGTCCAGTGGCTAAGACTTCGTGCTCCCAAAGCAGGGGCCAGGGTTCAATCCCTGGTCAGGGAACTAGATCCCACATGCCACAACTAAGAGTTTGCATGCCTCAACAAAGACTGAAGATCCTGCTTGCTGCAACTAGGATCCAGCACAGCCAAATAAAATAAAATAAATAAAATAAAAATAAATATTAAAGAAAGAAAGATATAAGAAACTGAGGCCACCAAACATCTACACTCTCAGCACATCTAGTCTTCTGATCTGGGTGTGTGGAGGGGGACTCCAGTGACACCAAGAGGCATGGGGCAAAGGGCCTGGGTCAGGGGTCCCTAAGACCACCCCAACCTTGAAGACGCACTAGGAGGGCTTGCAGGAGTCATCATGTATCATATTCACGGCTGTGCCTTATTGCAGTGAATGGGTACAAGGCAAAGTCAGCCAAGGAGGCCGGAGGAAACCAGGTGAGGGAGCCCAGGCCTCCTCCCCGAGGAGTCACACGGGATGCTCTCAATCACGTTGGCAGTGAGTGTGACAACACGTGTGAAGCAGTGCCTATCAAGGAAGTTCCCTTGAGCCTAGGAGTTCTGGGACCTTCCTGGGGCCAGTCATGCAGGGGTCCTTTGTGGCAAAACTCCAGACTTCCAGAAGGAAGGCAGGGGTTCTGCGTAAACCGCATTGTGAATATAAAGAGTTTCAGAGAACCACTGTTGTCCATTCTGGGGCTGTTGAGAGCCCTCTATGGATTCACGTTCCCAGATGCCAGCCAAGGGCTACCCTTGCAAACAGCCTCACGTCGGCTACGTTAACTCTTTTCTGCACAGGGCCTCCGATCCATGTGTCTTCTCTGGATCAGTGACCACTGCATCATTATAGGTTCTAGGTTCCGCTGGAGGTAACTATCTTTCTTTTTTAATTTTTGGCTGCACTTTAAGGCCTGTGGGACCTTAGCTCCTTGACCAGGGTTTGAACCCGCACCTCTGCATGGGAAGCTGGAGGCTTAACTGCTGGACGGCCGGGGAGTCTGTGACCTGCTCGCTGAAGCCGTGCACATCCCATGCAGCCCACCTCGCCAGCCAGACATGTCCTTCCACCAGTGCCACGGCCCTGCGCTGAATGTGGCTGCAGGGAGGCTTCTTGCCGCCCTCCCCTCCAAGTTACTTACGGAAAGAATGGCATGACCGCCTCCCTCTGCTCAGAGTCTGATATGCCCCTTGGGTCTGATCCTTCATCTCTGGCTGGGTCCCAAGGTGGGGCTGGGAACAGGTGGCTCCTCTGGTCTTCAAGGTCACAACATCCTATGAGGAGTAAACTCTAGAATCGGGGCAACCAGGCCGGGTGGTTGTTAATGGTTAATGGGCGCTAAAGAAATACAGTCTTCATCTCTCTTGTAAATCCTGGCTCCCAATACTGCTTCCTGCCTCAGAGCTGACGAGTGATCTTTTTGCTTTCGATGAGCCCTTTCCTTCTGTGAGGAGACCCTGTGGCATTATTGTTGCTGTTCTTCAGTCGCTAAGTCATGTCCAATTCGTGTGACCCCCTGGGCTACAGTCCGCCAGGCTCCCCTGTCCTTCACTATCTCCCAGAGTTTGCTCAAATTCATGTCCAATGAGTCAGTGACGCTGTCTAAACATCTCATCCTCTGCCACCCTTCTCCTCCTGCCCTCAAACTTTCCTAGCATCAGGATCTTTTCCAATGAGTTGGCTCTTCACATTAGGTGGTCAAAGTACTGGGAGCTTCAGCTTCAGCATCAGTCCTTCCAGTGAATATTCAGGACTGATTTCCTTTAGGATTGACTGGTTTGATCTCCTTGCTGTCTCAAGAGTCTTCTCTAGCACCCCAATTAGAAAGTATTAATTCTTCAGTGCCTTATTTATGGACCAACTCTCACATCCGTACATGACTATAGTTTTGACTATATGGACTTTTGTTGGCAAAGTGATGTCTCTGCTTTTCAATATGCTGTCTAGGTTTGTCGTAGCTTTCCTTCCAAGGAGCAAGCATCTTTTAATTTCATGGTTGCAGCTACTGTCCAAGTTATTTTGGAGCCCAAGAAAATAAGATCTGTCTCTGCTTCCACAGTTTCCTTTGCATCCTCACATTTCATTTCTGAAAGGATCATCTGCATTTGTATGATGTTCACAATGTAAATATGCTTCTATGAATATTGTGTCACAACAACTCAGCCACTGAGGTAAGCGTATTAATTGCACAGGTAACCTGAGACTAAAAGAAGGCTAGTTCATGGGCAGAGCTTGAATTTGAACTTATGTCTTTAGACTTGATGTCTAGTAAACTTCCCTTTTAAAAAAAATTTATTATTTATTTGGCTACACTGGGACTTAGTTGTGACATGCAGGATCTTTAGTTGCAGCATGCAGACTCTTTGTTATGACATGTGGGATCTAGTTCCCAGCCAGAAATTGAACCTGGACCCCCTGCACTGGGAGCTCGGAATCTCCTCCATTGGACCACCAGTGAAGTCCCTAGTAAACTTCTGACCTACATGACATTCCTTGCTGGCCAGAGACAACTTTACCGATGTTTGTATGCTGTGGACAGGTACAGATGTAGTTAAAAAAAAAGTAATCTTTTCTTAATGGTCCACAAAGATGTCCAATCTTAATCTCTGGAACCCATAAATATGTGACCTTATATAGAAACAGGAACTTTGCAAATGTGACTAAGTAAATGATTTTGAGATGGGAAGATCATTCTGATTATCTGGGTGGACTCAGATAATAAGGCCTTATTAGGAAGGAGACAAAAGCATCAGAGTCAGAGAGAGAGAGATTGGAAGATGTCATGCAGTGGCTTTGAAGGTGGAGGACAAGGCTACAAGCTAAGGAATGCAAGTGGCTTCCAAAAGTTAGAGAAGGCAAAGAAACACATTCTTCCTAGAGCTTCCAGAACTGACACAGCCCTGATGACACTTTGATTTTAGCCCACTGAGATTGACTTCCCACTTCTGACCTCCAGAGCTGTATGATGATAAATCTGTGTTATTTTAAGCCACTAAATTTTTGGAAATTTGTTACAGAAGCAGTGGGAAATGAATCCATCTGGCATCCTGTCTTGTAGTAGAATCCATCTTGGCCTCTTGAGGTGGTGACCTCTTGGGGGGGTGGCCTCTGGGGAGCCCCCTGCCCCTACTCTTGCTTCTTGTGGTATGGGTGGGACTGATCTCATATCTGGCTCCAGGATGAACATACTATCCAGAGCTGGCCGATGAGAGCACCATGATCTCTGTCCCAGTGACAGGTGACCACAGCCGGGCCCAGCCAAGTGAAGCACTGGACACTTGCTGGAGCTGATCAGAAGGAGGCAGGCACTTCTCACAGGGGATGCGGTGCTGAAGAAGGTAAGCCTGGAGCTTACCTGGTGGCCAGCTGAGAATGAGGACAACACACAGGTGAGCAGGCGGGATGCTGCAAAGAGACCTGGTCCTTAAGACATGTCTTCAAAGCTTGAATCCACTCATGCCTAAAGCTGGCTTTGCCCCTTGAAGTTCCCTTTTGGTTCATCCTGGTTGGAACTGGATTTCTGACTCCTAATGTCTCTGACTAATACAGTTGCTTGGTCTGGAGTCACTTAAATGGTATCACTGGGTGATTGATTTTGGTGAAGATCAACACTATTGAGCGTAATCTAGTACTACTCAAGAGGAGGCATGTTCTGGTCTAAGTGGTACTGACGTTGCAGTTAAAACCAGGGAGAAGAGATGGCTCCTTCCCCACCTCCCCAGAGATTGTTACCACTGAGAGTTACTACCTGAGTCCTTTTACTTGCGAGTGTGTTAGTCGTTCAGTCATGTTGAGCTCTTTTTGCGACCCCATGGACTGTAGTCCACCAGGCTCCTCTGTCCATCAGATTCTCCAGGCAAGGATACTGGAGTGGGTGGCCATTCCCTTCTCCAGGGGATCTTCCTAACCCAGGGATCGAACCTGGGTCTCCTACACTGGCAGGCAGATTCTTTACCATCTCAGCCACCAGGGAAGCCCTTTTACTCAACATATCCTAACAAACACTTAGGTATCTGGATATTGCCTTTCTCTGGCTTTATCTCAGGTGCCTATTGAGTCCCAGGGGAGGAGAATGACTTGTTTTAAGCTGCATGATCAGTTGGTGGCTGACCTCCTGCCTCTGAGTCACAGCACTGCACTCTCTCTGAGGCATAATCCTTCTGCTCCCTTGGCTCTGAAAATTCACACCCTGCTGTGCGCAATTAGTCCTTGCTGCTCTCCCTTGCTGATCAGCATTCTTAGTTTCATTTTCAGAGCCCTGGGTTTATCATTATTATAATGAGATTATTTAACATCTTGAATATTAAAAATTTGACTCCACAGAATAAGATTTGTGTTCCAAGGTGCTTGCTGTTTGCCAGCGCCCAACATTCAATCTGCTCTTTTTTGAGAAATATCATTTTGAGGGCAATACATCCCACTCCAACTCCTGGCAGAGGTCATGTATAAAAGGATCTCTGTTTGAGTTCCAATTATTAATGGCACTGATCTGATCCAACTACAGGAATCTGGAAATATCAGGTTTCAATTCAACCCGCCCCAGAATCTTAAAGTTTGCTTAGTCCCAACTTTGCAATTCTTTAAACCATAAATTTTTCCTATAATTTAAAGATGTCTTTTTAGGGAGTTCCCTGGTAGCCTAGTGGTTAGGATTCTGGGCTTTCAGGGCTGTGACCTGAGTTCAATTCCTGGTCAGGGAACTGAGATTCTGCAAGCTGAGGTGTGGCTAAGAAATAAACTAATTAATTAAAAATTACTTGAAGATGTCCTTTTAAAATTAAGACAATTTCATAGAGCAAGTCAAGGTTCACAGCAAAAGTGAGGGAAAGTAGAGATTTCTCATATACCTGCCCCCACTCATGCACTACCTACCTGCCTGATGGAACATTTATCACAGCTGATGAAGTTGTATTGACACATTATAATCACCCAAAGTCCATAGGTTCCATGAGGGTTTGCTCACCATTATGGTATCATACAGAGTGTTTTCACTGTCCTAAAAATCCTCTATGACCCAACTATTCATTCCTCCCTCCCCCAATCCCTGGCAACCACTGATCATTTTACTCTTTCCATAGTTTTGCCTTTTTCAGAAAGTCATATAGTTGGATTCATAGAGTGATTTGCTTTTTTTTTTCACTTAGAAATACACATCATTCCTTGCATTTTCCCAGGGAGAAAGTGAGCTTTGAAAAGTCAAATATGTGTCAATCAGAGTTCTTGGTTAAAGGCAACTACTACTCTCCTAGCCAAGAAGATCATGAATATTTTAAGGACTGTTCAGTAGCTCACAGGGATCAGGGAGGTCAGAGAAGCAGAGAGCTGTCTCTTTAACTAGAACCAAGTCCTTAGGGGCTGCTCCAGTAAAGACATCACTATTACCGTCTGTGGTGGGTTGTGGCAGGACTGGTGGATGTCATACTTTATACCTTGTACGTGACCACACTGGGTATCAGTCCCACTGCTAGGATAGAGGACACCTGTACTCCCGAGGGGGTTGTTCAAAGGGAAGCGTATCATTTCATGCAAACCTTCGCTACTCTGATACACTAATGTGGCAGCTTTTTGTGTTGGTTTGCTTCTCTTAAATTATTGAGTTTGTATCTTTCCTCGTTCTATTATCAAGTTATATTTCCTTTCTGTATGTGTGAAGAATCCTGTCCGTGGTTTTTGTCCATGTCTACTGAGTCTTGATGACATTATTAGTTATTCATATGAGCTCTTTATATACCATAGCTTCACCCTTCATTTTTCTATTTTTCTATCTTTCCCTCTCTCCCCCTTCCTCCTTTATTCATCTTCCTTTCTCTCTCCCTCCCCCTTTCTTCCTCCTTCCTCTCTGTCTCCCTTAATGAATGTTTCCATCATGATTTTACTTGCTATTTAACTTTGCTCCTTTTCTTTTGATATACAGGAGTTTAGTATTTTGAAGACAAGTATGTAACAAATATTTCTCAGGCTGCCCACATAATGCAAGAGATTGTTTTAGGAAAAAAAACATCTTTCACCCTAAATATTTAGATAATTCCTCTTTTTGTGTGTCCTGACACCTCACACTACTTTTGAGTCAGTAGATTTATAGAGTCCTTTCATCTCCACCGAGGGTCATAAACAACTCTGAGAGGCATGGTTTTTCACTACACCCCAGGGCAAAAAGAAAAAAACAAAGGTGAATATTGATTGAACCAATCTTTTATGCAGACTCAACTTATCCTCCCATCTAAATGACTGTTGTAGGGTGAGAGGAGAAGGGATGTTAAACCATGATTTAAAAGTCACCGAGATTTGACCTGCACTAGGAAAGGCTGTGAAAGGGAGCATGTCTGTGAGTGCAAAGGCCAGAATCTAGATGACTAGTGGAAAATCTCTCCATTAACTCCTGGTTGGTGGACCCCCTAATTCCCCTGCGTTTATATGACCTCTGCCCCCAAGCTCCTTGAAGGGTTGATCTTGATTAGATTGATCTTGATAAGAAGATCTAGGTGAGGTGCTGTTCAATGTTTGAAGTATGGATACAGACATGTTGATTCACCCTGAAGTGTGGGTCTTGGTGCCACGTAATTGTGGTTCAAATCCACGTCCTACAAGCATATGACACAGTGCCAACGTGAGCAAGCCCCTTAATCTTTCTGAGGCTCAGTTTTGTCATCTGTGTAATGGGATGTGGGGATTTCCAGGTGGTTTGGTGGTAAAGAATCCACCTGCCAATGCAGGAGATGGGCAGACGCAGTTTGGTCCCTGGGTTGGGAAGATCCCCTGGTGGAGGGCATGGCAGCCCACCCCAGTATTCTTGCCTAGAAAATTCCTTGGACAGAGGAGCCTGGTGGGCTACAGTCCCTGGGGTTGCAAAGATCTGGACACGACTGAGCGGCTGAGCACGCACACGCAACGCGCGTAATGGGATGCTCATGCCGTCTTTGTGTGATTGAGATGAGGCTTAGTGGTGGTGTGTGTCACATGTTAGCAGTGTCTGGCCCGGGGTAGGTAGCAACAGGAGACCATTGTAACATATCAGGAAATTAACTGGCAAGTCCTCATGGGTCATCTGCTGAGTATTTAGCAGATGTCTGTGGCAACAGGTCCCAGCTTCACTCTTCCAGAGCTTATGCAGTGTGGCCTAGGAGATGGGGTACAGCTCACCAAATGACCCCCAAATATATGGCAGTGCTGAATTACAGTGTTCTCGTGCGTGCTCAGCTGTGTCTGACTCTTTGTGACCCCATGGGCTGTAGCCCGCCAGGCTTCTCTGTCCACGGATTACTCCTGGCAAGAATACTGGAGTGGGTTGCCCAGAGGATCTTTCCAACCCAAGGATCAAACCCATGTCTCCTGTGTCTCCTGCACTGGCAGGCAGATTCTTTACCACTGAGCCGCCTGGGAAGCCTGCTGAATTATAGAGGAGGGGTCTAACACAAGCAGGAAGAGATCTCCATAGGCTGAAGTAGGTAAGGGTAACATCGTGGAGGAAGTAGAGGTTTAATTGGGGTTTGGTGATTTAAGAAACATATTCTCTTTTTATTAGAATAGTTTTCCCTCTGAAAATGAAAATAGTTGTACAGTTTTCCTTTTTAAAAAATAATATGTACTCTTTAAAAAACACTTACAGAATACAGTAAATCAATTAAAAACAACTCAATACCCAGGAATACCTACTATTAATACTTTCTTGTATAATATATACATTTGTTGTTGTTATTTAGTTGCTAACTTGTGTCCACTCTTTGCGACCCCCATGGACTGCAGCCTGCCAGGCTCCTCTGTCCACACGATTTGCAGGCTATAGTCCATGGGATTTCCCAGGCAAGAATACTGGAGTGGGCTGCTATTTCCTTTTCCAATAATATACATATATATGTACATAAATTTATTTATATCTGTTTTTCTGAAAACAGGAGCAAATAAACTCACTGTGTTTTAACATTGTTAACTGTTTAGTCACTTTACTTTTTAGTAACTGTAGAGTATTCCATCATATGGAAGTTTTATAGTTTGTTCAGCCAAACCCTAATTATTAGGCACTTTGGTGGTTTTAGCACAAAGTACATGAATGTTCTGACTCAACAATTACTTGGTGATTTTGGACAAGTTATTGCTGGATCACTTTTCAGAAATGTTATAAAATTTGTATCAATTTATAATCACTTCCACCATCAGTATGTAGGGCTTCTCTCTTCTCCACACCCTTCCCAGCACTGGGTTTCATCAATATTTTATAATCTTTGCAGGCTGCTAGGTAAAAATCATATCATTCATTTAATATGTATTTCTAAACTGCCTCGTGTCTACACTGTCATATTAGGTTTGATACGGACATGGTCACAGGGGTTCCCAGAGCTCAGAGACCACTGGAAAAAGACACATTAAATAAGTGCCCCATGAGATTTTTCAGTAGTGTAACCTCATGTCTATCTGAGGACCGAGGAGGTGGCTACTCTTTTTGGCCTCTGTTAACTCACGGAAGGATACAGTGATGGGATGATTCAGGAGAGAAAGATGAACTCAGTCAGGCTTTTCGGCCCTCACTTCTATAGCATCCTTGGAATGTCTTGAGGACTGCACCATGCCTATGGGGATTTATATCCTGGTGTGGCATCCTTTGATTGTACAACATTGCTTGGGGTAGTGTCCGAGGGTCCGACAGTCTGACAGGCCTCTCTCCTCAGTAGGGGAGGGAGAGGAGTCTCCTGGGCCTAAACTGGGAGGTAGGGCAAAGGCAGCATCAGAAAGCAAAATAATAATAGTGCCCCTTTCTTCTCTTCTTCCTCTACTTCCCTCCTTCTCTACTTCTTCCCCCGTCCTTTCTTTCCTCCCCACCTTGTTTTGAAAGGCCAGGGAAGGGGAGCCTCGCTCGAGCATGTCATGAGTGACCCACTTGTGTACTTGTGGTTTACCTACCAGGAGGAGGGTTGTACCCTCGGGCCTCCACACGCTGTGGGCACATGGCTTCTTATTCAAGTCCACAAATATTTACTGTGCCCTGGTTAACTGAGAGACTTTGTGCCGGAGGTGCCAGAGAGATGCAGAGAGGCAAAGCCCCTCCTGGGAGGGGCGCGTCTGGGGCCCCTGCCTGAGGTCGGCCCAAGACATGCCCCCCTTCCTCAAGGATGCAAAAGAACTCTCTGTCTTCCAGTGCCCTGGGCCCAGGTCTCTCTCCAGAAACGGGCAGCCAGTTGTGCCAGATCTGAACAAGACGGTACATTGAAGGTGTCACTTACAGAAACGGGATAGAGTTCAGCCTGCAGGTACTGGTGGGCTTGGCAAGTGTCTGCGTTCACTGCTGATGGCACACACAAGTCAGAATTCTGATTTTGGATCCATCCCTTCCTCGCCTCTGAATTTCCCAAGATCATCCACACACAGAGCCCTTTCTCCTCGACAGTTTCTAGGGGCCATGCAAGGTTTTGAAATAGACAGACCCCAGTCTCATTTGTGTGTTGTTTTACCTGGAGAGTGGGCTTCCCAAGTGGCTCAGATGGTAAAGCGTCTGCCCGCAACGCGGGGAGACCCAGGTTCGATCCCTGGGTCGGGAAGGTCCCCTGGAGAAGGAAATGGCAACCCACTCCAGTACTTCAGCCTGGAAAATTCCATGGACAGAGGAGCCTAGTAGGCTACAGCCCATGGGGGTCACAAAGAGTCGGACATGACTGAACGACTTCCCTTTCCCTTTCACCTGGGGAGTAAGGGTCATGCCTCACAATCAACCAAGGCTTATCCAGGCCTCACCCTGAGGCGGTGCTGATGGGCAGAAGCTCTTGGGGTGAAAGGGAATTTAGAAAAATGATTAAATGAGGTCTGAAGAAGGGTAGGGGGATTGCAGCTAGGAGGGTTATTTCCCAAATGCTTTGGGCTCTCTGACTTCCTAGTCTGGGTGGGATGGGGAGCAGTGCGTGAGTAGTTCTGGCTGATAAATGGCGAGTAGAAGTGACATGTGTTTCTTCTGGGTGGGAATCACTGAATTGTGGGGGCCGGAACTTCAAGAGATCCTCTTTTCTTGGGCACTGCCAGGTTCTAGGTAGGGCTACTTCGGCTTCATCCTGTGTGTAGTATTCCATGAGTCCAGCCCCTTTCACCTGATTCCAGGTGAGAAATCGGGGAAGGCTTCCTGGAAGAGGTGTAGTGTCACCTGTCAGAACTTACTCTTCACTGTATGTTTGGGCCTGTGTGCCTGTGTGCTCGGCTGTGTCCGACTCTTTGCGACCCCTTCACCACTGCGCCACCTGGGAAGCCCACGTTTGGTCTGTGACCCACAGCAGACACGTGGTGGAGTTAAGACCTAAGCCCTAGTTGTTCTGAGCCAGTGATTTAGGGCTCATTTGTTACTGTAGCATAACCTTGCCTGCTCTGAAGGCTACACTGGGAAAACAAAAAGCTTGATTGCAGAGGCAGCCTTCCATTGACCCCTCTGCAAAATTCAAAATATCAGGGCTTCCCTGGTGGTATAGTAGATTGGAATCTGCCTGCCAATGCAGGGAACATGGGTTTGATCCCTGGTCTGGGAAGATTCCACATGCCATGGAGCAAATAAGCCCAGAGCCACAACTCCTGAAGCCCAAGGGCCCTAGCGCCTGTGCTCCTCAACAAGAGAAGCCAAGGCGATGAGAAGCCTGTGCACCACAACTAGAGAGCAGCCCCTGCTTGTCGCAACTAGAGAAAAGTCTGAGCAGCAACGAAGACCCACCACAGACAAAAACAAAATAAGTAAAGCAGTAATTAAAAGACAAACAGAATATCAAACCTCCTTTCTCCTCTGTTTTATCAGTCACCATTTTCCTTTATCTGGTCAATATTTATCATGTAGCATGCATAAAAGATACAATAAAGCTTTGTAAGGAGAGGGATGGAAAGAAAGCAATGACTACACTTGTGGTTGGGAAGTTTATTGCAGTGTGATGAAGAGACAAGAAATTAGAACTTATCTCTCACCTCTAACATGCACAGAACAACAGAATTGCAGACCATTACCACTGACCATGACCACAGACTTTAGAGGGGATCTAATTTAACTTCCTAGTCCAAGAAAGTATCACTTCTCCATCTCAGACTTATTTGTACCTACCAGGCCAGTTGCTCTGCTGAGCACTGGGGAGAAACAGAGACGAATAAAACTCAGCTTAGTAGGTACAGCGACCCAAGAGGGGTTTAGACCTACTGCTCAGAACATAGAGGGGGGAAAGAGGCAATTCCAGGTGAGAAATCAGGAAAGGCTTCTTGGAAGAGGTGGTAGTGTCACCTGTCAGAACCTTATTCTTCACTGCATGCTGTGTATTCTTGCCTGTATGCTCAGTTGTGTCTGACTCTTTGCGATCCCATGGACTGTAGCCCACAAGGCTCCTCTGTCCATGAGAGTCTCCAGGCAAGAATACTGCAGTGGGTTGCCATTTTCTCCTCTTGGGGATCTTTTCTACCTAGGGATCGAACCTGCGTCTCCTGCATCTCCTCTGTCTTCACAGGCAGATTCTTTACCACTGTGCCACCTGGGAAGCCCATGTTTGGGTCTGTGAGAATGCAGAAATGGATTCAAGACATGGTTCCTCATTCTTCCTCACCACATGGGCTAACTCAACCCCCCGACCCATCAGGGATTCCGCTTCTGACCTCTCCCTGTGACTTCCCAGACAGCCTTATGCGTGTCCAGGCTCTTCTCCTGGTACAGTGTGGTCTCTGCCCTGGGAGATGAGGGACCAATTGGGTAACCTGGAAGCAAAGCCCAGCCTGCTGTGTAAAACTAGGAGTTAAATGAGAGCCTGCTATTCCAGACCAAGCTCTGCAAATGCCCATCGCGTCATGCTACCTGCAGGGATTCCCTGCCCTGGTCAAGGATGGGCGGGTGGGTGGGTAAGTCATTTCCCATCCCTGGGCTTCTGGGGGTGGAAGTCACTGGGGAATGTACTGGATCTTGTTCAGCTTGACTGCCTTTATTATGCAGCTCATTTACAAGTGAGCACAAATTAATACAGTACAAACTGGCTACATAAATATTGTGCTGTAATTGATTGTCTTCTTGTAATCAAAGGCAAGGCTGCTGACTTTGTTAGTTTCTCTGCTTTGCAACTGCTGGAGGAAGACTTTGTGGGGAAGGTTGTTGAGGTGGTTTTTGCTGCATGTATCTGTTTGCATGTGGTGTCTCTGACGTATTGAGAGAAGGATAAGGCCCATCACATTCAGATTCAATAAGTATCAAATGCTTGCTACATGAGAGGCAAAGACCCATTATCTTATTTTGTTATTAATTGCATTCATAGTAGTAAAGCTTTGATGAAAAAAGTGAAAGCGTTAGTTGTATCTGACTCTTTGCCACCCCGTAGACTGTAGCATGCCAGGCTCCTCTGTCTATGGGATTCTCCAGGCAAGAATACCAGAGTGGGTAACCATTCCCTTTTCCAGGGGATCTTCCAGAGCCAGGGATCAAAGGCAAATTCTTTACCTACTGAGCCACCAGGGAAACCTAAAGCTTTGATAATGTGTGCAAAACTTAGTCTTTACAATAACTTTTTTCCTGGTATATGTTATTGTTAGAATTTAAATAATCCTTTAACTTTTAAAAACATTCTGGAAATTTATAAGGAAAATAAAAGGCTATAACAGTCTTCTCTCTTTGCTTACCGAATTCCCAAAGGGCAGAACAAGATCTTCCATTCTAGGTAGTTATATGAGCCACTACAGTAACCGATTTTCTCCAGCTAGTACTGGGTAGGTGACACAGTGATCCCTGCACTGTTTACCTGTATCCACCTTGGCTGCTAAACAACCTAAACGCACGGAATTGGAATTTTAAAACCACGTCACACAACACAAGAAAGCAACGCCATCTTTCCATTTACCTGCCAGGGCTAAGGCGGGCTGGTTTTTTCCCCAGCAGTTAGTTGTCCTGGGAGTGACTCCGTGGGGGCATCCTCTCCCATCCACCCCGCTAAGTCTCGCACTTTGAGGATGCAGAAGGAGCTCTGTTCTTTGGAAAATCAGACTTCGAAAATCCACAAAACCTCCTTTGCCCTGATTGGGGTGTGTGTGTGTCTGTGTGTGTGTGTGTGTGTGTGTGTGTGTCTGTGTGTGTGTGTGTAACAGTTTTCCTAACCTTGACCTGAAGTCAGACGTCTTTAACCCCTTTCCAAAACGTCGCTCGCGCTGGGCTGCCATTGGAAAGGGGAAAAAAAGGAAAAAGAAAAACGAAACCTCCCTATTCCGAGACTCGGGTAAAGAGCACTCGCTCCCAGGGGGCTTGGGACAACTTGCCGGCTACCCTGCCCAGGGCTTTGAAATCAGCACACCCGCCGGACCCCTTCGCGCTTCGCGTGCCCGACCCGCATCCCGCCACTTCCCTCTTCACACGCCGGCAGGAGGGGGTGGCGGCACCGAGGCGATTTTATTCGTGTGTTTTTCCTCCGGGTTTTGTCATAGAAACGCTGACACACCAGCTCCAGACGGCGGCCGGCCGGGCCGGGGACTGAGGGCCTTTGGGACCCTGCGGAGCGCGGCGCGCACTCCCCGGGAAACAGCTGGACGCGACCAAATCCCGGGTAGGGGCGCGGAGAGCTAGACGCTCCGCCCCGGCGCTCCGGTCCCGCCCTCCGCCCGGCTCTCCGCAGGCGCCCTCCCCTCGCCGGGGGCTGCGAGTTACGTTTGGTAAAACCCAGCCCCGGAATATATAGATCATTTGAGCGCAATGAAGTAGCCTTTGGAGGGGAGAGAGGGGGCCGGTCCGACAGCCACAGCGGCCAGCGCAGCGGCGGCGGCACCACCATCCGCATCACCGCTCGCACCCCAGTCGCCCGGCCCGCGAGGAGGCAGCGGCGGCCGCCGGCGGGAGCGGAGGCGGCGGCGGCGGAGAGGCGAGGAGGAGCCGCGGAAGGAGCAAGGGCGCTCAGCCGGCGGGTCCACGCATCTCAGCACTTCCAGAGCAACTCCGGCGCCTTCCACACCCCTGCCCGGGGCTGGGGTCTCCGAGTGCGGCCGCGAAGCCAACCCCTATCCTCCCAGCGATCCTTGCCCAGCCCTGTCCTGCGCCTCCCGGGCTCCGCTCCGCGCGGCGGGGTCCCCGCTCCTGCGCTCCGGGAGCGCCTCCCGGACACCCGGGTTCCCGCAGCTAGGACAAAGCCATGAAGCCGGCGCTGCTGGAAGTGATGAGGATGAACAGAATTTGCCGGATGGTGCTGGCCACTTGCTTGGGATCCTTTATCCTGGTCATCTTCTATTTCCAAAGTATGTTGCACCCAGGTAGGGGGCGCGTTAGCGTGGTTTTGTTGGATATTTTCTTCTTTCTCGTGCTCTCGCTCCCTCGCTCACCGTGGCTGGTTTCTGACTCTTCCAACCTTACCTCTTCTCTCTGGGCCACCTCGGGGTTCCTTGCTGACCGGGTCTGCCCGGATCCCCGAATCGGGATGGGGAGAAAAGATATACTCCTTCCTCTTCTTCCTCCCAACTCCAGGCTGGAGGATGGGACCACAGGGGCGGTAGATTTTTTTTTTTTCTTTGTGTCTCTTGTCTGTCTACGAGGTAGCAGAGCAAGGTAGACGTTGTGGGAAGCTTCTGGGGGTGGAGGATCAGTTTGAAGAGAACGAAACTCCCTCCCCGCTTCTGCCGAGGTCCGAGGATGAAAGAGGCTCCGGGAGCCAGTCACCCCGCTCCCCAGAGAGCTGCCTCTTCCTGGCGGGGGGGTGGGGGGCGGCGGACGGGCGGGCCGGGGACGAAGGGTGAGCGCCGGGCGAGGTTGCGGGTCTGGCCGCGAGCTTGGGAGCCTGAGGCTAGGCTCCCATGTGTGCGCGTTTCGGCGCCGCGTCGAGCAGGTGGAGGGAGAGATTGGGGGTGCCCGACATTGCCCCCGCCCCACCAGCTGGGGTTGGGTCCCGGCGCCGGCTGCTTGCCCCCGCGGTTCGGCTCCGCATTGACCTTGCGGCTGGTGCCACGGGGCCTGCTCCCTCCCTCACAGTCCGGCTCGCGACCCTGTGCTGGGGGGTACTCAGAGCCCCGGGATCGCGCCGCTTTAGTTTGGGAGGAAACTTTGGTCGGTTCTGGGCTGACCGTCAGTTGCACCCCCCCCCCCGCCCCCGCCCCTGCCCCTCACTCCTGGGTTCTGAGCATCCGGAATCCCCCGGCGCCCGCTGGGCCGTGTGGGAAGGAAGCCCGCCCCCACCCCACCCCGCGCCTCCCCGCAGTCCCGGGTGGCTTAGACAAGCTCCACACCTGAAATCTGGACTCGGAGAGGGACGAGGCTGCCCCTTCCGAGGGGCGGGAAGGAAAGTTTGGGAGGGACGGGCGGCCTGGAGAGTGGTGGCCCCGGGATCGCAGCTCCCCTCCGAAGCCCAACAGGTAAAACCTTCCTGAGAAGCTCCTGGGGAAACGGGCATCGCGCCGTGGAGTCGTGATCTCCCATGCCCTGGCCCCCAGCAGGCTCCCCCCGGACCACATGGGCTCCCAAATCTACCAATCACGCCTCCCAGCTGCCTTTCTCAGTATAGTCATGGCAATAATTTGCTTTTATAATTGCAAGGAGGGAGCTGGAAGCCCATTTCCTTCGAGGGCTATAGGGTTATGTTCTGCTGACCCAGAGGCAGCACGGAACTCATCTAGCCTGCATTGGGGGTGGCACAGGACCAAAGCTGTTCTTTCCATCAAACTTTGGGATTCCTTGACAGCTCGGACAGAAGGGCTCCTCTGCCTGGCTGGGCCTGGAGGAGTTGTTAAGGTGGCCCCTTGGCCAAGAGTAGGGTCTCAGTCTGGTGTGGCCTGACACTTCCACATGGAGCCTCAGGACGGCGGAGCCGCTGGTAAAGGGTGGCTTTTGTTTGCAGCTGGGTATTTTTAGTTTCACGTCAGCAAGCTGCAGCGGTGTTTGCCTCCTCACCCAAACCAGTGGTTGGGAAACTTCTTAGGGAATTTAAAAATGGACCTGGCTTGCCTGCCGGCAGCCAGGCCGTGGTTGCAATGGGCAGGACCAGACAGACTGCCGTGTCCTGGGCCAGGCTCCGCCCGGAGGGCTGGGGGACTGGGTGATGTGCAGATACACTGGGGGCCCAACAGCTCACACAGAGAGCTGAATGATATGGTCCAGACACTACAGATCTGTTTAGGCCACTTAAGTTTTGCCTGGACTGAATGTGCTGGGTAGTCCTCTGCGGAAATGCCTGGAGCAGTGAGGTGTATTAGTCTTCAGCAGGAATGGGCTGTAACTTCTCTGTACCTGTTAGTTGTCCAGGGAGATACTAACTAGTAAGACTATTGCTGCCCATGATTTTCAAGCATCCTGTGTTTCTCTTACCCTGTGTGAGATTTAGGAAATAACTTTCCAGCCAGGGATACCAGGAAGAAATTTCCAAGTTGTAACTGACACTTTGTGAAAATTTCCAGCCCTAGTTGGAATATTAAGTTGGCTTGAAAGTGGTGTTAGCTGCTTTCAGCCTGGCTTTTCGGTACCAGGGACAGAAGCTTTGCCAAGGCTTCCTAGATAAGGATTTGACATGCTTGACCCTCTGCTCTCAACCTTGGCTTCCCTTCCTGGTCCCCCTTCCAACCCCCAAATGGCATTTGTGGATTATTTGCTTATATGAGTATGTTCGTCTGTTATTTTCCGCCAGTCTATAGCAAAGACTACTTTCAATACGTTCTATTGAATGTAGAGCTGTATTGGTCTACATTCAACTGAAAGGTCTTCCTTATTTTGAATTATATATAATTGTTTCACTGTTCCATGAAAACTCCATGCCAGTAGTTTATTATGATATAGGACATAAAAATATACTTTGAAATTAATATTAAACATTTACAGCCCCCCACCCCCCCTCCACACACACATTTTATTGAACTAGGCTCTTGATGACAACCGATGCTATCTCTTTTTCCTCCTGCTTGGAATTTCCTTAAAAGTTAGCTGCTTTTTGCTTCTCTGATGGATTTTGGGTTGTGACAGCTGATCTTTTAGCCTGGCACTGCAGTTTCCATTTCTCCAGATCACCCTGGGAGAGGCAGAAGGGACCACAGCGTGGCACAGATTGTGTTGCTAAAAATTAGGAGCCCTCTGGCAGAGAGGCTATTTCTATTCCTATCTGAAATAGAAATGTAGTATTCCAAAAAGAAATGGATCCTTGACTTCATTGATGGCTAGAGAATACCTGGAGTGTGTGAGGAGGAAGGGAAAGAATAAACAGAGACAAGCTGGCGAGGGGCTGGCTGGCTGTTCCTCTGATTCTAATCTGGGGTTCATTGTCTTTTGTACTTTTCTAATACAGCAACTTGAGTCATTGATTTTTAATTTGGTTGTTGGGTCCAGCAGAAGTGGGCTCCTTGTCAGTACAGGCAGTTTTCTTTAGGTCTTTGACACTCTAAGTTAACAGTCTTAGGGCAGGGTCTGGGTTTTAGGCCCTGTTCTAATCTCAGTGTCCGGCACAGTGCCCGGCCCATGGTAGTTTCTCAATAAAGTATTTGCTGGATGAATGAATGAAGTGGCTAGATTCTAGGAGACCTGCTTCTCCAATTTTTGGGAGGTTGTATCAAACCTTGCCAAGAATGCCTCATCACTAAGTCTGGCTCTCTTGGGGGCGGGTGGGGCACTGGAGACAAGGTCTGGACACTTCTCTATCCTCCTGGTCTCTGAGATCCCTCAAGTCGTGGGTCAGGTTTAAGCTCATCACACCCCAGACAGAACACTCCCCTTGGCCTAGAGTTGCTGCCCCGAAGTGTGAGACAGTGAGGCTGGGTGTCTTGGGTAGGGGGAAGCTTGGTCTCTTTTAGCCACTGACCTGTAGAAACCCCTCTGCAGGAGAGACACCCTCTGTGGGCGTGACCTGCTCCTGATCTCAGGATGGAGCACCACGCCTGCGCTTTCTGCATAGGTCTGCATCCATCAGCGATCGCCTCCTGAACATTGACTTGTCTCGGGTACCTGCCCCAGACAGCCGGCCTTTGATGGAGCTGTGTCTTCGGGCGGCGAGGCCGAGCTGAAAGGCCTCCAGGCTGCATTTGTGCTGAGTGTGTGAAGGTGGCTCCCCTGAACCTTCCTTTTGTGTTATTCCGTAGGGTTGTGGTTTTGTTTGAAAGCTCCTGTTCATAGGAGCGAAGCCTGGGGAGAAAGCTTTTCTTTTCTCTTTCTCTGTTTTTTTTTTTTTTTTAATGTTTACTTTCACTGTCGCCTGGAATCTCTTTGCTTTGGTCGAACGTATTGAAAGATTATACCCTTTATTTAAAGGCTTCCTGGGTTACCCTTTGTAGTTCACTTGATTAGATTGATGTGAAACACTTGCATTATAATTTTAACCTAATTATAAAAGTAATATGTGCTCATTTTAGAAAATTTAGGAGGTACAGAAGACAAGCAGTCATCCATTAATCTACCACCCGAGGCAAGGGGTCCTTTTTTCCTATTATAGAATATATATATTAAAAAAATAATTGAGATCCTAGCCTGGATTTTGTACCTTGTTTGATAGGTAATATGTATTTTAGACAAATACATCATTATGGTCATTATGGTGACCACTAATTAACTTGAAAAACAGAAAACTTAGCCACAAACTTTTAAATTTATAGGGTTGCCTGTGTCTCTAACCTCCCATCCCCACTACTTTGCAGAGTGCCAGTCTGCTATCATGTTTTTTTTTTTTTCTGCACGTATTTAATTTTAAAGAATCTTTTTGCTGATACATGAAATGAATTTGGAGTGAGACCAGGTTGTGGGGGCTGTTCTCTTATATATCTGAAACTTCTTTTGAAAAGAAGTCAGGAAGTTCTCAAATATGACACTGTTATAAATCCTGGAAACTGCATCAGATAGCTGAAAGATAAGCTGTTTCCAGCATCTGGTCTCCCCTTGGCGGTGTAAATGTTTGCACCTCCATGGGGAGTTTCATGGCTGCTCAAAGATGAGACAGATACACTTAGGCAATTTCCTTCGACAGTTAGATCTGCTGTCCAGGAGTCCTCATTTTGTTGCCTCTGAAATAAAAGTGGTGATTGGGCACCAGAGGAAGAGTGGTTGGGGTTTCTGATGGACGAGGGATGGGAGAATCAACCCGCCAGTAGAAGGGGCTGCTGTTTATATTTATCTGGATGAAAAGTCACTTTGCTTATGAGCTGTATCGGCCACAACCATTTAAAAACAGGAAATCAAAGGCTTACAAGTGAGCACCACCCCTTCCCTTCTTAAATCTACCAAGAGGACAAAGCTCTTCTTAATCTGGAGACGGTGAATGGAGAGACTTTCATGAAAGTCACAGCCACTGGTAAGGGCAGATTCTGAAAAAAACCAGAAGTAGTTTTACGTATTCATTTTCTCTTTTTTGTTTTTCTTCTCTTGAATTTTGAGACCCCCCCATCTTTATCACAAATGAAGAGTGAGGCAGTCCCTCCCCTGAGATCATTGAATAGTCTGATCTGTCCATTAAAAATTCCTAGAACTTGTAATTTGATGCATCTTACATCAGATGTGATTCATCAGAATTTGAGATCAGAGATGCTCTTTCTTTCTCTGTCTCTATTTCTCCTCTTCTCTGTGCCGGGTATTGTTCTGGGCACAGGGGATACCATAAAACATTATTTCTGCCCTCATGGAACTTACCTTCTAGTGAGGTATAGGCAGACTTTAAGGAAGTGCAAAAGTCACATACATAGTTGATGTGTCAGATGGTGTGAAGAGAGAAGAACAAAGCAAGAGATATGAATGAGGGATGTGAGAGGCCAGGGTTGCAGTTTAATACAGAGGTCATCACAGGATGTCGCTGACAAGTTGACACTGGAGAACAGAGACGGGAAGAAGTGAAAGAGCTGGCCACATGTCAACCCAGTCCCAGATAGGATATTCCAGGTGCAGAGCAGCGCAAGTCTGTTCCCTGAGGCAGGACCTCGCATGGCAGGCGGCTCTGAGTGTCTGGAGCAGAGGGAGGAAGCAGCTAAGACCGGGAGGTGCAGAGAGATTGTGTGGATCTTGGCCTTGACTGGCGACAGGATGGGAAGCTCTGGAAGAGTCTGGGCTGAGGACTCCTGGGGGAGGGGTTGTGCGATGGGTGGACAAGCCCAAAGCCCCTTACTTGCACCGTTGTGTTCATTTTCAAGCAGCCACAGTGAAGTTGGGTGAAGTGTTTACCGTGTAAATCCCGCTTCTCCATCAACCTCTGCCTCCCCCTGACCTCCAGACTAGACCACCCCCCCTTTTCAGTTTTTTAAAGCAGTAATGTATAAATCAGAACAAAGCAAAACAAAACCAATTTGACAGGAATTTTAACTGAGTTTGTGTTGGCAAGTTATTGAAATGTCTAAGGCGTGATCCACAGCATCCATAGATGGAAACCAACCATCAACAGCCCCTGACTTCTGGAGGCACTCAAGAAAAATAGAGAAGGAATGGATCGATGATTTGGGAGTGAAAGACCTGGGTGCTAGTTGGACATCCCCCCTCTGCCTGCTCCTGTGAATTACTCTATTTTATCAATTCTAAGACACTCATTCTTTTCACCTTTCTGACATTTGACTTGTTGTAACTGATAGTATCTTACTGCTGTGCTGACTTCTAATGCATAGCCTTTATTTTCTTAGTGGAACATAAAGTAACAGTGATTCTTATAGTTGATGCCCTTGGACCCACCTCTGTAAATTGTGAAAGTGCCTTCTATATACCAGGGCATACCTCAGAATCTCAGTAAGGTGATAAAAATGGCACTCAGGCTCCAGCTGAGGGCCCTGGGGGGTATCTGATGTATCCTGATCACCTGCTTCATAAACGCTTTGCTGGTCGACAGGCCTTTCAGTCTTTTCTGCTGTACCTGGGAAATTTGCACCTATTTTCAGAGCCACCGGGCTTGTATCTCTTTCTGATTAACTGATGAGGTTGGTAAGAGTCAGAATAGGAATGTGGGGAAGTAAGTTATTTAATATGGGGCTCAACTCTGGAAGATCACAGAGAAATAGACTTGGTGATGTTGTTTGGGGAAAATGTCACCAGTGTGGATTTTGCTTTCTTTTAAGGCTGCTGAGCTCCTGTGGCCTTGGTCATTCCCTTTTCTGTTGTTGTTTAGTCGCTAAGTCACATCCGACTCTTTGTGACCCCTCTTTTGAGGAACCTCTGCCAAGTTCCTCTTCATAGCCTCTAAGCTTGGCCCAGAGGTACTTAGGAAACATTTAAAGGGTAAATAAGTGACTGGCAAAGATGCCTCTTCCGTCCCTGTGCCCACCTCACCATTATGCGTAAGCCCAGAGGGAAGAGCAGGTCGGCTTGCTCTGACCAAATAGCTTCTGGTATGACCTGCTTTGTTTCTCAGGCCTTGTTGCTTCTGGCTTGCTAGGATTCAGCCAGGCTTCAGGTGTGAACTGGGAAGGAATCTAGGTATTTTAAGCAGAAAGGTATTTAATGGAGGGAATCTGGTCCTTAAAAAAGTTGGGAATGCTGGTGGTCAAGAATCCGCCTGCCAATGCAGGAGATGTAGGACATGCAGGTTTGATCCCTGGGTTGGGAAGATCCCCTGGAGAAGGAAATGGCAACACACTCCAGTATTCTTGACTGAAAAATCCCATGGACGGAGGAGCCTGGTGGGCTACAGTCTATGGGACTGCTCAGTCATGTCTGAGCATGCACACACTTAGAAGCATAAGGCTCTCAGCTGGGCCTCCAGGAATTAGCCTCAGGTAATAATGGTACCCCACTCCAGTACTCTTGCCTGGAAAATCCCATGGACAGAGGAGCCTGGTAGGCTGCAGTTCATGGGGTCGTGAAGAGTCGGACACGACTGAGTGACTTCACTTTCACTTTTCACTTTCATGCGTTGGAGAAGGAAATGGCAGCCCACTCCAGTGTTCTTGCCTGGAGAATCCCAGGGATGGAGGAGCCTGGTGGGCTGCCGTCTATGGGGTCGCACAGAGTCAGACACGACTGAAGTGACTTAGCAGCAGCAGCAGCGGTAGTAGCATATGTAACAACATAGAAGCAAACATATACAGGCCTGGCTACTCAAAAAACTGTATGCTGCTACCTCTGAGACTATCTTTGGAACTACCAAATCCAAGAACAAACTAATGACACTGGGACCCTGGGATCAGAAATCCTGATTCCAGAATCGGGATGCTCCTGCAGCCACCTCCCAACACCCAGCAAGCCAGAGAGTGGTCCCAGAGAGTGTTGTCAAAACCTCTCATCATTCTCACATCATCAGGAGGCTGAAGAAAACCTGGAAGGCGGGAGGTGGCCTCTCACCGAAGGCCGCTTTCTAAATCTGAAGTCAGTGTTTCTGTCTGGCGGAGCCAAACTCACACTTCAGAACCAGGACGGCTGGGAAACATAGCTTTTAAATCAATAGCCCTTACTATATAGAAAGGCTTTCTAGAAGGGAGTAGAATGGGTGATGAGCAGACATCCAGAGTGCTCACCACTTCCTATTGGTAAAACATATGTGAGCAGCCATCTCCCATCTATTTTGCTTATAGTAAGTGTATTCATATTAGTCCCATTATCTAAATATGTAGGGTAAGGATGTTTCTGTTTCTAACAATAGTGATTGTAAACCCACATGTTCGTTACCATCTGGGAAATTCTGTTAGCGAACTCCCAGTCAGCTCTGATTCTCTTACCCTTTTTACCTTGTTATGTGGCATACAAGGGGCTTCGCAGGTGGTGCTAGTGGCACCCAGGTTCCCACCTGCTAATGCAGGAGACGTAAGAGACACAGGTTTGATCCCCGGGTCAGGAAGATCCCCTGGAGGAGGGCATGCCACCCCACTCCAGTACTCCTGCCTAGAGGATCTCATGGATAGAGGACCCTGGAGGGTTGCAGTCCACAGGGTCACAAAGAGTCAGACACGACCGAAGTGACTTAGCACGCAGCACATGACATACAAGACTCAGGGAGAGAGAGGAATTTTCTTCTGTGCATTTTTTTGGTGCACATAATATGTGCATGCATTATGAGTATTAGCTCCAAGCTGCAGTGTTTTTTTATTTTTCATTCTTGCAGCTTCCGGGGTCTTAGTTCCTCTGTGTGTGTGTGCTTAGTCGGTCAGTCATGTCCGACTCTTTGCGACGCTATGGACTGTAGCCTGCCAGACTCCTCTGTCCATGGGGATTCTCCAGGCGAGAATACTGGAGTGGGTTGCCATGCCCTCCTCCAGGCGATCTTCCTAATCCAGGGATAGAACCCAGGTCTCCCACATTGCAGGCAGATTTCTTTACCGACTGAACCACCAGGGAAGCCCAACCAAGGCTTTGGCAGTGAAAGGGCTGAGACCTATCCATTGGACCACCTGGGAATTCCCTCCAAGCTGTAGTTTCTTGACTGAACTCTCTTTAAGCCTCTGTTCCACTTTGTGAGGACTAGTTTAGGTAAAAGTAGATGATGTAATCTGTAAATCTACTTGGGATTCAGTTGTAAATGGTGATCTCAGAGAAGTGGGTTGACCGATTTCCTTGGTCCCTCTCTGTCTCCCTCCTCAGGATGCCTGAATTTCGTAAATGCATGTAACCTGGTACAATGGGGTAGATGAGGGTGTTTGTTCCAATTTGTATTTTACATTAATTCATATTTTTGACATTAAATTTCTTTTTCTAAATTCAATGAAAATGGAAGGCCTGATGTTTCCTTTCCAGGCCCCTTTGTGATAGCTAGAGTGTGTCAGCTAGACTTTGGAACCCGAGGTGGAGACTGGTCTTGAATGTAGTTGGTGACTGTCAGACCCACCGCAGTCAAGTTTGGGTAAAAGTATAGTTTGCCATGCAGGTGGCTCAGTGGTAAAGTATCTACCTGCCCATGCAGGAGACGCAGGAGACATGGGTTTGATTCTTGGGTCGGGAAGATCCCCTAGAGTAGGAAATGACAACCTACTCTGGTATCCTTGCCTGGAGAATCCCATGAACGGAGGAGGCTGGCTGACTACAGTCCCTGGGGTCACAAAGAATCAAACATAACTGAGTGACTAATTATGTACACACAGTTAGTGCTACTTAGTACTAAAGATAGTTCTGAGAGTGGTGAGTCAGAGTTTGGCATTAGACATGTGGTGTGGCTAGGACTGATATTTCCAGTATCCCTGGAGTTCAGGTCTCACTCAGATAGGGATGGATAGTATTAAATAAAGAGGGCTTTCCTGGTAGCTCAGATGGTAAAGAATCCACCTGCAGTGCAGGAGACCCAGGTTCAATCCCTGAGTCGGGAAGATCCCCTGGAGGAGGAAATGGCAGCCCACTCCAGTGTTCTTGCCTGGAGAATTCTAGGGACAGGGAGGCCTGGCGGGCTATAGTCCTTGAGGTTGCAAAGAGCTGGACATGACTGAGCAACTGTTTCAAGCCCAGCAATGTAAGTGTTGAAATCCGTATCAGTCTGCAGCTTAAGTGGTTATCTTAAAGACCTTGTGAAAAAAAAACCCACAAAGCCAATGCCAGTTTAACAGGCTGGTAGTTGAGTTTCTGTTAGAAACTGTTCATTTCAAAGATCCCAGAAGAGGGAAAACACAAAGGCCCCTCTAAGGTAGTGTTGTAACACTTTACATATCTTAACGGTTGACACATCTTATCAGTGCCATTGTTCATGGTCATTCACTATGGTGAAAAAAAAAAAGCTCAGAATTTGCAGGCCAGGATCAGCTTTCAGGCTCTGTCTACTGTGTCCATTCGACATCACTCAGGATGGTTTGGTTGAATGCTGTTGAGAGTTAGACTCTGAGCTGGGTGCTGGAGATACAGCGGGGACCCAAGTGGACAATAGTTGATGGGGGGAGACATAATATAAACAAACACATGCTTGAACCATTGAGTCTCCTGGGTGGTGACAAGTGCTGCAGAGAAAAAAAAAAATAAAGCCAGGAAGGAAGATGTGAAATGGAAGCAGTGAGTGATCACTTCTAAATAGAGTGATCAGGAAAGGTTCCCTGAGAAGAGGGCTTTAGGATCAAAGGAGGTGAGGGTTCAAGGGGGTGCATTGACAAAGAAATACAGCTATTTATTGGGTATTATTTCCTGGAGGCTGACATAGGTCAGGTGTTTAATATGTATTACATATTCCTTATAGGGGTCTTACAGGGTTCATCTCTTGTAATCACCATTTTACAGGGAGGGTAGGAGACTAGGGTGGACTTGCCAGGTGGCGCTAGTGGTAAAGAACCTGCCTGCCAATGTGGGAGACACAAGAGATGCGGGTTCGATCCCTGGGACAGGAAGATCCCCTGGAGGGGAGGAGGGCATGGCAATCCAGTCCTGTATTCTTGCCTGGAGAATCTCACAGATGGAGGAACCTGGCCGGATACAGTCCACAGGCTTGCAGAGAGTCAGGCGTGACTGAACTGACTTAACACAGTGGCACACAGGAGCCTAGGGCATAGAGAATGTGACTTTTCTGAGGTCGCACAACAACTGATGACTCTAGAATTAAACCATGGCTGTCTGACTCTTTCTCTGAATGTCTAGTTGGGGCTCTCAGTTGGGGGGCTGTCCCTGGCCCCCGCATTTGGAAATGTGTCATGATATGCTTGTTTGTCCCAAAGATTGAGGACATCAGTTTATTGGGCAGAGCCAAGGATGCTAGACATCCCACACGGGGTGGGATCTTTCCTCCCATCAGATCGTCATCCTAACCATGGGCCAACGACTCTTCTTTTGGAGAAATCCCTCAAGACTCTCCACGCTTCAGTGGTGTCTGGCATAGTACCTGGCCGCACTCAATGACTTGGGAAAGTGCCCGGCATATTGTAGGGGCTTAATAATTGATTGATTACAAGTCACCAGCTCAGAGATTTGGTCTCCTCATTTGCCAAGGGAAGGTGGTAATATTACTTCTTTTCCTTGGTAGTGGGGAAGATTAAATGAGAAATGAGATGTGAAAATACATTGAAAATGGGTGCAGAAACAGTATACATATATTTTTAAAATAGGTACACTGTGGTTCCTCGTTCTAAGGTTTGACTCTTCATGTTGACGACAGTGCTCTTGTATTGCATCCTGCTGGAATCCTGAGCAATTGTTTATCTGTTTCGTAGGTGTGACCTACCCTGTAAGGTTTGCCGAAAGGGTCCTGCTTTTCGGCCGCAGTGACACCATCTTTCTGGATGTCCTGACCCTCCATCTGCTATGCTGTGACACCTCCCCTGCCAAGGCCAGCACTTAGCACTGCCTCCATGGAGCTTGGAGTGTTTTGCAAAAGCTGAGTTTGTCTGGTAAAAAATTAGCTTTGTGGTTTCACACCAAATGCAGAGACTATAGCTCCCCCGCCCCCCAATTATGCACACAGTTACCTCTCAGGTTCCCACAAACTTTAAAAAAGTGGCACTTGAAAAATACAGCACAGGCCACCCACGTCAGTGCCGTTTCTGCAGCTGAACTCTGAGGAGGATGGAAGTCATTTCAGAAGAGGAGATGTTGTGGAATGTCGGTGCATTACACGGGACAGAACTGACTATCCCTGGTCTCCACATTCGAACCCGAGGTGTGCACAGGAGGACTTTCTGGGTTCTTCTTGCACAGGCCCCAGTCCTCCCAACTCTTGTCTGCAGGGGTGCAGCCTCCTTGGCAGGCTGGTACTCAGAGCGTGGGCATAGGCCCATTTCTGCCCACCGTCCCCAGAGCAGCTACTGAGATGCAGTTGAAAGACTGTGATTCTGAGTTGGGCGAGGCCCTGGGTTCTTTAGGATTCCTAGGTGGCTCAGTGGTAAAGAATCCACCTGCCCATGTAGGAGACTTAGGTTTGATCCTTGGGTCAGGAAGATCCCCTAGAGAAGGAAGTGGCAACCTACTCCAGTATTCTTGCCTGGAAAATCCCATGGACCAGAGGAGCCTGTCAGTGTATGGTCCATGGGGCTGCAAAGAGTTGATGCGTGCACACACAGGGTTCTTCAGCCTGAGACCACAGACCTATCTGATGCTCTTCTGCTACCCCTCTGGCCCCTCAGGCAGTCCCTGCTGGGCTTGATACTTGACAGAGGATGGAAAAGTCTGTCAGTGCTTGGAGTTCTTTTTTTTTCAGGCAAGACTTTATTGGTGCCCCTGTTGCAGCAGGTGGAAGCCAGGAGCAAACAAGTCCCCTTGCTTACTTACTCCCAAGGTTGGGGCAAGCTTGCTCCTTATATGAGGTGAGGTCGGGGTACAAGTTGAAAAAGTATCTTTAAGCATGTGGTCCTCTGGATGAACTTTCTATCTCATCTAATTGATTTAGAGCAGGGGTTCTCAATGGGGGACAGTTTTGCTCCCTTCTCTTCCACATGGCAGGGGACCTTTGTCAATGTCTGGAGACAGTTTGGTTGGCACAGCTGGGCAGGTGGGTCCTACTGGCCTCTAATGAACAGAGGTCTGGGATGCTGAAATACATCCTGCAACACACGGGACAGCCTCCTACAATGAAGAATACTGTAGCCCAGAACATCGGTAGCTAGGAAATCCTTACTTAGATTCCCTATTTTTCTGGTACTTTACTGAAAATAGCAGTAATGAAATGAACAGTTAGTGGTGCTGTGTATCAGACAGCATACCAGCTGCTATGCTTAGGTAATCACAGTGACTCTTTACCACAGCCTGGTGAGGTGGGCATTTACCAATCCCATTGTACAGATGAGGAAACTTAGGCTTTGGGAGGTCACAGAGCTGAAAAGTTGGAACAGGATTCCTACTCAGGTCTGACACCAGAGACTGTACTCTTCATCTCACCGGTGTATCCCACCTACATATGCTTGGTTTTGGCTAATTAGGTCAAGAGGTAATTATTGCATAAGGGCCTTCAGCGCAGCTGTGGGCTTTGTGTGGGACTTGAGTGGTAGCGTCTTCTCTTCTTACCCTACACTCTAGCCTGGGTGAGCTCATCCCCTCTTGGGGCCCATGATATCACCTGTGTTCGGATGACACTCACCTCTCTTCAGCTTGGATGTGTCTTAAGGTAGAAGTCCAGTTTATATGTTACCTCCTGTGCAAAACCAAGATCCATCTGCTTTTGTTCAGAGAGAGGGGACATGTCCCTGGTACTGTGTGTGCACGGGCCTGTTATTGTGTGCTGGTGAGCTGGCTCGTCGGGAGCAGCCCAGTTCTGGTGATGGTAGTGGCTTACCTTGTTCGAGCTGCTGCAACAAAACCCCACTGACTGGGTGGGTTTTAAAGGACAGATGTTTGACTTCTCATTGTATCTCCACAGGGTGGAAAGGCTGAGGGACCTCTCTGGGGCCTTTAAGGACACTCATCCCATTCATGAGAGCTCTGCCCTCACACCCTAACTGCCTCCTGATGGCCCTGCCTCCTGATATTACCACTTAAGGGCATTAGGTTTTCAGCATATGAATTTTAGGGGGGACACAAATGTATAGACCATGGTAGCCGTCAGGAAATATTCAGTGAAAGAATGAGTACATTGGGACTTCCCTGGTGTTCCGGTGGCTAAGACTCTGAACTCCTAATGCAGGGGGCCCGGGTTTGATCCCTGGTCAGGGAACTAGATCCCACATGCCACAACTAAGAGTTAGTATGCTGCAACTAAGGATCCTGCATGCCAAAACGAAGCTTGAAGATCTCACATGCCACAACTAAGATTTGGTGCAGCCAAATAAATAAAGAATAAATTTGTTTTTGTTTTTGTTTTTTTAAAGGAAAGAATGAGTACATTCCCTGGGCTTCCTTGGTGGCTCAGATGGTAAAGAATGATTCTACGGTGAGCTGCATGTAAGACAGCAAAGAGCATGTCATTTAACACATGGCTAGATGCAGATTCAGCAAAAAAAAGTGAGCATCTCTCAAAGGCAGCGCTGTTTAGTGCTGTAACCAGTGTGTGTCAGAAAGGGGTCTGCAGAGCCAGCTCTGGGTGCGCTGCCGGGGCAGTACCACCCAAGAGATGCTGTCAACAGTGTGTGTGTGCTAAGTCGCTTCAGTTCTGTCTGACTCTGTGACCCCATAGACTGTAGCCCGCCAGGCTCCTCTGTCCATGGGATTCTCCAGGCGTGAATGCTGGAGTGGGTTGCCGTGCCCTCCTCCAGGGGATCTTCCTGGCCCAGGAATCAAACCTGCATTTCCTGCGACTCCTGCATTGCGGACGGATTCTTTACTGCTGAGCCACCAGGGAAGTCCCAGCTGCGCATGGCACTCTAAACCTTCTAGTAGCCACATTAAAAAGGTATAAACCAACAGGTGAAATTAATGTCTATAGTAGTATCATTTTAAGAGGCAGTACTTCTTTTTTTGGCTGTGTCACAGGCCATGTGGGATCTTAGTTTCCCCCACCAGGGATCAAACCCTCGCCCCCTGCTTTGGAAGTGCAGAACCTTAACCATTGGATTGCCAAGGAAGTCCCCAAGAGGCAATAGATAGGAACAATTATTGAGATAGTTTTAATTTTTTTTTTTTTACTAAGTCTTCAGAAATTCAGTGTATAGTTTACATTTAAGCACATCTTAATTCAGACTTGCCACATTTCAGGTGCCCCATAACTGTATGTGGCTCAGGGCTACCTTGCTGGAGAATACAGCTCAGAAGTGTTGGAGAACTTTCTGTGCAATGGATTATAGTTTTTTTGTTTACTTTTCAATCTCTCTCTCTTTTTTTTTCCCCTTCCCCCTTATTCAGTTCAGTTCAGTCGCTCAGTCGTGTCTGACTCTTTGTGACCCCATGGACTGCAGCGTGCCAGGCTTCCCTGTCCATCACCAACTCCCAGAGCTTGGTCAAATTCATGTCCATCGAGTTGGTGATGCCATCCAACCGTCTCATCCTTTGTCGTCCCCTTCTCCTTTTTAAGGGGACGTTTTCCTTCCTGGCTTTAAACTATACCCTTTGGGAAGACTGTTGACTCTCTTAGGACTCTAGGTATTAAATAACAGGTATTGGTAGTGGAATCACATATGCATAGCTAAAGTAGTGTCAGTCCTCTGAGGCATCTTCACCGCCTTCTGGCGAATCAAGGCCATCTGAGACTTAACCCTTTTTGTTGCTGTTCAGTTGCTCAGTCCTGTCTGACCCTTTGCGACCCCATGGACTGCAACACGCCAGGCTTCCTTATCCTTCACTATCTCCCAGAGTGTGCTCAAACGCGTGTCCACTGAGTCAGTGAGGTCCAACCATCTCATCCTCTGTTACCCCTTCTCCTCCTGCCCTCAGTCTTTTCCAGCATCAGGTGGCCCTCCTAATTCTCACATAGCCTAACAAACTCTGTCATGTAGAGAGAGACTTATCAACTTCATTCTACAGATGAGGCAGTGGAAGAGGCTTGGGGAACTGCTTAAATTTGGTTTAAAGTGGGTTCTAGGGACTTCCCTGGTGGTTCAGTCTCTCAATTTATGGGACCTGGGTGCAACTACGAGCTGGCATGGCCAAATAAAAAAAAAGGGGGCTTCTAAACGTTTACATGCAAAGACTGGTCCAGGGAAGATTTGTTCTATCAAGGTGGACAGAAGCACCACATGACTGAACTGTGTGTGGGGCCAGGTGTGACTGGGGTGACGAAGGGAGGTAGGAGCGCAGGAAGGGGGGGTGGTGACTGATTCAGAGAGGGGTGTTGAGGAAGACTTCACAGGAGAGGTGGTGGGCCCTGGGCCCCTTGCACTGGGCCCTGAAGGACGAGTAGAGACTTGCTGGGGGGATTTAGAAGGAGAGGACAGGCACTCCAGGTGAGCGTACCTGCCGGGACCAGGGTGAGACAGGAAGGAGAGTGATGTCTAGGGGCACAAGAAGTTCCAGAGCGGAGAGGTGGATCAGCCACCCACCTGGAGAGCTCTGAAGTTTGAATTTTATTCTGGGGGCTCAGGAGTCATAGAAGGTTTAGGGTAGGGTCTTCTGTTTTTCAGATGATGAAATGTAAGTTCAGTTGAATGAAACACTAATGTTTCATTAGAAGGGTAAAGGTTTTCAACTCACTTTCTTCAAAATGAACTTGGAGTCATTTTGAAATAGTTTCTATTATGATCACTTAATGGTGAGGGAAGAAGGTTATTCACGAATGTCTAAAGTGCAAACTAGGAAACAGCTTGAAAGCACTCTGGGATGGGATTGAAAACTCCGCTGTTTGCATCGCTCCTGACAACATCAGAGGCCTTTAGAGGTCGGCTTTCAGGCTCTCCGTTGCTAATGGTGCCCTCGGTTCACCCTGGGAGGGCTCTGGGAGAACTGGCAGGAGAAAGGGAAAGTATGTAAATAGTTGCCCGGTGGAGAATTTCTTGCTTCAGTGTAAACTCTTGGGTCTGTCTGAGGTCAGGTTGAGGCTGTGGACTGCCCTGGAGGTGAGCAGTGCAGGCTGGATGAAAAGTCAGCCTCTTCGTCCTGGGAACTGAGACCCCAGGCTTTCATTCCACTCCCCTCACCCCCCAACTCACCCCACTCACCCTATCTACTGTGTGTGGGGTCTGATCTCACTGTCCCCCTGAAAGATGCTGCCCTGTGTAATCTTCATATCAAAAGGCTGCCTCTTTTGAGTCCCCACTCCTGGGCTGTGGGAGAGAGGATGGGTTAATTGTAGAGCTCTTATGCTATAGAGAAAGCCATCTCTGGCTTTCAGAATCACTTCTGGGGGGCATTGGGCTTGATTCAAGACTGAGGGCACTTTCCTTCTCTCTGGTGGCCTGTGGCACTTGACATTCATTGATAAATGAATGTCATCTGGAGCTGGTTTCCTCATGGGATATCTCACCACCCTTGATCTGTTTTTTTTTTTTTTCTCATTAAAATAACAATACACAAGGAGAACTCTCTCAAAGACTTAACTTTAAAAAAAAAAAAGAGAGAAAGTAATGTCATCACAGATGTGCAGCATTTTTTCAGGGGGCATGTGGCTGTGCAGGCTACAGTGGTTTTGGGATTTACACTTGCCAACTTGTATGGATCTAGGGATTAGAGATTGGAAGGTCTAATTAAGACAATGCTTGTTATTGAGAGTCTGTGCCAAAGTATCGGAATGGAGTTTGTTCTGAAAATGCAAAAGTTAGGTCATGAATCCTTTAGGAGCCAGTTTTTTATGGTACGTAGGGCTCTCTGTATAATTTTGCTATTCAAAAATGGAAGTACAGGTTTGAAATCAGAAACTGAACGGGCAATTTTTTAGTCACTTGTAATAAAAACAACTTTTATTGGGTGAGTGCGAGCCATTCTGTGAAAGACAATTATGTGCTTAAAAACATTAACAGTAGCTTTGCTCCTTTTAGGATAATCCATTTAATTCAGGAGGGGAGTGGCTCGGGCTTTTTCCTGTAGGATTCCGCAGAGAATTCTTTTGAGGCTTGTGCAGACTTTGTTTCCTGTGTCTGTAAAAGCAAATTGAGAATTTAAAAATAAATGTAGGTCTGATAGCAAGTACCTTCCTGCAAATGGGATGTTGTCATTGGAAAGTCACAGTGACATTCCTGCTTTATTTTCATAGGAAATAAAAGAGCCATGGATTCAGAGCAATGAGTTCTCAGCCTTGTAAACCTTGGCTGCCAGAACTGAGTGTTTGGTTTGTTCTAAAATATGGGTAACCCCTACCGGAAGAGGAGGTACAGTTAAGTAGAAAGGGCATTGGGTGGGGAGGTCAGGAAATGAGCGTTCTGGTCCTGGTTCTTTTGCTGCCTTTTGGAAACCCTCTCACAAGGCTCAGATGGTAAAGAATCTGCAGTGCAGGAGACCCACGTTCGATCTTCAAGTCGGGAAGATCCCCTGGAGAAGGGAATGGCAACCCATTCTAGTATTCTTGCCTGGAGAATTCCATGGACAGAGGAGCCTGGTGGACTACAGCCCATGGGGTTGCAAAGAGCATGGCAGGGTATAGTTCATGGGGTCCCAAAAAGCTGGACACAACTGCGCAACTAACACTTCACTTTTCACTTCATTACTAACGAATGTCAATGTTTGTTGGCAGTGTTCAAACTGTTCCTCTGATCTCGAAGAGTCCAGAGCAGATAACTTAATGTCAAGGAGGGTTCTGGCACCCCACCCTCCTCAGAGTGGCTCTCTACCTATTTTTTATTTTGGGCTTCTGAGTAAAATTTTGTTAGGAGAAAGTGTCTCAGGGCTAAAACTATGAACAACTTTGTAGTTAGTTGACTGCTGAGACTATTTCTAAAACTTTTATCCAACCCAGATCTTATTCTGTTAGCAGCTCGCAAAATTGATGCACATTTACAGTTAGAGTTAAATCTCAGTTGAAGTGAATAATTACTGTGAATCCAGTGTGAACAGGCTGACATCTCTCCACCTCTCCATCCATCACTCAAACGTTTATTGACCAAACATTCATCTGACTACAGAGACAAATCTAAATAAGACTTAGTTCCTGCATTCAAATAACTTGCAATTTAGTGAGTGGCAGCAGACCCATAATTGTGAGCTGTAAAGCTTTGTAATAACGGCTCTGAGTCTCTAGAAAAAGAAGAGTAATTAATTTAGGGGAGGTCAAGGAACTTCACAGAGAGGAAGAACATTTGAGCTGGACTGCAGTCATTTATTCAGTTACTCAACATGCATTTACTGAATACCTTCTGTGTGTGCCAGGACCCTTCCAAGAGCTAAGGAAACAGCAGGGGACAAAACAGACAAGATCTTTGTCTCAATGGAGCTGACATTTCTTAGCATATGATTTATCAAATGGCAAGGGTGGTGACACCCCTGGCCTTGTTCCACCATTGCCCCATCACCTGCCCTTCAGTATCAAAGTAAAGCAATGGTTTGTGTATATATGTATATTTTTTTTTCCTTTTTTTAAGATTGTAAACTTAATTCAGCATGTTACAGAGAATTTTGAAAGAATGAAACCCACTTCCAAAAATGTGACTGACCCCTTATCCTACCATCCAGGAGGAATCTCTGTTAACCTCTAGTCTGTTCTCTATACATCTATGGGCTTCCCAGGTGGCGTGGTGGTAAAGAATCCACCTGCCAATGCAGGAGACTCGGGTTCGATCCCTGGGTTGAGAAGATCCCCTGGAGAAGGAAATGGCTACCCTCTCCAGTGTTCTTGTCTGGAAAATCCCATGGACAGAGGAGCCTTGCTGGCTATAGTCCGTGGGGTCACAAAAGAGTTGGACATGACTTAGTGACTAAAAATAAAAATCCCATATACATACATATAACATTTTTTTTACAAAGGTGAAATTATCATTCATATTATTATAGTGTGTCCTGATTTCTTTGCTTTATACTGAACCATAGGCATTTTTCTCATGTCATCCAATTTTCTTTGAAAATACTGTAATATTCAGTCATATGGGTGTCATAATATTCCATCATATGGATATGTCATCATATGAATGTAATTTAGTCGTGCTTTTTTGTAGAACATTTTTGAAAATGATTTTCCCTTTAAAAAAATGCCACAGTACACCTTTCTGTACATAAACCATTGTGTTTTTTTTTTTTTAAATTTTATTCATTTATTTATTTATTTATTTATTAGTTGGAGGCTAATTACTTCACAACATTTCAATGTCTCTCTGAAACAAATTTTCAGAAGGGGAATGCACAGGTCATAAACTGTTGAAGGCTCTTGATAGGTGTGGCCAGAGTGTTTTCTAGAATGTTGCATCTTTTTATGCTCCAGCTGCAGCCAATGAGAGTGTCGGTTGTACCGAAAGCAGCAAATTTGATTTGGCTGCTGTCCAGATTCCTAACGGAGCCTTTCTCAGACTCAGCGTGGATGCTCTTGTTTAGTTTCCAGGCCACACTAGATAACGGGCTTCCGGAGAGCACAGAGTAAGTCCCCAGTGCCTGCCGTATCGTAGACTTGCAATAAAATGCAGGTTTGTTGAACACATGCTTGTGTGTCTGAATGCGTGAGCCACAAAGGGTAGGAGGGAAGTCTCCCTTGACAACTGGGAAGAGAGTAGAACTCCTGTCAGTGTCCCAGAGCACCTTATCACTGTACTTTCAGGACGAGGGAAACCCAGCAATACACAAGTGCTTGCCTGAAAGCCAGCTCCGCGGTCTCCATGTGAGCCTGAGAGCTTGTAGATCATCCACAGGGTTGAAATTCACTTAAAAGATAAGTCTTGGCTACTGACACCCTGGTGACCTTTACCTGTGTTCTCAACAGCCTGGCGAAGGAGGCACTCATCTTTAGGTGGGACTCAGAGAAGTTCTATAATTAATTTTTTAAAAAAATTATTTATTTATTTTTTGGCTGTGCTGGGTCTTCATTGCTGTGCAGGCTTTTTCTCTAGCTGTGGTGAGCAGGGGACTTATCACTGCTGTGACTTTTCTTGTTTCAGAGCATGGGCTTAAGGGTGTGCTGGCTTCAGTAACTGGGGCTCCCGGGCTCTGGAGCGCAGGCTTAGTAGTTGTGGCACATGGGTTTAGTTGCCCTGTGGCATGATGTGGGGTCTTCCTGGACCAGCGGTTGAACTGAGACTCCTGCATTGGCAAGTGGATTTTTTACTACTGAGCCACCAGGGAAGTCCTATAACTCACCTAAGGTAACAGAGCACTGTGGTCTAAGTACTTGTGTCCTCTCAAAATTCCTGTGTTGAAATCCTGACTCCCAAAGGTGATGGTATCAGGAGGAGAGAATTTGGGAGGTGCTTTGGCCTTGAGGATGTAGCCCTCATGAATGGGATTAGTGCCCTTATAAATGAGAGTCCAGGGAGCTCCCAGCCCCTTCCGCCATGTCGGAGCACAGAGTGAAGGGGCCAGCTATGAGGCAGGAAAGATCATGCTGGCCCCCGATCTTGGATTCCCAGGCTCCAGAACTGGGAGACACTGATTTCTGCCATTTATAAGCCACCCACCCTGTGGGGTTTTGTTGTAGGAGCCTGAAGACATGCAGCTGGCTAGTGTTAGAGCTGGGATTCCTACGAAGGACCTCACTTCTGGGTGCAAAGCAGGGGTTAGTGTCTGTATGAAAACCTCCTTTCTGTGACGGAGGAGAAGACATGGATAGCTGGGTGATTGCTGAACTGGAAGGAAAATGGACAGCTGCTCAACATTGATAAGACATAACATAGCCCGGGGAGGCGCTGTGCACTCCGTGGTCCTAAGCAGTGTAAGGAGGGAATTCAGATAGGAGGGAGTTTGGGTAGTGACCAAGCCTGAGATACTGTGGCACCGTGGGGTGATTCTCTACACACCTGCACCATCCTCAGGAGGGAGACGGTTTGCCGCACCTACAGAGGGAAGCCTTTTCCTGGGAAGCTGTGCCTTGGTCCTGCTCTCAGGGTTGTGGGAACAGCCCCCCGCCCCCCTCCGCCCCCCAAACAGGAAGCAGAAGTAGAGGGGGTGGGGAGAGAAAACCAAAACCAAACCCAACTCATGACTGTGTCTTTCTTTTTGCAAAAGCGAAAGATATCACTGTGGGACACGTCCACACACCCACAGATACCCCCCACCCCACCCCTACCCCCCAGACGGGGGTTTCCTGTGTCTTCTCTGCATTGCCTCTGCCTTCGGAGGGGAGGCCGGATGTATTTAATCACTCTTTTCTTGGATATTTTATGATGAGATTTTCCATTTTAAGAAAAGCCACGGTAAACATTTTTATACATGTATCTTTGAGCTTTATATTCTTCCTTTGAAGCAAGAATGGAAAGTAACTTATTCTGGATATTACAGTGAAACTGGGTGTAAGCCACTCTACTGGAGGCACTAACAGGTGTCTTGGGGCAAAGTGTAGCCCCATCATAATTTCCACTAGTCTGCACTGGATCACCCCAAAATGCACGTGAAGGAAGAATGCAACACCTGCTTTGCAGATGTGGTGCTTAGCACCTCTCTTCTTCCAGATAGTCTCCTCGAAGCCTTTCATCTCTGATCTCTGGAGTTGTCACTGTCCCCCTCCCCATATTTTTGTAATACACACTCTGACTTTCCGTCAACCTAGTGTTATGGTGGAAGTGGATGAGGGGGGAAGTGAGATAAATCTAAAATAGCCGGCTATTGGGTTTCCTGTTAAGTAGGATGTGGTCAATTAATTTCGGTCATCTGTGGGCCTCGTTCAGGCCCTCTTACAACAGTGGGTGTGCAGAGGACTCCAGAGCATGCTGGTCTCTGCCTGGGCTGAAAGCAATTTAAGAAGCACGGGGACCCAGCAGCCACCTTGAGAAAAGCCAGTGTGACTTAGCTCTTTGGGAAATAAAGGTGATGTTCCCTGTAGCCCTCAGTGGTAACAGGCAATCTCAAGAACCCCAGGTCCAGGCAGTGACTGGAATCATCTAGTCTCTGGTTGTTTGTGGGCTAATGCACAGTGGTTTGGTTCCTAACGCACAGTGGGAGCAGCTGTGACCTGGTCCCTCCTTTCCAGGATTTTATTGGAGTGAGGTTCTTTTCAAACTAGAAATGACAACATGGAAGGTGGAGGGTGAGTGCCTGAGGGTGAGGAAATGTTCAAGGGCCAGTTTCAGAAAAGTTACCTATCTTTGCAGTATTTCCAGATATGCCTCGGATACCTGAGGAAGTCTTAACATATTGGTCAAGTTTTTTTTTTTTTTTTTGGACCTTGTTGCATGGCTTGCAGGATCCTAGTTCCCTGATCAGAGATTGAACCTGTCCCCACGTGAAGGCGATGAGTCTTAACCATTGGACTGACAGGGAATTATCAGGAGTCTTTTTTTAAAAATTATATTGAAATATAATTAATTTGCAGTGTTGTGTTACTTTCAAGTATATAGCAAAGTGATTCAGTTATTTATTATATGTGCTCAATTGCTCAGTCATGTTCTGCTGTTTGTGGCTCCATGGACTGTAGCCTGCCAGGCTCCTCTGTCCATGGAATTTTCCAGCCAAGAATACTGGAGTGGGTTGTCACTTCCTCTTCCAGGGGATCTTCCCCACCCAGGGATTGAACCCACATCGTTTGCATCTCCTGCATTGGCAGGTGGATTCTTTATCACTGTGCCACCTTGGAAGCCCCATATGTGTGTGTGTGTGTATATATATATTCTTTTTAGATTCTTTTCTTGTTTTAGGTTATTGTGAGATAATTGCAAGGAAGGCTGGGCAAGGTAGTCTTTATTCTGTGTGGTCATGTGCTCAGCTAAAATGTTGGCCTTTTAGCTTTAAAGAGTAGAGAGAGAGAGAGGGACGGAGGGAGGGAGGGAGGGAGACAGAAAGTATATTGAGGGATAACCAGTAGATCCGCTACATTAAGGTTCTACACTTCAGACTGTTAAGTGCTCAACTTTTGTTAAAGGCAGGTATATTTCATAACCTTCTGCCTGGTCAGCGTGCTGCGCTGGATGGTGCCCCTCCAAAATTCATGTCCTTCCTTGAACCTCAGATTGTGACCTGATTTGGAAATAGAGTTGTTGCAGATGTTATTGGTTAAGAGGTCATATCGGAATAAGCGTGACGGCAGGGTGGGGGGGTCCCTAATCCAATATGACTGGTGAACTTAGAAGAGATGCAGAGACATAGGAGGACCCACAGGAGGAAGGTCATGTGACAACAGAGGTGAGAGGGGAGTGATGCTGCCACAGGCCAAGGAATGCCAAGAGCCACCAGAAGCTGGAAGGACAAGGAAGGATCCTCCCTTAGAGGCCTTGGAGGGTCATAGCCTTGCCAGCACCCTGACTTTGGACGTCTAACCTCGAAAACTTGAGAGGATAAATTTCTGTTGTTTTGAACTGCGGAGCTTGTGTACTTTGTTACAGTAGCCTGAGGCATTGAATACAGTCAGGAAGGATGCTTTTCTGGCCTCGACCCAGTGGGAATTGTTTCCAGCTGGAGTCAGTGGTGGCTCCTCAGCTTTGCCCTATGTCCAGGTGTGACTCGCCTGAGGTCACAGTCCAGGGACATTGTAGGTTGTCAATGACACATAGCTATAACTGTCAGTCTGATGGGAGATCAGACATTAACATGAAAGGTACATGAGAAGGTAAAGGTGTTAGTCGCTTTGCAACCCCATGGACTGTAGCCCGCCAGGCTCCTCTGTCCACGGAATTCTCCTGGCTAGAATACTGGAGTTGGTAGCCATTTCCTCCTCCAGGGGTTCTTCCTGCCACAGGGATGGAACCCAGGTCTCCTGCATTGCAGGCGAGATCCTTTATTGTCTGAGCCACCAGGGGTGTATTTAATAGCAATTCATTGTCATGCAAAAGAAAAGGATATCTCTCTTGTTATACAGAAGGAAAGGGTATCAAGAAAGGCAAGGAAACCTAGTCTGATGGGGTTGGGGGCAGTGGTGGTAGTCACTGAAGGTTTTCTTTCCTAAGAAAGCTGCACTGGAGCTAAGACATGGATGAGTGAGAGTTAGGGCAAAGGTGGGAAGGGAGTGGGGACCACTTTCTTTGGGAAACATGGCTTGGATGTCAGGAGCTCACAAACATGGGTGCTGTCTGGGGAGTTACATTTCCAGGCCCCACCCCAGACCTTCTCTGTCGGGCTTTGGGGAGGGCATTGTCTGAGACTGGGGTCCAAAAGTGTGTGTTTCTTTGAACTCGCCCTTGGACATTGTGGGGGCGAGATCGCTGCGCTGGGGCAGTTGGGCTCAAACATTCACGTGCTTGTGCATCACCCGCAGAGCTTGCTCAAAATGCAGACTTGGGGTTGGAGTCAGTAAATCTGAGGTGGAATTTAGGAATCTGGGCTTCCCTGGTGGCTTAGAGGGTAAAGAATCCACTTGCAATGCCGGAGACCGGGGTTCAATCCCTGGGTCAGGAAGATCCCCTGGAGAAGAGAATGGCAACCCACTCCAGAATTCTTGCCTGGAGAATTCAACGGACAGAGGAGCCTGGCGAGCTACAGTCCTTGGGGTCGCAGAGTCAGACATGACTGAGTAACTAACACTTTCACTTTCAGTTAGGAATCTTATTTACCAAACAAACCCTCCCACCCCGCCGCCCCTGGTGGTTCGGATATAGGAGTTCCCTGACCTCATTTTGAGAAACACATCCTTGGAAGGTTTGTTGACTCTGAAAAATCTGCAGTTGATCTTTGCAACAGCAAATAATTCCAGTGGAGAATAAAAGGGGTCACCGCAGGAACACCTGTGTCTGATGTTAGAAAGTTGGGAAGGGGCAGGTCAGACATGCCGCAGCAAGGGGGGACCTGGGATGGCAGGTCACAAGAAGGGTGCATGGACCTGGGAACCGTTCCAGGCCTTCACGTCGCCCCAGAGGGTGAGCGCAGCACCTCTGACCCCCAGTCCTGACTTGGGGCTGATCGGCTCCTGTCCAGGCGGGACAGCAGTAAAACACTGTCCGTTTCAGACTCGGGAGCCGGGTCGCGGGGAGCCTGAAATGCAGATTCGTAGCTTGGTCTTGTTCACAGCACTTTTCTGATCAGCGGGGCTCATCTAGCACTTGAGCTGAAAATGGAAGCAGTGGGAAACCGAAAAGGCCTCTGACCACAGGCTTCCTGCTGGCCCGCCTTCCTCCTCCACTCGGGGTCCACCTCTGGTTGTAATTACCTACACGCCGTTTTTAGGTGGCAGGGCGATCTAAGGTGAACTGGGGCTTTGCACAGCTTGGCTTGGTTTGAAGCTGGAGCATAAGTCATTGTGCAGCTTCGTGTGTGTGTGTGTCCATGTGTGTTTCTGTGTGTGTGTGTGTCCGTGTGTGTCCATTTATGTGTGTGTCCATGTGTGTGTGTCTGTCCGTGTGTGTCCATTTGTGTGTGTGTCCATGTCTGTGTGTGTGTCCATGTGTGTGTGTCCGTGTGTGTCTCTGTGTGTGTCCATGTGTGTCCGTGTGTGTGTCCATGTGTGTGTCTCTGTGTGTGTCTGTGTGTGTCTGTGTGTGTGTCCATGTGTGTGTCTGTGTGTGTGTCCATGTGTGTGTGTCCGTGTGTGTGTCCATGTGTGTCCATGTGTGTGTGTCTGTGTGTGTCCGTGTGTGTGTCCATGTGAGTGTGTGTCCATTTGTGTGTGTGTCCATGTGTGTGTGTCTGTGTGTGTGTGTCTGTGTGTGTGTCCATGTGTGTATGTGTCCGTGTGTGTCCATGTGTGTGTCTGTGTGTGTGTCCATGTGTGTGTGTCCGTGTGTGTCCATGTGTGTATCCGTGTGTGTGTGTGTCCGTGTGTGTCCGTGTCTGTCCGTGTGTGTCCATGTGTGTGTGTCCGTGTGTGTATGTGTCTGTGTGTGTCCGTGTGTGTGTGTATCTCCATGTGTGTCCCTGCGTGTCTGTGTGTCTCCCCCTACCCCTCACCTCCTTCTCTTCTCTGCTGGGTATTCAGCGCTTCCTGCCCCGTGAGCCTCGCTTTGCTGGATGGCTTCCATCCTGTGAGACTGCAACTAGTCATTCCTGCTTGACCTTTAGATTTTTCTCTTTAGGGAAAATATGATCGTTAGTCTGTATTCTCAAGCAGATATATTTGACTCACAGGCCAGCTTCCCTTCTCACTTCACATCCATGGAAGAAAAGGGTTTTTAAAATCCATGTACATATCTCCTTAATTTTTGTTTTATATTGGAATATAATTTGTTGATTAATAATGTGTTTCGGGTGTACAGCGAAGGGATTTAGTTGTACAGATACATGTATCTATTCTTTTTCAAATTCTTTTCCCATTTAGGTTATTACAGAACACTGACCAGATTTACAGAAATGAATATTAGGTGAGAGGACCGGCTGTATAAGGTGGGCGTCTTTGCTTTTGGAAATGATGACTTCAGCTTCTGGGGGTCTGACTTTTTGGCCTGTGGGCCATATGTTGTGGCTGGACAGTGGGGTGGATTAGCCAGAGTCTGATCCTGGGCCTCGCAGACCAGGGGAATTGGAGAGAGCCAGGCCAAGTTCTCGGGTTGCCTGTTCCACTTCATTCCTCTGGATGCTGAGATTGTCTTCAGGGTGTGTTCCTGGAACTTTTAAGTCAGGCTTCACTCTGGTGTGCATTTAATGACCACACACGAAAGGCTTGACTGCTAGGGCCGCTCCCTAGGACAACCCTAATCATGGGATCTCAGAGCTGGAAAGAGCCCCCTGGGCAAATCTGAGGGAGCAGACCTTCCCTGGGATGAGGGAGACCCCCAACCTGGGGCTCCAGTTCCAAAACCAGGACTTCTGATGGAGAAGCCTGTTTAAAAGTACCGGAGGCCGTGCCAGCTTTCTACTTTTGTTACACAAATTAATAATGGTCCCATGCAGCTGTCTGGGAGAGCCAGGTTTTTATAAAGAGACAGACTCAGATAAGAGTTAAGACTAAACAGCCAACCACATTTCCGGTCTGAGCTATTTTTAAGTCTCACCTTGTTTTTGGTGCATCCATTGGTGGATGCTGGGTAAACGAAGAACCCAGCCTTGGGTGATTTTCATTTCTCTTTGCCTAAAAATAGCCTTCTTCCCCTCCCATGACTGTCAAAAATTCTTGCGTGTAATGACCCATTGTTCCCAAGAATTGCTATAGACTTTTCACAGTGGCGCCTCTTCTTGTGTGCCTACCACTTGCACTGCACCATGTACTTTAGAAGCAATGCCGTGTTTTATATTAATTCAACTTTGGAGGGGTTCTCATTGTCCTTATTTTATAGACGAGGAAGTTGGGCTTGGAGAGGCAGGGAAATTTCTTTCAAGATCACTAATGGAACTTAATTCACTGGTTCGTTTTGCATTGAGAAATCTGTTAAAAAAGGCACTGGAACAGTGTGTATCTGTTTTTGTTAAACAAAAAAAAAAAGTGAATCTTCCTTGGTGGGAGGTAGGTAGGGTCATAGGCCATTTTATCGTTGCTATTTCCTTGTATGTATTCTTTGCATACTGGTAAACTTTTCAGAGAGGTATTATCTGACAGCTAAACTTTTGATGTGGATGAGAACTTTTTTCTTTTGTGTTAGATTAGCTGGTGAGGGGCTACTTCTGGGAGTCAGACTGTGCCTGTGGGGCTAGCGTTTGAGAGGAGGAGGAGGAAGAAGAGGCTTCTCTGTCCCAAAAGGCACCAGGGAGACTGAGGATTTGCTCCATCAGCTTGAGCAGCCTCAGAGTGGAGCAGCGTGTGTGTGTGTGTGTGTGTCTGTGTGTGTGTACACACTTAAGCCTGCTTGGTTTTCACTGTCATATCTGCTCAGGCTTTCACTAAAATAAACAACCTCGACCAGGTGGCTTCAACAACAGAAGTTTTCTCTGTTCTGGAGGCTGGAAGCCCAAGATCAAGGTGTGGGCAGGTTTGGTTTCCTCTGAGGCCTCTCTCCTTGGTGTGTGTAGGTGGCTGTCTTCTCCCTGTATTTTTACATCATCTTTCCTTTTTGTGCACGCATCCCTGGAACCTCTTTTTGTGTCCAGGTTTCCTCTTCTCATAGCGACACCAGTCAGATTGGATTAGTACCTACCCTGAGTATGTGCTTAGTCATTCAGTCATGTCCAACTCTTTGCGACCCCAGGGACTGTATGCAGCTTACCAGGCTCCTCCGTCCATGGAATTCTCTAGGCAAGAATACTGGAGTGGGTTGCCATGCCCTCCTCCAGGGGATCTTCCTGACCCAGGGATCGAACCTGGGTCTCCTGCATTGCAGGAGGATTCTTTACCATCTGAGCCACCAGGGAAGCCCAGTACCCACCCTAAGGACCTTCCTAAAACTTCAGTTACCTCTTAAAAGACCCAGTCTCTAAATAACAGTCACATTCTGAGGTCCTGGGGGTTAGGACTTTAGCATCGGAATTTTGGAGAGATGCAGTTCAGCCCTTCACAACCATCATTGGCTTATCTGGGCAGAGACCTGTGCCTTCAGCATTTCAAGGGAGCCAAGGGCCTTTGGGCCTCCCATGTAGTCTGTCCCAGGAGCGCGAGGGTGAAAGCAAGTCTCCGACCAGGTTCTGCCTCATGTACGTTTCCAGGAGGCAGCTGCATAAATGTTCCTGTGCAGCTCGTCCTTGGAATCTGCCGATTGCAGTTGTCTATACTTTCAGGCTCTCTGACTGCATCTTGCGTGGAGCTGTCCCTCCCAGTAGAAGGGAAAGTTCTGGAGCCAATCCAGCTCACTTTTCAATTGAAGCAGGCACCAGCATCCTCTGCAGACATCGGCTCACCGAGCAAGCAATGCTCTGGGTCAGAGTGTGCTCTGAAAGATGAGGGTCTTGGTTTGTTGAGAAAAAGTGGAGAAGTTTAGCCTAGCCATCTTGAACACTACTTACTTCACGAATGCAAGATTATTTCTAACATTTGCTAAGCTAAATTTCCCACCTTCTGGTCCCTGTGGGAGATAAAAATTGTGCATGCGCTATTAGATGGCCAGTGGGGAGTGGGCTCCTGATGGTCATCTCTCAATTCCTGACCACCCCTAGCAGTGTGTGTTTTCTGTTTAGGGACCTTCGAGGTTACCTGACTGCCCCTAACTTAAGACAGACATAAACTGTATCACGCAGCTGGTGCCAACATGTAAATTGCAGACAATGTAAGAGTTTGTCAGAAAACTTCACCATATCAACATTGTGTCTTGAGCCTGCAGTGTTCCCAGATCAAGATAGAAGCACAGTGATTTATTTCTTTTTTTGAAAAGTTCAACAAAAATCAAGAGGGAGATTGGATTTGAAGCTGCATTTTTATTATATGTTAGGTCTTGAAAATGTTTTTGCTGAACATTGGTTAGGGGAATTGACAAGTAGAAAGGGGCCTTCTTTCAGCCTTTGAAAAGAGAGAATAGATTCATCTCAAGAACTGACATCTCAAAAAAAAATAAAAAAGCTTTAGTGTGTGTGATGTGTCTGAAGAGATAACAGTTACATCTCAGGAGTGCCTATTTTTGAACTGTTTCCAAAATTCTAGAACCAGATTTGAGAAATAATAAAATATTGACCATCGTTCAAAGAGAAACATACAGGGTGATCTTTGGCAAAGCTTGTCATTTTGTTTACATTTTACTCAGTTCTCTGACTTGTTAGGAGTCCCTGCTGTGGACCAGGTCCTCTGCTGCATGCCAGGGGTAGTCTCTGACTTTTTTGATCTCTGTCTTCACATCAAGTGGAAACGGTATATTGAATCATTTATCCAACAAGCATTTCCGAGAGCCTGATGTGTTCAGACATGGTTCCAAGCTTTCAAGTATTCTCTCATTGGGTACATAGCAAATGCACATCCTGTTAGATTTTCTCCAGATATCTCCTTTTCTGACCATTGGAGAGAATTCTGTCATTGCCAGTCCCATCGACTATACCCACTTCATCTGATCCAGACTTTTCTGAGAGTGATCTGGGGTGGGACGGACAGGAGAGTTTAGCCAGAGCATCTAAGTAAAATCCGCAGGGACTTCCCTGGCAGCCCAGTGGTTAAGACTTTGCCTTGCAATGCAGGGGTCACGGGTTCGATCCCTGGTTGGGGAGCTAAGATCCCACCTTCCTTGTGGCCAAAAAACCCAAACATAAACAGAATAAATATCATTAACAAATTCAATAAAGACTTTAAAAGTGCTCCACATCAAAAAAATCTTTAAAATAGATAAATACTCAAAAAAAAAAACCCCACACCACACACACACACACACACACACACACACACACACACACAGAAACCCAACTAAAACACTACATCCGTGTACCCACCATCCAACTAAAGAAATATAACATTACAGATATAATTGAAGCCCAGTACATAACTGTGTCCTCCACAAAGATTTGCCTAAGTCCATGTCCCTGTCCCCTATTAACGTGACCTTATTTGGAAATAGGGTCTTCATCATTGCAGTTACCTTAGGGTCTAATTTAATGGAATCAGTCTGGATTTGGGAGGGCCCTAGATGGACTGAGAGCTGTCCTTATCAGAGAAAGAGGAGTGAGGTTTGAGACACACAGACCCAGGGAAGGTCCTGTGAAAACAGCGGCAGAGACTGGCATCGTTGTACCACAAGCCACCGGGGGCCAGGGGCCACTGCAAACTGCAGGTGGTAAGGAGAGCTCTCCCACAGAGCAGCTTGCTTTCAGGCTTCTGGCCCCTAGAACTGTGACAGAATAACTTTTATGTTATTTTTTTAAACAACAAGACATAAACAATTTTATGCTGTTTTAAGTCCAAATAAATAAACAGGTGAATAGAATTCACATTATGAAGAGTTGCCACTCATCCCCATGATCTTTTCTTTATGCAACAGTTTGAAAGAGATTTTTTTTTTTGAAAGAGATTTTTAAAGACAAAAATCCAGAGATTCCCACTGTGCTTAGGATGGGTTTCTGATCGTTACTTCCTAGGGTCTATAAGATGCTTCGAGATCAGGCCCTTGCTCGCCTTTCTGACTGTTTCCTGCTGCCCTTGGCCTCACTGGCCGTGCTTCAGTCACGTGGATCTTCTTTCTGTCTCAAAAATGGCCCCAGGGACTTTGCACTTGCTAGTCTCTCTACAGAAAATGCTGTTGTTCCTAAAGACTGCCTGATGTCCATGAATTAGTCTCTGCTTACATGTTACCCCCACTTGGAGACACCATCCCTGACCATCTGTTCTAAAGAATTCCCTCTTATTACATCACCCTCTTTTATTTTCTTCAAAGCACATATCACTCTTTGAAATTAATTTCTTCTTTTTCCTTTTTACCTCCCCCACCCCCAGTCGACATAGAGGCTGCCTGTGGGCAGAACCTCTGTCTGTTCATCCCTCCCTGGGTATCCCTGGCATGTACCTGACTGCCAGCTCCAAAGTAGGAACTCAGTAAATATTATTATTGACTCACTGAATGAATAAATTCCTGTTAATGCCCTTTGGAAGTTATGAATAAAGAATGGAATTCCTGTTTGAAATTATACTTTTGGCTCTTGAACGGTCCTTCTGGAACAAGATTCAGCTTGGAGATACCACTGTGGGGTATGACATCAGTTTTGCTGATGAAGGTTTTCTTAATAAGCATCCAGGATGTAGCTGAGGAACATTTTGGGGTTGAAATCCTGTGCCACCCTTCCCCATCACTCTCTTTCCTGCTTTCAGCCGAGTTGGATTTTCTTGAGCAGAAAGAGAAAGCTCAGAAAGTGAAACAAGACGGTCATCGAATGGTGTGTTACAGCTCAGCAGTCTGCTGGCAGCGGGGTGCCTCACTTACTCACAGGCACAGGGGAAGCTCTGGAATGTGTGTACTTGGGAACTGGTGTCTGTTGGCAGCACAGAGTCTTTATTGCCTTCTCATCAGATGATGAATGTGGAAAAGAACATTTTTACCTGGAAGCAGGTAGGCTTTCCTTAGGACATTTAATTGGCTCTATTTTAATAGACACAGGTGTTTTCAGAGGGACCTGGGTGTTCCCTCCACAGATACTGAGTCCCTCCTTTCAGGTGTGAGGGGCTGTGTGTACACTGCTGAGTAACCTAGACATGCTGGTTTGTAAAGCTAGTGGATTGGACCTGTCCTGGGTGTGTGATAGTCGCTCAGTTGTGTCCAGCGCTTTGCAACCCCAAGGACTGTAGCTGCCAGACTCCTCTGTCCATGGAATTCTCCAGGCCAGAATACTGGAGTGGGTTGCCATTTCCTTCTCCGGGGGATCTTCCCAACCTAGGGATTGAACCCAGGTCTCCTGCATTGCAGGCAGCTTCCTTACCTTCTGAGGCACCAGGGAAGCCCCTGACCTGTGTGAGAGAGATGGAAATAACACATGCAAATATGTCAAATGCTTCGTAAATGGCAGCGGCATTGCTGACGTATGTGGGGGGTGTGCTGGGGAAGGGAACTTGGGTTGGCAGCGGGGGGGCCGTTTGAAGGCCTGAGGGTGAGAGCAGCCAGTGAAGCTCCCCTGCCTCCATCCTTTTCCCTACCCCCTTTCCTCTGGCTCAGACTCTCCCTGAGAGTCCCTGAGAGTCTGGCAGTGCTCTCCCTGAGAGCAAGGGAAGGAGGAGAGGAGCTTGTATATAAGAACAGAGGTTTAAGGTCTGTGGAGGGCAGTCCCTTCTGAAGCATCTCATCACTTGGTGTGATGCTCCCTGGGGTCTGGCATGCCCAGAAATGTGCTTTTCGTTATCTGTGACCCAGTCGCTCTATAAGGACTGGAGTCCAGGGGCTGATGGATAGAACTGGGCTCATTCCCCCAACACGCCACAGGATCCCCTCTAAAGGGATGCCCTGGAGGTGAAAGATAGAGCCTGCACCTCTCAGCAGAGCCCGGGACTTGGCAGCTTGCTTGTGGGCCCCTCTGGCCTCACTGGTATCTCTAAGCCCTTACTGCCTTGGAGCCATCGCATCTCATGCTAAATGTTCCTTATCAAGGCTCTTATTTGAATAGCTTGGTGATAACATCTCTGAAATGAAAAGTAGGGTCTCCACTTCTGAGGATGTGATGAGTGAGTTGGAGGCAGTTTCCCAGGGGAAGGATTTTGTCTCCAAGCTCTGAAATAGAATCCATTCTCAGTCAGAAGGTTTCTTTTAATTTCCTCAAAACCCCTCCAATCCCGATCCTCTCCCTAAGTGGAGGACTTCTGGCGGTGAGCTCCACAACTTCTCGAGCAATCTTGTAGGCAAACAGAGTGTGTGTGTGTTAGGCACTTCAGTCGTGTCTGGCTCTTTGCAACCCCATGGTATAGCCCGCCAGGCTCCTCTGTCCAAAGAATTCTCCAGGCAAGAATACTAGAGTGGGTGGCTATTTGCTGCTCCAGGGGATAAAAAATCCCCAAATTTACCATTTTAAACATTTTTTTTTTCATTTTAAACATTTTTAAGTGTACTGTTCAGTAATGTTAGATATATTCCCATCACTGTGCAACACATCTTCAGGACTCTTTGCTTGCTTGCAAAACTGTATCCGTTAAACAATTCCCCATGGCCCCCTACTCCCAGCCTCTGGCAAGCACCATTCTACTTCTTGTTTCTTTGGATTTTGACTCTTGGTGTGTGTCTTGTGACTGACTTATTTCACTTAGCACAGTGTCCTCAAGGTTCATCCATGTTGTAGCATGTGTCAGAATTTCCTTCCCTTTTAAAGGCTGAATAATAGTCCATCACATGTATGTACCACATTTGCTTTATCCATTTATCCATCAGTGGATGTGTGCATTGCTTCCACCTCCTGGCTATTGTGAACAGTGGTGTTGTGAACATGGGTTTGCAAATATCTGTTTGAGATCCTCCTTCACTTCTTTCAGACATGTGTCCAGAAGTGGGATTGCTGTGTCATATAATAATTCTGTTTTTAATTTTTTGAGGAATGTTGTCCTGTTTTCTGTTGCAGCTACACCGTTTTATAGTCTTTACAAACAGTGTATGAGGGTTTCAATTTCATTACATCCTCACTGGCACTTGTTATTTTCTGTTTTCTTGATAGTAGCCATCCTTATGGGTATGAAGCAGTATCTCATTATGGTTAAACAATGCAGTTTTATTATTTTATACTTTATATTGTAATCAATATATAGATTGGTACTAATCCAAACTAATGGGCTTCCCAGGTGGCTTTGTGGTAAAGGACCCGCCTGTCAATGCAGGAGCTAGAAGAGATGCAGGTTGGATCCCTGGGTCGGGAAGATCCCCTGCAGCAGGAGATGGCAACCCACTTCAGTATTCTTGCTTGTAGAATCCCCGTGGACAGAGGAGCCTCATGGGCTACAGTCTGTGGGGTCGCAGAGTCAGACATGACTGAGCAGGCAATCCAGACTAATAGCAGCTTTTTATCGAGTGTTCACTAAATCTTCCAAATACCTTGTGTGACTTCACTCTCACTATGACTCTGTGAGGAGGGTTCCAATTTTTACTCCATTTTACAGATGAGGAAATTGCGGCTGAGAGACTTTGAGCAACTTACCCAAGATCATACAACTAGTAAAGGCTTACGTCTGGATTTGAACCTGGCTGGCTGGCTTCCAGAGAATTCTCTGCCTCCTTCTTCCTAACTAACTAAGCTGTTTAAAATTCATATCCCGAGCTGACCCATATCATGGAAGGTTTAATGGACAATGAGATCCTTTCTTGAGAACAGACTTCCTTCGTGGGCTCAGTGGAAGATTCCAGAATAAGGCCCATGCCACAGTCGTCATGAAGCGTCCTGTAGCACATGGACTCCACAAATAGTGGCCAAGTCTCTTAAGTCCTTGGCTTGTAAAACCTGAGTTCCCCTAAGTCTTGAGTAAATAATAGAAAAAAGTGAGGAAAGAGACACATAATTTTGAATATTTTTTTCTTGGCACTATTCAGCTCCTGAATTTGGTTTGTATTCTGTATGTGTATGTGTTGAGGGGTGGGGGATGTTGCATTAATGAGTTATTATTGCATTAGATATTGCATTAGAAGGTTTATTTCTTAGAGTCCCTGGATTTTCTAGAAAGTCATGGGAGCACTGAAATGCCTGCCAGTTTAAAAACAGCTGTCAAATACAGCTTTCCCTTGATATTCTCAGGGGCTTGATTCTAGAATCTCCTGAAGATACCAGAATCCTCGGGTGCTCAAATTCCTTATATAAAATGGTCTAGTCTTTACATGTAATCTATGCCTATCCTCCTCTGCACTTTAAAATCACCTCTAGATTACTTGCAATACCTAATACAATGTAAATCATGTGTAAATAGTAAATACAATGTGAATGTTATGCCCGTGCATGTTAAATTCAAGTTTTGGTTATGAACTTTCTGGACTTTTTTTTAAGTGGAAGCAAGTTTATTCTATAGAAAGAACGTTGTCCCTCTCAGAAGGTGAGAGCCTAGAAAATTAAAAAAGTATATTTTTGTTCCTTGTTTGGTTGAATCAGCGGATGTGGAACCTGCAGATATGGAGGGCTGACTATATTTGGTTTATTTTTTGTTAATCTTTATCTTATCTGATTGTGTGTGTGTGTGTTTTAAATAACACTTTAAAGATATTGTTTTTGCTTCACTGCATGTCATGTGGAATCTTAGTTCCCAGACCAGGAATTGAACCCGCACATGCTACAGTGGAAGCGGGGAGTTTTAACCAATGGACCACCAGGGAAGCTCCCTAATTGTTTTTGATTAGGCCTAATATTAGTCAAGTTTCCTTTAGGGTGTTACCGAAGTGACTGCTGGCCACAATTCCCCATATCACTTCTAAAGTTTGTGTTGGATTATTGTATTAACAGACTCTTCAAATTACATTAGGAAAAACACACTGCATTATTTCAAGCCAGGGGAGCAATTCCACATTCACATCTGCTAATCCTATTAGTAAATAATGGCCCAGAGCCCATGAAGTCTGCAGGCCCCCTCCTCACTCTTAGAGATGCCCTGTTTACAGTTGTCTTGTTTTGACACTGTAAAATCAAATCTCCATTAAGAACTCAACTCACAGATTAATCCCCTGAAACTTTTTTTTTAAAAAAACAAGATCAGAAAACCCCCATGATGTGTCATTTCCTGTCACAACATCCTGGACAGACTTTGAAGGATGAGTTTTCTGGTGTTCTGAGGATCATTGAACTGAGGAGTCTGAAAGAATTTGCCGTCTAGAAACAGTCTTTCCCCTGGAGCTGGGGAAGGGAGGCCTTGCTCTTCTGCATCCTGGGCTCAGACCTACCTCTATTCTTAAGCTTGTGGGTTATTTAGCCACCTTCTAACTGTGTGACTTGTAAAGCAGAATATCTGCCTCATGGGAACTCTGCAAAGGTTTAAAAAACCAAGGTGCATCAAGGACCTGGCATAATCTGATTATCAGATGCCTTAAGTGCAGTGGTCCCCAACCTTTTTGGTACCTGGAACCGGTTTTGCAGAAGACAATTTTTCCACAGACCAGGGGATGGCGGGGATGGTTTCAGGGTGATTTAAGGACATTATAGTTGTTGTGCCCTTTATTTCTATTATTATTATATCAGCTCCACCTCAGATCATCAGGCATTAGATTGCGGAGGTTGGAGAGCCCTGCTTTAAAGGACAGTTACTGTCATTGTCATTTGTTTTGGGCTGAATTGATTCCCCTCCTACTTTCATACATCGCAGTCTTAACCCCTGTGGCCTCAGGATGTGGCTGGAGACAGGGTCATTAAAGAGGTGACTGAGTTAAAATGAAGTCACGTGGGTGGACCCTAACCCAGTCTGACTGGTGTCTTTGTAAGAAGAAGTTTGGACATACAAAGGGTCGACAGAGGTCCACGCTCACAGAGGAAAGACCGTGTGTGGACACGGGGAGAAGGTGGCCGTCTGCAAGCTGAAGAGGGAGCCTTCAGAAGAAATCAGCCCTTCCCTGCCTCCTTGATCTTGGACTTGTAGCCTCCAGAACAGTGAGACAGTAAATGGCTATTTCTTCAGCCCCCCAGTCGGTGGTATTTTTTATGGCAGCCCTAGCAAACTCATACATGATTTCATTCCTCTGATGCTGTCACAACTTCTCGAGTACCTTGTGAATGGAGGGGAAAAAAAAAAAAATTAACATTCTGTTTTCTCTAAAAATAGTTTCCTTGGAGTTTTCTTCTTTAGCTGTTTTCTGGGAGGGTCTGGAAGTTCTTGGCCCCCGCTGACCCCTCTGCTGTATGTTGATTTCTGTAAGTCTTCTGTGCCCTGTCCTTCCTGAGGTCCTGGGTCAGCTACGGGGGTGAGAGATTGGACGCAGAGGAGGGCCGTGTGCCAGCCAGCCTGCTGAAGTCACCTCTTCCTCGAGAAGGCCACTCTGCCCTGCAAGAGCTGCCGCTGGGCACTTCTGCCCCTGCTTTGTTCCACCCTGTGGCTTCAGGGATGTTGGACGTCACGTTTCACCTTAATAATGTCACCATCTTTGAGGGAGCTCTCCTCTCCCTCCTGGGCTGTGCATGGGTCAGATGTAAGATGCTTCCCTAAGCAGATGGGTCCATTTTATTTCAAAGGCTTTACTGCCAGCCTTTACTGGGAGTTGGGCAGATGGAATAAGGAGTGACTAGATTTTAGGGGAATCTTCAGCTGCCAGGGTGAGCTTCACTTCAACCCACTAAAAAGCCAGAAGAACAAAGGGATGTGCACACGAAGAATAGGGATAGTGTTAATGTCTCGTGACCGCAGTAATCCACCGTGCAGTTCACAGGAGGGTCAGGCCTTCAAAGATGCTTTTGTTGGAAACTGCCCTTAGAGATTCTTTTCATTGAAGATTTCAGCAAGTTTCACTTCTGGGTTATCTGACTTGTCAGGAAGGGGTCTTGGTTATTTGTGCAGCTCTTAATGATTTCCGAGAGCCCATTCAAGTGGAAGTGGGGAGGATTCAGTTCAAAGAGCTGGGATGCTTGAGTTAGCTATTGATTTTAATAGTCTTTTGCAGCTGATAACATTGTGCATGCAAGGTTTCTTTGAGAAAACTTTTGAATAGTTTTTAGGTGGCCGGAGGAAGGAATTATTTCTGTTAGTGTTCTTTTCCAGCAGTAAGAAGGGAGAAAGAAGTGATTTGGTTGTGAATTTCTTCTCATTGTGTCTTTATCTTTTTAACTCCTTTTCAGCAGGGCCACCACCCTATTGCTTCACAACATTCAATGACTCACTATGGCTAGTCCTCATCCTCTTTTTCTCCCCAGGATTAGTTTCATTTAGGTCTCTCTGTCTGGTCCATGGTTCTTGTTTTTCAGTTCACATGGATTCCGAAAAATAGATCAGTCACTTAGCAAATATTTATTGGTGAATCTTTTTTGGGGGAAAGGAAGTGTTTGGTTTTTCATCCTTAAAGCCTGTTAGAGAAGCAAGTTTTTTCCTCATTTTTTTTTTTTTAAATTGAAGTGCAGTTGATTTACTATTTTGTGTTAGTTTCATATGTACAGTGAAGTGGTTCTGTTATATATATTTTTTCAGATTATTTTTCTTTATGGGTTATTGCAAGATGTTTAATACAATTCCCTGTGCTACAGTAAGTCCTTCTTGCTTATCTATTTTTTACGTGTGGATGAAACCATAAAGTATTTGCTTATCTATTTCATGTACAATAGTTTTTTACCAATTTTTCCCAAACTCTTAATTTATCGTTTCCCCCTCCTTTCCTCTTTTGGTAACCATAGTTTGTTTCCTATGGAGAAGCAGACAGTTTTGATTTACTTCTCTGTACCTGGGCTTTCTGTAGAGGCCATTGGGGGTGGGAATGAGAGTGATGGGTAGGGTGGGTATCTTTGAGCCTGGATTGAAATTGGGGTGAGGTCTGTAACCAGCTATTGGAGCTGCAACAGTTGAGGTAGAAATGCCTGTAGCCTCCTTCTGGTTTCTCATCTGGATGTGGGGGGAAGGGAGGACTTGGGGGACCCCCATGTCCAGGTGGCTAGACTGTCCTTTGACCTTCCCACCCAAGCCTGGAACAGCAGTTGGTTACTGGATCATCGATTTTATGCTCTTCCGGGGCCAGACTCTGCATTCTTTAATCTTGGCTTCAGCAAGAAAACATCAAGAGCGAAGACTTGGAGAAAATGTGCCCCAAGCCATGCTAGTGGGTCATGAGAGCTTTGTGAGGATAAAGCAGTCATTATTATATAAATCAAATAGACACTTAAGTCTGGACAGCAGGTAGCTCAAGACTGGACAGTTCAGGAACCGCCCTCCCCACCCCTGAAAAAAAAAGAAAGAGGAATCATCAAAAATAGGTGTTGGTTCTTTGGGGCCTCAGCCTGCCTCCTGCTGTGGTCTGGTTCCTCAGCACCCCCTCTCATTCTGACCTGCCTTTCCCTTGTTGTCCTCCTCTGGGCGTCCCAGCTGGCCACGAGACTGCCACAGTAGAGTCTAGGGCATTCTCTGAGCCCCATGTGTCTGGTACTCCATCAACATTTTTTGGAACTTTTTTTTTAAGATTTTTTTTTTTTTTGGATGTGGACCATTTTAAAGTCTTTATTGGATATTTTTATGTTTTGGGGGTTTGGCTGCAGGGCGTGTGGGAGCTTAGCTCCCTGATCAGGGATTGAACTGCACCCCTGTGTTGGAAGGTGATTTTTTTTTAATGTAATTTTATTTATTTATATTTGGGATCTTTCTCAGACCAGGGATTGAACCCATGTCTCCTGCATTGGCAGGAAGATTCTTTACCACTGAGCCACCAGGGAAGCCCTGGAAGGTTCAGTCTTAACCATTGGACTGCCAGGGAAGCCTCACCATCAGTATCTTTCAATAGAACTAAATAAGGTTCGAATGGCATTGTAGGATTTGATTGTGGACTTTTAATCCAGCACCCCTGGTGACCCTTAAGCTCTGTCTGTTTCTCCCTGGAGCTGTCTTCTGAGATACACTTGCCAGGCCTTGTTAATAGTTCGTTTTTTCCGCTCTGATTTATTAGATTAGAAGCCCTGTTCTTGGCCTCCCCTGCCATTGGGAGAAGTTCTTGCTTTGTCTCCATAAAACGTTGCTATTGGGCCTTTCCCTGGTTTATTACTTTGCATTAATACCTGGCAGTTTATATTTCAGCTCTCCTCTTATTTCCTTCGCATATAATATTGCCTCTCTTTCAGAGGGTCTGGTGCTTGCTAAGTTTGTCAGCCTCTCATTTTTTATGTTGGTAGGTAAGGATCTGCCTTGATCAGTCCCAGCTTAGTGATAAGCAGCACAGAGAATTTGAAATGTTGGTTTTAAGCCACATGATTAGCAGAGGCAAAATGAAACGAGGGTCCAGAAATGGATGAAAAAGGGAGAAGGCGAATGACCTGGTGTCTTCTGCCCTTTGGTGTCTTACAGATATAAAACTGATTTGTGTTTGACTCGGCGTTTCTCTGTGAAGCAGTGGAAGGGATTATGTGAGCTGACACAGGAACATTCAACAGGAAGGGGCAGAGGAATAAAATGCCGTGATGCTTAGGGTGCTGGATCTATTGAAGTTAGAGATACACTTTCCCCACAAAACCTATTTTGGTAGAAGAATTATAGATCCTTTGCATTGCTAGGTTTCAGTTGGGTGACAAAGCTGAAGAGTGATTTTTTTGTGCTGGGCTGGTGGGGGACTCATTCATCCAAAGGGTTTTAGCTTTCAGTGCATCTGATTTCCTGTGGTAAGGAAGGAGAGGAGCTGAACTGTTAGTTTAGGATGTTAGGGAATGAAATGGGGGGAGAGTGAATTCCCTGGTTCTGAGCTCCCAATGCAGGGAGCCTGGATTTGATCCCTGGTCAGGGAACTAGATCCTGTATGTTGCAACTAAGTGTCTGCATGCTGCAACTAAAGATTCTGCATGCTACAACTAAAGATTCTGCATGCTGCAACTAAAGATTCTGCATGCTGCAACCTGGCACAACCAGGTTATATAAGTAAATCTAAAATTTAAAAATGTGGGGAGGTTCCTCAGGTTCTGGTCTCTGGAGGGTCCCAGGCAGGAAGGTAGGTTTGATTGAAGGGCTGAATAGAGTCCTTTGAGTCTGTCCCTAACGCAGGGCTGACATTCAGTGTAAACAGGGCCTGTTGATCAGGATGCTTCATTCCTCTCTGAGTCCTTGAGGATCAGAAAGGCTCTGAGCTTCTCAGACTTAGGGAGAGAGGGGCAGAACAGCGGAGCAGCTCTTCAGGGCATTCTGGAAGAAGAGATGAGACCACGGTCTGGAGATGGAGTAGAAAGATGCTCGAGATGGTACTCTCCCTTTTTGCCTTCACAGCTGGACCGTGAGTCCGTCTGTCTTCTGCAGGTTTCCTGCCCTTGATTGTAAAGCCAGCACCTAGGAGTTAGCAGGGAAGGACAGGTGTTAGCGTGCACCTTGGGTGGACACATAGTGGGGCCTGGGATCCTGGAAGCAGCAGGGGGCACTTCCAAGTCCCTGGAGGCAAGAACTTTGCTGGGTGGTCTTGTGGAGGCACTGAGTGGAACGTACTGGACTCAGGTGCTTTTCTCCTTCTTGGGGAATGTGGTCAAGCATTGGATGGTCACATCCTCAGTTCCAGTCTTCGCCCGACCACAACTAGATTCTTGACATTGAGTGAGTCACTTAAGCGTGCAGATACTCAGCTGACCTATAAAATGGGCTCAGGTTGGGACAGGAAGTGCCCTCCTGGGTATTTTTGAGAATTAAAATCATCTCAGACAGGAAAAGTGCTCAGTTGCAGGACTGGCCAGTCACGTTGGCCTGGAGGGAGTGAACTTGTAGTTACAGTCTTCACTCGTTGAGGTCCTTCAGGTGCCCCCAGATGCAGGAAGAAGGAGCCAGCCTCCCCCTTGGAACACAGGCCGAGTCTTAAGTGCCTTCTACCAAACCCTGGGTCGGGAAGATCCCCTGGAGAAGGAAATGGCAATCCACTCCAGTTTTCTTGCCTGGGAAACCCCATGGACAGAGGAACCTGGTGGGCTACAGTTCATGGAGTCGCGGGGAGTCAGACACAACTTAGAGACTGAGCACACGTTGGTGTCAGTCACTGGGGAAGGCGTCAATCAGACCCTCAGCTCCTGCCAAGCACCTGACCTTCCCCTCTTCCCCTGACGACACTTTTAGGACCTCAGCCGCTCTTTCCTCTTCCTTCTAAGTGCATGGTTTTTACAATACACTGGAAGGACCAGGTGACTTAATTGATGGAGATACACTTGTCGGAGTACCTGTCTGTTGCTATGGGGCAAAAATACCCCTCAGACAGAACTCATGTCTTCTTCCCAGATTGCTGTGTCATTCAATTGGATGGAGATCATTTGATTAGTGAGTGATAATTTCCATCTGCCCTGCAATCAGTCTTTGAACTTTTGAGCTCCACCCTCTGCATGTGTGAGACAGTTAACATGGGGGCTTCCTGGGAGGCAGCGTGGTGCTAAATCAGGCAGCTGACAGACTGTACAGTTCAGACGCTCGCGTGCCTGTGAGATGAGGTGGAGAAAGGAGAGAGCAAGGGTGCTCATCAGGAAAGAGTTCATGAAGGGAGCACAACAATGGAAATGGAAAAATCTTAGGTTAGACTCCCCAACCTCCTGAGGCCCAGGCCCCAGGAGCAGGGAGATGGGAGGCAGCTCCTTATATTGAATCAGGAAAGTAAGGATCTTATCAGCACTTCTCAAACTGGATGCAAGAGGTTGGGGCAGGACTGAGAATTCTGCATTTCTGACAAGCTCCCTGATGATGCTCCTGGTCTGAGGACCAGCCTGGGTGTAGTCAGGTCTTAGGTCAGGGGTCCCCAACCTCCAGGATCTGATGCCTGATGATCCGAGGCGGAGCTGATGTAATAATAATAGAAATAGAGTGCACAGTAAATGTAATGTGCTTGAGTCATCCCAAAATCATTTCCCCCAATCCTGGCCCGTGGAAAAATTGTCTTCCACAACTGGTTCCCGGTGCCAAAAAGGTTGGGGACCACTGTCTTAGACGGTAGATTAGGCATTACCTGCAGGTCTGTATCATGTGATTAGAGGTATAGGTACAGAGGGAAAAGGACCCATTGGCACATGAGACTAATGCAAATGTTTGCCAAACACACCCCGCTGCGGTGAGTAGCATCGCATGGCCTCGGCTCAGACTCCACCTCTGTCACTTCCGAGGTGTGGAACTTTGGTGTCTCAGTCTATTCCTGCTGCTCTCACAAAACACCGCAAACTGGGTAGCTTATACACAGCCAATGGATCTCTCCCAGTTCTGGAGTCTGGAAGTCTGAGATCAGGGTATCAGCATGCTCAGGTGAGGGCTGTCTCCTTGGTTCATAGCTGGTGCCTCCTAGCTGTGTCCTCATCTGGCAGAAGGGACTGGGGGTCTTTCTGGAGCCTCTTTTATGAGGGCACTAATCTTATTCCTAAGAATTCCACCATTACAATCTAAGCATCATCTCTTCAAGGCCCTGGCTCCTAATACCATTATCTGTAGGAGTTACAATTTCAACCTATGAATGTTGGAGGGACACAGACCTTCAGACCATACAACCTGGACTAGTCTTTAACCCTCTCAGAACCTCATTGTTGTTTAGTCGCTAAGTCATGTCAGACTCTCTTGCAACCCCACGGACTGTAGCCCACCAGGCTCCTTTGTCCATGGGATTCTTCAGGCAAGAATACTGGAATAGGTTGTCATTCCCTCTCCAGGGGATCTTCTCAACCCAGGGATTGAATCTGCATTGGCAGAATCTCCTGCATTGGCAGGCAGATTCTTTACTGCTAAGCCACCAGGAAAGCCCTCAGAGTCTCATTTGTTGCCCACTTGCAAATTGGGGGTATTAATTAATACCCACCTTTAGCAGTGTGTATGGCTTTAGGAGTAAAAAGACAAATCTGTGTAAATGCTTACAACAGCTCCTGGCCCACATGGAGCAGCCAACTAAGTTCTTCCCATCGTCTTATCTGGGAGCGCCTCTGCTTAATCGGACTTGACCAGGGAGACTCGTCCTGTGGCCTTCTGTCCCCAGCACGAACTCTAGGACTTCGAAGCTGGTCCCCTCTCACCTGGCTCATGGCAGGCTGCCTTGATCCTCCCCCAGAATTCTGGCACCGGGGATCCACTTAGACCTCTAACCCCTTTCTCTGTTTCAGGAACTGGGAGGAAAAGTCAAAAGGAAGGGCAGTGACTGAATGGGTGAGGATTTATGGGAAGAAAAAGAAAATCTTTGTAAAGAAAAAAAACACAGTTGGGTGGATTCATGAATTAAAAGTGGTAAAACACTTTTGGGTTCAACCTACTGTTTTTGAGCTCAGAAAGCCCACGAGTTGCTTTTCTGTAGGACAGAGTCTGCGTCCAGTAACTTGGTATTTAACTCTAGGAAACTGCAGGTCTGTTTCTGGGACCAGGTGGCCTGGAGGTCCCGGTTTCTGCTTACACCCTTGGGGGTGTTGACTGAATGTTAAAGTTGGTTCAGGAAGCTTCCCTTCAGATGGCAGTTATTTAGTTGCCAAGTTGTGTCCAACTCTTTGCCACCCCATGGACTGTAGCCCGCCAGGCTCCTCTGTCCATGGGATTTTCCAGGTAAGAATACTGGAGTGGGTTGACATTTCCTTCTCCAGGGGATCTTCCCGACCCAGGGATTGAAGCCGAGTCTTCATTGGCAGGTGGATTCTTTACTGCCGAGACACCTGGGGAGGCCTCCCTGCAGACCCAGGAAATAAAAAAGCAACAAGATGGGGCCTCTAGGTTTTTTAGAAACGAACCCAGTTCCCTTTCCTCCGTAAGTGCTGAGTGTCCAGGGCTCTGAACCCCAGCTCCTCACATGTAAGATAGAGGTGCTCAGGCTGCCTTGGAGCCTGGCTGAGCTGGGGTGGAGACGGTGCACATGTGTTGGATGTCCTCCGTAAACGTCAGCTGTGTCTTTTTGACTCTGCCGAGAATCTTTGGCTGAGTCTGCTCTTGTTTAGGAGAAGGCAGTGGCACCCCACTCCAGTACTGTTACCTGGAAAATCCCATGGACGGAGGAGCCTGGTGGGCTGCAGTCCATGGGGTCGCTAAGAGTCGGACACAACTGAGCAACTTCACTTTTCACCTTCATGCATTGGAGAAGGAAATGGCAACCCACTCCAGTGTTCTTGCCTGGAGAATCCCAGGGACGGGGGAGCCTGGTGGGCTGCCGTCTCTGGGGTCGCACAGAGTCAGACACAACTGAAGCGACTTAGCAGCAGCAGCAGCTCTTGTTTAGGATGTGTTTCCAGCTCTCTGGCCTCTTCCCTGGGCTGCCCAATATACTCAGGGGCAGCATCCTCTGCAATCAGCGTCTCCCTGCCTGGACAATCTTTCTGGTCCTGTGCAGTGTAAGAGGTCAGCACCTAGGAAGAGTTAGTAGATAGAAGTTACTAGGGAGAGCCAGTAACGAGGAAGGAAGGACCCGCTCCTCCGGGCCTGCGTTAGCGCCGAGTGCAGCTCTGGGAAATGGTCTCACATGTGCGTCTCCTTTCCCAAGATTGCCCTTGGCTGGAGCAGCCCCGCCTCACCTGACTCCCTCTGACTGTGTTAATGAAATTAGCATCAGGTTCCACTGCACTCAAGAAAGTCCAGCCCCGCAGGCTGCCTTCAGTCCTGCCAAGCACCCTGCTGGAGGTGGGAGGCTGCCAAGGTGCGCCCACAGCGCGTGCTGGGGCCCGGAGTGTGGTTCCTGCTGGTCGGATCTCAGTTCGGGCAACCTGAGGATTCCCAGACTCTCGGTAGGTAACATGGGTGGGTGGGGAGGAGGCCTGAGTCATTGACCATGAAGGTAAAACCTTAGAATTCAGGGCCTCTTGAAATGTTCTCATCTGGTGCTTCCTAAAAACCAGTTCAGGGATGGGGTGCCTTAGAGCATCTTGAGGAATTTGTTAGAGAAGCAAATCCCATGGGGTGGGGTGGGGAGGGTGCCCCTTAATCTGTATTTTAAAAAATATTTATTTGGCTCTGCCAAGTGTTAGCTGTAATATGTTGGATCTTTAATTATGGCATGTTAGATCCAGTTCCCTGACCAGGGATTGAACCCGGGCCCCCTACATTGGAAGCTCAAGGTCTTAGCCACTGGACCACTTAGGGAAGTCCTGTAATCTGTATTTTTAAAAACAACTCCTGGAGCTAGCTGGAACAGCTCAGTTAGGAGAGCATTAGACTGAAAAACAACTCCTGGGTGATTCTGGTATGCAATGAGGTTTAGAGGAACCCTGCCCTAGAAACCCTGCTTTATTGATGATGAGGCTGAATTCAGGGGCACAGACCTGATTCTGTCACTCCCAGCTCCACCGGCCAGGCAGTGACAGACATGGAACCCAGCCCCCAGAACTTAGGGGTTCTTTTTTGGCTAACACATCCCTGGGACACAGGCCTCTGCTTTGCACACAAACCTCTGCTCCGTGCCAGGAACTCACCCAGCAGAATAGCACCCTCATCTAGCCAGTGGATCTCAGCTGGGGGCTAGTTTGCTCTCGGAGGGAAGGTTGGAAGGTTGGATACGGTTGTAGATCTGTTCAGTCATCACGAGTTGGGGTGGGGAAAGGGGAGTTCCTACTGGCATCTAGTAGGTATACTGGGGTGGGAGGTGCTGCTTAGCACCGTACACTGCGCAGGACTGCCAAGAATTATCCAGCCCTGAACGTCAGTAGCGCTTGGGCTGAGAAACCCTGGTTCGGATGAATGCTTCTCAGACTTACCTGTGCACTTGGTCCTGATTTCACAGATCTTGGGTGCGGCCTGAGAGTCTGCCTTTCTAACACACTCCTGGTGGATGTGTTAGAAAGAAGCTTCTGCACTTCTGGGGACCACTGTTTGTATAGCAAGTGTTTTTACTGCATTGATTTCAGGGTGACCCCAATGTGGGTTAGAATCACAACTCTGCTACTTAATTATCTGTGTGACCTTGGGCAAGTTAACCTCTCTACATTTAAGTTTTTTATCTATAAATTGCTTCCCGGATAGCTCAGTGGTAAAGAATCTGCCTGCAAGTGTGGGAGATGCAGGTTCGATCCCTGGGTTGGAAAGATCTCCTGGAGGAGGAAATGACAACCCGCTCCAGTGTTCTTACTTGGAGAATCCCTTGGACAGAGGAGCCTGGCAGGCTACAGTCCATGGAGTCACAAAGAGTTGGACATGACTTAGTGTCTGAGCACAACACAGTGTATAAATTGGGGATAATATTACTTAGACTCAAGTGAGATAATATCTGTAAAGAGCTTGGCTGTGGCAAGCAGTCAGTAAATGTAGCTGTTATTTTCATTATTACCTTTATTATTATTTGCTTAGCAATTCAGCTCTGTTTCTATCGTGTCTCATTATTTACCTACTTTATGCTTAATGCTTTGCTAAAATAGGATTAGTTGGAAGGAGACACAAAAGATTGTGACAGTGGACTATAAAGACAACTAATGTCAATTTTCCTTGTAAGTCACCCTGCCTCTGGCCCTGGGTGGGAATTGAGGCTAGAATAGATGTAAAATCAACAGTGTTCTTCACGTCCATGGAACACAGTTATACTACACTTACTCATCAAAAATAAGTATGGTGAGAACTTCCTAAAAATAAGGTCCCTGTTTTCTGAGTTTTCATTCTAACAGTGGCTTTATGGGTGATAAAGAAACATGACAAGTGAACATAGATACCCAGTTTTATCAGCTTTTGAAAATATTGACATTCATCTACTTCATGAGAATTTCAGAGCAGGTTTAGAGCTTGGGGTTGATCTTTGCTCAAAGCCCCACATTGCCAGGTATTAGCCGTGTGACCTGGGAGTTATTTAAGATCTCAAAGGCTCAGTTTCCTCATCACTAAAATGGGAGAAAAATTGTACCCACTTCTAGAGTTGAAATGAGGCTGATGTGAGATGATGCATGAATTGCCTGCTGTCTGTGGACCAGTATTGTTCTAGGCCTGCCTTCAAAGATCATCTCTTGGAAGACTGTTTTCAAGAGTGCGTGCATTAGAACCACGTGGGAAACTTACTGTGATGAACTTAAAACTGACCTTCTAAGGCTTCCTTAGGTAGTCTGGTTGATTAGAGCCAGGCCCAGGAACCTGCATGGCAAGCAAGCAGCCCAGGGGATTCTGTGCTGTGTGCCACTTTGAGAAACGCAGTCCCGGTGCTGAAAGTAGAGTGGACATTGAGGACCATGGTGTCCAGCAGAGATGGAAAACACACAGGAAACCTGGCCAGGCAGAGGGGTAAGAGGACACAGTAACTCCGGAGGGCTGTTCTGACAGACCTTTTGTTTTGGCGGAGACTTCTGCTTTCTCTGCCAAGCCATCATTCATTACTTGGAAAGAGGAGGGAGAATGGGGAGGGGAGACGGGACAAATACAGCTTGCTGTCAGAACAGTTGACCTCCAAATGGCATAACCTCGAAGTCAGGCTCGAGCAATCTGGAAGCAAGAAGTGGAGGTGAGGGAGGTGAGGGCAGAGGCATGTGCTGGAGGCATTTCTGCAGATTGCCTGGTAAATGTGGAAAGATGATGGAAAGCTTGGCAGTGGGTGAGCCTGGGGGGAGGGTGGGTGGACAGGAAGCTCCTCTCGGCTCCAGGTGCAGTTGGGAGTTGCTCCAGGTGCAGTTGTTACCAAACCAAACTCAAGTCTCCTTGCCTGACACACAGCAAAGCCAATCTACTGATGCCCGTGGTGGAGAAGGAATGCACCGTGTTTATGGCAGGGCCAGTGCCAAGCAAGGAGAACAGGCAGCTCGTGCTCTGAAGACTCAAATTCCCCGATGGCTTTCAGGGAGGGGTTTTTAAAGGCAACATTTAAGCTGAGGATTGTGGCTCCTGGATTTCCTTTTTATTGATGGGTGGTGTGGTAACAGGATGGTATTTTTTGGAATCTCCATCATCAACCTTCTGGTTCCAGCCTATTTGGGGTCTCGTGCTTGTGGTCAGCATGTAGTCACTGTCTTCCACTGGGTTGTGGGGGAGGTCTTAGTTTATGCAGAACTCAAAGATATGCACCAGATTATTATCTGTAGCCCTTCAGGTGAAACTAGGAGTCCTGGGACTCTGTTAACTATGTGTCTGCTTTTTGGAACTCAGGCCAAAACAAAGAGGAGGGGACATGGAGGGACTTTTGTACCCAGGAAGGCCCAGCAGGGTCTTGCTTGGTTTCATCTCCACCTTTTCTTTAATCCTCCTTAATCCAGAGGGTAACAGGGACAGAAAGGAAAGGGAATAAAGTTTTGGATAGAGGGGTTAATCATACACTCAGCAGGGGAACTCGGTTTTAGGGGGACTTGGTTTCACTGGCTCCGAAGAGGCTTCTTTGGAGGACCAGGATGTGAGCTGTGGCAGGGCAGTGCAGGAAGAGGCAGGGAGAGCTCAGGTGGAGAGCAGGTGGTCCCCGTCACTGCCAGCACTAAATCAATGACTAGAGCAAGGTGAATGGCGCCAGTTAGCAGGGTACTCAGGATCCCTTCTCCCAGCCTGGAGGCCCCACCTGGAGCCCAGGCAGAACACTTTGCCTCTTTAGATAGTCAACTCCTACTGCTTTATAGCAAGAAGTTACCGTGAATGGAATGGATAGGAGCAGAGACTATAGAATCACTGCCTGCTTGCAAATTCCAGCTTTGCCACGTCTAAGCTGTGAAATCTTTTTTTTTTTTTTAATTTATTTTTGGCTGCACTGGGTCTTCGTTGCTGTGCACGGGTCTTTAGTTTTGGGCTTCAGTGGGTGTGGCACACATGGAGAGTAGCATCCACAACTGACACAGGAGCGTGGGCTCCAGGGGTGGGCACGTTTGAGGGAGCCCCACAGCCAGCAGGGGCTCTTAGCAGCTTACCAATGAATTCTTCATGACTTACTGGATTACATCAGGTAACCCTAGCTTCTGTAACAGAAATCTCCAGGTCACAGTAAATGAATGCAAGAAAAGCCAGTCTAGAGGAGGAGTTCCTGCTGGGGCAGCTCTCTTCCATTTGGTGTTTCAGGGACCCAGGCTCCTTCTGTCTTGTTGATTGGCCATTTTTCAACACAAGGCACCCAAGGTCACTCTGAAGGTCGTCATCTTGTTTTTTTTTAAAGACAGCCAGCCAGAGAATAAGGACATTGAGTTGACTGAACCAGGCCTGGAATTGGCTCCCATCACTTCTGCTCCCATTCTGCTGGCCAGAGCTTAGTCTCCACAGGGCAGAGAAATGTAGTTAGCTATATGTTCATTGCCTATTTAGCAAGACCTCCCATGACTGTGTTTATGCAGCATCTTTTTTTTTTTTTTTAGTACCTTTATCTGATTTTCTGCTGTGAAGCCAATCTTAACCAAATCCTACTTTGATTTCATGCAACACTGGGTCTTGATCTGCAAGCTCTGTGACAAAATGAGCATCTTGGACTGGGAAGGAGGGGTTGGAGAATGTGAGCTGCTGTTTGTGATTTATGCTTTTCACTACTCTTTCCTAGAACACAGTGAATTTTTAGGTTACATGTTTGCATATGTGGTGTTGCTGGCTGGCAGCTACAGGGGCCCAGTACTCATTTTGCTTGGTTTAAAGCCTTTGAGATCAAGGATGGTGAAGTGTGCTTCTGGGAGCAGATTTTAACCTGCAGGGAGCTGGTGACTACTGAATTTAGTGACTGCAGCAAGACTTTGTTTCTTTCTCCTCATCGTGGAAACATTGTACAGTGTGTCTTCCATAATCAATACAAACGAGGCATTAATGAAGAGACTCTTGTTCGGCAAACAAAACTTTCTCTTTGTTGGGATTGAGACGCTCAGCTTATTTCCTGCGAGTGTTTATGAGAAGGCAGTTTGTGATTCCTACAAGTGTATATGTAAGGTTCCTGAATTTCTTTCTTTCTTTTTTTTTTTTAAATGGAGAAGTCAACAACCCATTGAGTGCGTGAAAAGTATCTTGGAAGCTTGTCATTTGAGGAATGTACCCACGAGAGTCCCTAGTTTTATGGTCCTGGGAAATTTGTACATTAAAATAGGTGGAGTGGAGGTTGGACATTAAACACAAGCATCTCACTTTAAAGAAAACCTCTTGTGTTAGATGTGCTGCTGCCATCAATCAAAGCATTATGGGATATGGATTTTCCAGGTTTTATGTGTGGAATTTCATGGCCAAGAAGTTGGACAGGAACTTCCCTGGTGGTCCAGTGGTTAAGAAAGCTGCCTGCAATGCAGGGGGTGTGGGTTCAATCGTTGGTCAGAGGGCTAAGGTCCCACATGTCACGGAAGAGTTAAACCTGGGTGCCGCAACCACTGAGTCTTGGCGCTCTGGAGCATGTGTGCCGCACCTGGGGTCTGTGCACTGCAAGGAACATCCTGCTTCAGCTAAAAACTGAGACCTGGGCAGCCAGATAAATATGTGAATAAATATTAAAAAATTTAAAAGTTGGACCAAGTGCCAGAGAACCCTTGGTTCAATCATTCTGTACCCTCATGGAGTTTGCAGCTTAACTTCCCTCCTCTCCAAAAAACTAACTTTCGCTGGTCTGTTCAGGAATAGAATCTCTTTCCCCTCCTCCCACTGTTTCCCTCACCTCCCTTCAGAAAAGCAGGTGCTCACTTCTTTTCATCGATTAAGAAATTCTGTTTGTGAGTTCCATCTGGTCAGGAAAGCTTATTTGGTACTTAGACATCAAGATGCCAGTTTCTGCTTCAGGCTCTTTTTCTGCCAATTGTTGCTTTTTCTCAAAGAGGGGCTGTGCTGTATGTTATCGCAGAGTTTTGCCAGTGATCTTCCAAATCTCCTCTTTTTCAGTTAGTCTGCACCCACATCGTGTTAGAGTAAGTACAGTAGACAGTCAGTGGTAGAGTTGGAGGCATTGTCAATTTCATGACTTTGTATAGTTTGGAATGTTACCCACCTCGTCTCAGTGGTACATTGGTTTTGAAAAATAACACTGTGGAACCGAGATATTAAGGTTGGCAAGTTTCCTAGTCAATGGAAGGGAATGAGCTTGGCCAGAATCTGTGATCTTATGGGGATGATTTATCCTTGCTGAGCTTCTGTTTCTTCACTTAGAGACTTAACTCTACACATACATTCCTTGTTGGGGTTGTTGGGAGGATGTATCTAAGGTTCCTCAACTGTGGTTAACGTTCACAGGATTCAGTAAGTGATAACTGTTTGTTATTATTAATACAAAATCACAATCAGTGAGAGATTAGAAAATAGCCATGGTGGAAGTAAAATGAAATAGAATATCAGGAGGAGGGATTTTTCTGGTAAGATTATATTTTATAATGATCCTTTATGGAGACGAATCTGTAGTAACTGGTACTTGTGGTACCGTTTTAAAGTGCCTACTGTTTCAATTCCACAAATGTTTACTCAGCACCTATGGTGTTTCAATGCTCTGTGGGACTGTTTGGTTGAAAAGGTGGGACGGAGTTAACAAGCTAAGACAAGTGCTCTCCCTCCAAGACCTTATTGGAGTGACCTGTTCCCCAGTTTGGGACAGTCCTGGTTTATTGTGGTTGTTCCGGAATAATTTTTATAGTGCCCCTTTCATTTCAAAAGTGTCCTGTTTGGGGAAACCGATTATATGGTCACTAATAACAAACCTAGACAGCATATTAAAAAGCAGATTGACAAAGGACTGTCTAGTCAAAGCTATGGTTTTTCCAGTAGTCATGTATGGATGTGAGAGTTGGACCATAAAGAAAGCTGAGCACCGAAGAATTGATGCTTTTGAACTGTGGTGTTGGAGAAGACTCTTGAGAGTCCCTTGGACAACAAGGAGATCCAACTAGTCCATCCTAAAAGAGATCAGTCCTGAATATTCATTGGAGGGACTGATGCTGAAACTCCAATACTTGGGCCACCTGATGTGAAGAACTGACTCATTGCAAAAGACCCTGATGCTGGGAAGGATTGAAGGTAGGAAGAGAAGGGGACGACAGAAGATGAGATGGTTGGATGGCATCACCGACTTGATGGACATGAGTTTGAGCAAGCCCCGTGGCTGGTGATGGACAGGGAGGCCTGGCGTGCTGCAGTCCATGGGGTTACAAGGAGTTGGACGTGACTGAGCAGCTGAACTGACTAGTAATCTGTTATTGAGACAGAGGGAGTTCATAGAGAGGAGGACTGTTGAAGCGCTAACTGAACAGGAAGGAGCAAGATGAAAGCTGTTCTTCAGTGAGTTGAGTCCAGGCTAGAATTAGGACCACAGGGAGGAGGTAGAGAGGAAGGCATCTTGGAGCCAGAACAAGTGCTTCCATGGGATCCATAGAAATCCAATCTGAAACGCCATGTTGAATTCCAGAGTATGAAGAACCAGACTCAGGTGCCCAGGCTGTTTTTATTTAGGTTTCATCTATCCGCATTTTTATGGAGGCCCTAACTATTAGGCTTTGGCTTTCGCCTAAAGAATTCCCTACCAGAATGAGGGAAGGATGCCTACTGCCTGCATGCTGAGTTATTGCCCTGGTTTTTATGGCCATTTCCCTTTTCCTTCCTTTTTCCTTTTTAATTCCGGGTGCTCAGGTCCTCAGGGGTGAAGCTCAGGGTTACTTTTGCATTTCCACCAGGGGTTCAAAATGACCTGATTCCTGAGTGGAGGTGGGGCAGGGTAGTTAACTCTTCCTTGACAGAGTGTTTGAAATTGAATTTTGTGTGTGTGTGTGTGTGTGTGTATGTGTGTGTCACGTCTCACATACATTGAGAGAACATTAGTTACAGTAGATTTGAGAAGTATTATTGATATGTCCATGTGTCCAGAGGTAATAACCTTAGAAATAATGCAGAATGCAGTTCAGACTTTTTAGATGTGGATTTTTTTCCCCTGAGTATTTGCCTTTGGTTTGAGTGTCTTAATTACCATTCAGGGAACCTTTAGGAAATTAAGGTGGAAAAAGTCATGCCTGGCTTAGGTATTAAAATATAATACTAAGTGTTTATTGTGGAGGCTTCACCTTTAGAATTCCTATTTGCAGTCCTGGGCAGCACAGCCAATTTTCTGTGTCGTTAACTTTTTCCTGTAATGCCAAAGGGCAGGCAGGAGGCTGCTGGTATCCACATTTTCTTTCTCTGAGGCAAGTTGAACAACCATCTGTGCTGTGAAATGGATGATGTACAGTTGCCCTCTTGATTTGGTATTTGTGTGTGGGTTTTTTATTTTTTTTGGCTGAACTACAGGGCATGTGGGATCTTAGTTTCCCACCAGGGATTGAATCTGTGCCCCCTGAAGTGGAATCGTGGAGTCTTAACTACTGGACAGCCAGGGACGTCCCTGGTATTTGTGTTTTAATGCACAAATCTTTGCTGATGCTCACTTCACCAGAATGTTCCCTGCTAATTCTCTGAAACCAAAAATGGCAGCCACTATGGAAAACAGTATGGAGATGCCTTAAAAACTAAAAATAGAGCAACATTTATGAGCCAGCAGTCCCATTACTAGGTATATATCTGGAAAAGATGAAAACTATAATTCAAAAAGATATATGCACACCAATGTTCATAGCAATAAAACTTAACAATAGTCAAAACATGGGAGCAACCTAAATGTCCATCGACAGATGAATGGACAAAGATGTGGTATATATACATACTTTGGAATATTACTCAGGCATAAAGGAGAATGAAATAATGCCAGAAACAGACTTACAGATATCGAACCAACGTATGGTTACCAAAGGGAAAGGGTGGGGAGGGAGGGATAAATCAGGAGTTTGGAATTAACAGATACTATATATAAAATAAACAAACAGCAAGGACCTACTGTATAGCACAGGGAACTGTATTCAATACCTTTAATAAGCTGTAATGGAAAAGAATCTGAAAAAGAATCTCTCTTATCTATCTATCTCTCTATCTCTCTATAGTGTATAATGGAATCACTTTGCTGTGTTCCTGAAGCTAACACAACATTGTAAATCAACCTATACTTCAGTTTTAAAAAATGAAAACCAGTAATGGATTGATGGAGGTCCTTGTATCTGTCCTGGCAAAGACTTGTGACAGTCTGTTAAGTGCAGGGAGAATTCTGGCGGTGGAGTGGCCAGGCCCGGCTCTGTGACTTCAGGTGCATCATGCCAGGCCTCAGTGTGCTCAGAGGTAACCTGAGCTAGAAAGAGTGAAGACCGCCCTTCCAGCGTTGTCCTGCGGACGAATGAGGTGGCGATCGTGAAGGGACTCTGGGCCACCCCCAGGGTGCAGTGTTTTGTTTTGTTTTTAATAAATCACCCAAATTCACAAAGACCTAGAACAAGGAAGGGCAAACAATGGCCCACGTGCCATGTCTAGCCCATCTCCTCTTTTCTCTTGGCCTCTCGAGCCAAGAATCATTTCACATTTTAAAAAGTAGTTGGGGGAAAAATCATAGAAGAATAATATTTCCTGACACATGGAAATTCCATGCACTTCAAATTACCAGTGTTGTTAAAGTATCGTTGGAACCTCGCCCTGCGCGTTCGTGCCTGGATCTTCCGTGGCTGCTTTTGTCTGACTGTGGCCGAGTCGAATCGTTGATCCAGAAACAGCAGGGCTGAAAGTGTTAGCCTGGCCCTTTACAGAAAAGGTGCACCAACCCCAGTTTAGAGCAGTGATTGTTGTAGCAAGATGAAGCAGGTTCTGCACAGAGATCTTTGTCCTAATGCGGCTACAGCTTGGGGAAAGCTGAAACCCTCAGCTTCCTCAGCAAGAACCCTAAGCTAGTTTATCAGTTCGTTCATTCATTCTTTCACCAAATATCTTGAGTTCCGGCCATGTACCAGACACATGGATGAGTGGTGTGGAGATAACAGTTAAGTGACACAGAAAAAAGATCCCTGCCCTCAGGGAGCTTCCAATCTGGTGGGAGAAATTAGATAAATACTACACAGGTCCAGGTACTTGTCATGTCAGGGCGTGCGCAGCGCTCTGAGGAGAGGTGGGGGCGGTTAGGAAATGCGGAGGAGGTGATCTGTGAGCCCTGAGCCCACACTATGGGTTGGAGGCAATGAGGAAGAACTGCCCAGCAGAGGGAAAAGCAAGCTGCAGAACCTTGGGAGGGAAGCATTGGAGAAAGTGGAACTCAGCAAGGTGTGCACAGTGGGGGTTACTTATTTTCAGCGCCGGTCACAGAGCTTGGTCATTTGATTTACGGTTATGTTCAAATCGTATCTATTGTCCTCTTCGGGCACATTAGAAAACAAGAAGGGGGCTGATATAGTGCAGTGGGTAAAAGAGGAAGTTCCAGAGTGGGACTTTTCAACATCTGTGCTATTGACACTGAGGTCTGAACAATTCTTTGCTGTCCTGTGCAGTGTGGGATGGTTGGGTGGTATTCCAGGCCTCTCCCCATCGGATCCCGGTAGTAATCCCCCAGCTGTGGCAATTAGAAGTGTCTCCCAACAAGGTTACACATCCACTGGGGCAGAATCACCCCCACTGAGAACCACTGCTTTGGGGTTAGGTTGCTTGCTGGCTGTGTGACTTTCAGTGAGTTACTTACCCTCTCTGGGCCTCCATTGTATCATCTGTAGAGTGAAAGCGTTCCCTCCACCGGCCGTCCCAGGGCTGTAGAGAAGGTTAAAGGGGGAATGCACCCAGTGCAGCTTGGTGCTCGGTGTGGCCCAGGCCCTTGCCGGGCGTTAGCTGGGGAAGCAGAGACCTCGGCTCTCGTTTTCCTCTCATCTAACCTTATTCTGCAGCTGACAGCACGGTGTCTATTCTTGTCTTGGTGAGGGAGTTGTGTTTCTGTGATTGGCTTAGATCCTTTTGTTAAAGTACCAGCCACCAAAATGTCATCTTGTGGTTTTATTTTCCCATTTAATGATCACCATCCTTCATGTGTGGCTGCCGTTTGACAGCTTCCAAATTGACCTGCGATGCGCAGAGGTGGACATCGTTTCTTCCACTCTCAGGGGTGGTGGGAAATGCAGGGCCCCGAGCTGAGGAGCGTGCCTGAGGCCTCCCTGAGTTGAAGGGTGGAGGCTCCAGCTCCTCGTGGTTGGCTCTGGGTAGCCTGGCTGGTGGGGTGTGAAAGGGGAGGAGGGCTGTCCTGTTAGGAAGGCAGAGAAGTCTTTGTACCTTTTCTCTGTGGCTCTGCTGGTAACACATTTGTTTAGAACTGGCTTCTTTAGTGATACAAGTGAACTTACTTACAAAAAAAAAATGGACTCACTGACTTAGATAATGAACTTGTGGTTGGGTTGGGGGAAGAATGAGGCAAGGGATAGTTAGGGAGTTTGGGATGGACATGTACACACTGCTCTATTTAAAATGGGTAACCAGCAAGGTACTACTGTGTAGCACATGCAACTCTGCTCAATGCCATGTGGCAGCTCGGATGGGAGAGGAGTTTGAGGGAGAATGGATACAGGTATGTGTATGGCTGAGTCTCTCTGCTGTCCACCTGAAACTGTCACTACATTGTTAACCAGCTGTATTCCAATATAAAATAAAAGGTTTACAAAAATTAAAATAAAAGGACTTCTTTGCCCCAGGGAGCCCCCAGGACACCCTGGCTGACTAATGTCACCCCTGACCCTGTAGAATGAAAGGGACGCCTGCTGTAAAGAGGAATGGCAACCAGAAGGGATTGCAGACACTTGGCAAACTAGCGTTTTCATCTTCCAGTCCGCTCAGGGCACTTGGAAGGAGCACGTGGGGAGAGCCTGAAGGAAGTGCCTCTGTGCATCTGTGTCATGGTGGACTCTTCTGGACTCATTTCCTCCCCTGCACCCCTTACTGTGCCTGAACTGGTTGTGGGACAGAGTTATTGGCGCTTCCTTCTAGACTGTCAGATGGCCATGTTTCGAGCCCTTAGGGTGTCCTGGAAAGCACCCTCTTGTGTCATCTTCTTTCACCCTCTTCCTTCTCCATGTCAGGGCTGTTACCTCCACTCAAAGACTGGAAAGACAGTTCCAGAAGGTTAAGTAACTTTCCTAGGCTCAGCAGTTAAGTAATTTGGAGAAAGTGGAATTTGATCCTTACGGTTTTTTTCTTTCATAAAATCTTGGATGCAGCAGAAGAGGAGGCTGATGACTCTCCAAAGAAGTTAACATTGTACCCCAAAGCTCAGTGCCTGGTGGGATTCCTGGGCTCGACCCTCAAGGCCTTCCACCTGTCACTGAATCCACTTTTCAGTATGAATGTGGATGAGTCCCTTGAAGTCTGTCTCAGTGACGGACCCACAATGGATTGACATCTTTCTGGGGGATTATTTTTAATAGTCTTACAGTGTCTTCTTCCTTCTGCCCATCCTCTTCTGAAGCTTGGCAGAGTTAGGGTTATTTTGGAGAACCGGGGTGTATGAGGGAGCCATCCTGACCCCCCGTCCCAGCAGTCATCCTTTATAAAGCATACCCTGAAGTGGGGAACCCCCCACAATGAGTGTGCTTATGCATGCTAAGTTGTATCTGACTCTTTGTGATCCCATGGACTGTAGCCCGCCAGGCTCTTCTGTCCATGGGATTTTCTAGGCAAGAATACTGGAGTGGGTTGCCATTTTTTCCTCCAGAGGATCTTTCTCACCAAGGGATCAAACCTTTGGTTCCTGCATTGGCAGGTGGATTCTTTACCACTGAGCCACTGGGAAGCCGCCCCTCCACCCCCAACCCTGCAACCCCCTGGATCTGGTTAAAAAGCAGATTGTGATTCCTCGGTAGATCTGGCCTGGGTCTTGAGTTTGCATTTCAGAAAAGCTCCAGGGTGATGCTGAGGCTGCTGTCCACTGACCACACTGAGTAGCCAGATATATCAGTAGCTGATGATTCTCTTGCCCTCACTTCAGACTGAACCAAATCCTTAGGTTCCAGGAAGAATTCTATCTTTTAGCAGCACATGGAGTCACAGTGAAGTGGTGTTACCTAAACTGACTACTGATGAGCCTGGTGAACTTAGGCCAGATATTTTATAATTGGTCCCTTCTCTTAAGAGTAGCTAGCATTTTCTGCATCCCTACTGTGTGCATTTACATTCTCCTACTGCGTAGTTGCACTCTGGATCACTTTGGCTGTAAGGTCACTCCGGCAGTGAGAAATGCAGTTCATTTCTAATAAGCTCCAGTTTTGAGTCAGCAAGCCTGCCAGCAGTGTGCATGCCAGGAGCCCGTGGGTAAGAGGTAAGATTCATTTACACACATTTTCACGCTGTATTTCCTTTATTAGTTATACGGGTTCTTGGAGGCTTGGTAAGGGATGTTAGGGAGTTTTGTCAGCTGCCTCTATGCCAGGTTCGCCTGGACTCTCGTAAAGCCCCTGGACTGGCCTTCCGTCTCAGACCCTGGAACGTCTGTGCCTGCTGACCCGGACAGCACTTACAGAGCCTGGGCAGATACACGGTCACAGTCACCGGGCCCCGGGCTTTCCCCTCCTCTGCGTATGGCGACTTATGTGAAGGAAAGGTTGACTAGAAAATCATTCGTGTCACTTGCGGGAAAACACTTCCGGTAATGAGACAGGATTTGAGGACTTGAGGATCTGAGTGGGCAGGTGATTATAACCAACCCTTCACTCCTTCTCTCCAAAACAGTCAACATGCCATCTCCTGAGCTGCGTCATGAATGTAACATCCAGCTAGGGATGTTGGGAGGGTTTATATTTTTTTTGTAATCCATGATCTGTTATTAATTTGCCTTAAACAAAAGAAGTAATTTACTGCGTACTTCGGAGGCTTATGGTGTTTCTCCGAAGTCCTTTTATCTTGCAAAAGGTGGTGTTATGCATTTGAATAGAAACTATTGTTTTCTTAAAAAGTCTTTCTTTGAAAAAATGCTTTCTTCTCTCTTCAATCAAATCATAGAGCTAATACTGCAGAGCAGCGGTCCCCAGCCTTTTTGGCACCAGGGCCTGGTTTAATGGAAGACAGTTTTTCCTTGGACTGGGGGAGGAGGGTGATTTCAGGATGATTTAATCACATTACATTTACTGTGCACTTTATTTCTATTATTATTGCTTCAGCTCTGCCTCAGAGAACCCGGCATTAGATCCTTGAGGCTGGGGACCCCTACTGTATAGATAACTGCAAATCTGTTCTTCATAACAGTACCAGCCGTGCATAGAAGTATGGTATACTTTTGTGGACAAAAGTGCTGTTTCTCTATCAGGGGATCTGAGCCTTCACGTTTGTACTCAGTGTGGATTGTCATGCCTGTGTATGACGTTTAGCTAGTCTATCAATTACAGACTTCCTTTAAGGAGTTTTCAGGAAACTCTCTTACTATGAAGTTACAAATTGATGTTTTTCTAGTTTAATTACAGCAGTTTAGAAAGGAAGCACCTTTCACGCAATTATCTAAAGCCAGCTTCCTCTAAAATTAGAGGAGGGCACAACATAATATAGATGGAAATCTGCCCTGGCATGCTCAAAAGCACGTGTGCCTTGGGGCACTCATGTGATGCATTTTTGACCTTGGAGGAGAGGTTTGTTTTTTGGAGATCCGGCTGGAGATACCTGTGGAACAGTGAGTGGATTGCCTTGCTCTTAAGGCTGTCATCATGCTTGTCCAATTCCTACTCTCTCTTTAGTGACCATCTCCCTGACCATCTCCAGTGACGTGACCCCCAAGGAGCCCGTTATCACAATCCTGGCTTGATGGATAATCACTGGTTATGAGATCTGAGTTGACACCAGCACTTTTTGTGATTGCGTGTTGGACTTGCCTGGCTCAAGTTGGTATTTCCATTCATGTGAGGCTGCAGCGTGGAAGCATGCTTGCAGTGGGATTTGCCAAAACGTGAAGATTTTCTGTGTGGTAGCTGGACCAGGACAGCTGTCCTGAGAACTGTTTCAGCAAAACTTTCCCAGTTGGTTCCGTGAAGGTTCTTCTGAGGGTGTGGGGTTGAACTCTGGAGGACGATAGCCTGACTTTCCTGGGAGACTGCTGGCAGCGTGTGTACACATGTGTGTGTATGCATGTGTGCAAGTGTGTGCACACGTGTGTGTGTGTCTAGTGTAAGAGGCCGAGCTGTAGAAGAGAAGGAAACTCTATTGGAGCATAGGAGCCCCTTCTGCTGGCCTCCCTTGTCACAGGACAAGGGTACAGAGCTGTCATCAGAGTCGCTTGTCTTTCTTCACATCCCTGCTGCGGCAGTGAGTGGGATGCAGTAGCTAAAATAACAACAACAAAAACTTACTGCTTTATCAGCTGTAAGCCCTTAAAGGAGTTTCTGAAACTGCTTAGCATCAATTTTTAAAATCTGTTAAATGGGTCTAATAATATGTGCTCTGCTTATCTCATATGGTCTTAAGTATGCTGTAAGATGGGCTTTGCTGATGGCTTAGCAGGTAAAGAATCTGCCTGCAATGCAGGAGACACAGGAGATGCCAGTTTGATCCCTGAGTTGGGAGGATCCCCTGGAGAAGGGAGGTGGCAACCCACTCTGGTATTCTTGCCTGAAAAATCTCATAGATGGAGGAGCCTGGCGGGCTCCAGTCCAAAGAGCTGGACATGACTGAATGACTAAGCACACACACACATGCTGTAAGGTCCCCACAAGTAAATGCTTTATAAACCAAGAAGGAATAGACGTGGGTCTGTTCAGTGAGAGGTGGTATGGCCTCATAGTTAGTAGTGATACGCCAGCAGAGTGGTTATAGCAGTTGTTAGTAGTAAGAAGAGCTAGTTAGATCATGGGTAGCGGTTAGGAGGAGTACAACCACTGCTACTATTGAGCCGGTTGTTGGGCTTGCTTTTTAATTTGCTTTGCTTTTTCTTTTTCCAAAGCATTTGTTCAAGGGGATTCTTAGGGTGTACTAGTTTTGTTCTGAGATAGGATCTCTTGCCCGGGGCATGGCCCTGGCAGTGGACAGGACAAATTCTGAACTGAACCAGTGAAATGTCTTCTGTGGCTTAAACTGAGTCTGTTCTGAGCATCGGAGGGGGAGCTTTTGAATTCCCTTGAGAGCCCGTGACCTTGGCATGACTCGGCTCCGGAAGTCAGACAATCTACCGCGCCGAGGCCGGCATCTCCCCATGTGTTTTGTGGCCTTGGAGGCTGTGGGCCTTTTGTTCTGAAGTCAACTGTCTGATATTCCTTTGGAATATATGAGTCAGGGGGGAAAGAATTGGACGTGTTCCCAGTCTTACTCATGAACTTTTTTCATCCATTAAAGGAATCTCAGTATCACTTAATTAGATGTGTTTTTCCTTCAGTTGATTTGATTAAATATTACTAATCATCATAATGAATAATAATAGTACTGATCACAGTTGATCTCAGTGTCCCCCCACCCCCAGTGCAGTTGTGTGTAGATATTGGTCACTCAGTGGTGTCCGACTCTTGGCGACCCTGTGGACCGTAGCCTGCCAGGCTCCTCTGTCCGTAGGATGGCCCAGACAAGAATGCTGGAGTGGGTTGTCATTCCCTTCTCCAGGAGACCTTCCCGACTCAGGGATCAAACCCAGGTCTCCTACGTTGTAGGTGAATTCTTTACCATCTGAGCCGCCAGGGAGGCCCTCCCGTGCAACTAGTTGCTCATGTGTATTTACTCAGTGAGTAGTTGGGTTTGGAGAGCCACAGAGGAAGATTTAGAGATTTACCATTAGCCTCAAGTCTAGGGAATGTTAAGGCAAACATTTCTTTTTTAATTGAAGTATGGTTGATTTACAATGGTGTGTTAATTTCTGCTGTACACCAAAGTGATTCAGTTACACATGTGTGTACATTCTTTTTAAAATTCTTTTCCATTATGGCTTATTACAGGATATTGAACATAGTTCCCTGTGCTACACAGCAGGACTTTGTTGTTTATCCGTCCTAAACATAATAGTTTGCATCTGCTAATCCGAAACTCCCAATCCATCCCTCCCCCACCTTCCTCCCGCTTGGCAGCCACACATCTGTTCTCTATATCCTTGAGTCTGTTTCTGTTTTGTAGATAGGGTCATTTGTGTCATATTTTAGATTCTCCATGAACGTATCATATGGTATTTGTCTTTTTCTGACTGACTTCACTCAGTGTGATAATCTCTAGGTCTGTTCATGTTGAGGCAAGTGGCATTATGTCATTCTTTTTTTATGGCCAGGTAATATTCCATTGTGTATATATATTTTATATATATATACCATATCTTCTTTATTCATTCGTCCATTGATGGAAGGCTAGGTTGTTTCCATGTCTTGGCTATTGTGAATAGTGCTGCTATGAACATTGAGGTGTATGTATCTTTTTGAATTTTAGCTTTGTTGGATATATGCTTAAAAGTGGGATTACTGGATCATATGGTAGTCCTATTTTTAGTTTTTTGAGGAACCTCCATACTGTTTTCCACAGTGACTGTACCAACTTACATTCCCACCAGCAGTGTAGGAGGGTTCCCTTTTCTCCCCATCCTTTCCAGCTGTTATTTGTAGACTTTTTAATGATGGCCATTATGAGCAGTGTCAGGGGTACTTTATTGAAGTTTTGATTTCAGTGTTTTTTCATGTTTTGGCCATCTGTAAGACAAATTTGAGGATAGGAGAAGGGGGCAACAGAGGATGAGATGGTTGGATGGTATCACCGACTCAGTGGACATGAGTTTGAGCAAACTCCAGAAGATGGTGAAGGACAGGGAAGCCTGGGTGTGCTGCAGTCCATGGGGTCGCAGACAGTTGGACATGACTGAGCAACTGAATAACCACAACTCATAGTCCTTTTCTCTGGGTCCCTACCCTTTACTTCTCCTATGTAACCACTTCCTTCTTATCTGCCTACATATGGCAGTGTGTGTGTCCTATAGATGAGTCTCCATTACAATTACAGGCAGGGTGATTTTCTCCCTCCTACAGCGTCTCCCCCACACCTTGCCACTGCACAGACTATCCTGCCAGCCCAGTGGCTACTGTAGTCTGGGTTTTATGTGTTGTCAGAGCTGGTGGGAAATTCAAAGAGGGTTTCATACTGCCTTTGCATTTTGGAAATGCAGGCCCAAGGGGAACTGACTTGGCCAGGAACACACTGATTTAGTGGGGTGGCCAGATATGAACCTCATGCTCCTGTCTCCTCCTGGCCCTGACCCAGTTCCCAGAGAGCAGACTGTTCTTCAGCCTGAGGAGTCCAACAGAGATGATATCCTGGAGGAAGGTGTCCTGCATGGGGGTGTTCAGGGTACCACACTCTGATTCTTTAGACACTAAGGAGAGATGGGCTTGGGTCTTCTCTACCGTCTGAAGATGGGACTGTGCCTCCCCCAGCCTGGGAAATGGTATCCTCTTTCCCTGCCAGTGGGCGTTTTCTGCCATTATCCCTTTCCTGCATGCCGAGTGCAGTGCCCAGGCTACGGCCGTCAGAGCTGCCCTGCAGGTGAATGGACTTGGACTTGTTAGGTCCAGTTCTGCTTGCTGGTGAAATCCCAACAGGATCCTCACACCCTAGCCACACTCAGAAAATTCTGGAGTCTGCTGGAGCTGATAAAATTGGCATGTCTGTCTCCTCTGGTATTGCTTTCTCAGTTTTATTAATCAATAATGGGAAATGAAGTCAAGACATTCTTAAATCCGTGCTGGCCTTTTCAGTACTTTTATGGTCTCTGTGTTCTAATACTTACTCTCTTTTTCTTAGAAGATTTTTCTCAGCATTCTAGGAGCACAGGACTGGCTTTCTTGGGGAAGCCTAGGAATTCATACGTGCTGTGCAAATCAGTATATATTGATGGATTCAGGATTGAGTCTGCTAGTGGGTGAATTCGCAGCCCTGTGGATAAATAGGGCTGACTCTAAGGCTGTCGAACACTGGGGACTTTGATATCCACGGGTGTGGGAGAGGTGCTCTGGAGCCAATTTCCCATGGAAACTGAGGGATGACTGTGTTATGCTGAGGCCCAGTTTTCCTCTCTGTTGTTATTTTAGTTGCTAAATTGTGTCCGACTCTTTATCTACCCCATGAACTGCAGCCTACCAGGCCCCTCTGTCTATGGGATTTTCCAGGCAAGAATAGTGGAGTGGATTCCCATTTCCTACTCCAGGGGATCTCCCCCTAAATAGGTGTAATTGTGCCAGTCTTGAAGATGTTGTAAAGATGGCTTGACGTTGTACTTTGTGTGGAATAGGTCTCCCTCATTTCTTGGTGGATCTATACATTAAGGTGTGTGCTGTCCGGAGAGCCTTCCTCCAGAGTGATTTGTTTGCAGGGGTTTTCAAGCAGGCTGGTCATCAGAATTGTCTGGGTGCTTTCCAACACTAGCACCCCCTGCACTAGATGTCTGGGCCCTTCTAGACCACCCACTCATTCAAATCTCCAGAGGTGGACCCAGCATTCCATCACATAAAAAGACTCCCTAGCAAATTCCCTGGCGGTCCAGTGGTTAGGACTCCACTTCTGTTGCCGAGGGCCCCAGTTTGATCCTTGGTCAGGAAACTAAGATTTCACAAGCCAAGTGGTGCTTCCAAAATAATGACGATAGTAATAATAATAAAATGAAGAGGTTTCCTGGTGCTTCTTTTGATCCCTAGCCATGTTTGGGAACCTCTGCAGGGCTGGTTTTATTCTAATCCTCTTTGATAAAGGCAATATGGCAGTGTGGTATAAATGATTTGAAGGTTTAAATATTCTGGCTATGTAGTGGTGTTAGATTTGGGCTCTATTTTTCATAGCACATTATTTTCATGTATTGGGATGGGTTGGGTGAGAAATAAGAAAATTATAAGAAATTGCCTAGTAAGAGAAGGTGTGATGCTTGACTAATTAGAAATGAATAATTTGCTCCTTAAAAGGCCTTTTTCATAGCATGAAAGTCCAATTGGATTGTCTCTGTTCAGGTGCCCCCGTGTACATTTCCTAGACACAGGTTTGTCTGTGAGATGAAAGCTTGAAGATGGAGTCAGTCAGCTTGCAGTTTCCTCTCTGTGTTCAGATGTGTGGGTTGAGTTTCTTCCATCTCCCCCACCCCCGACTCTGTCCCTCACTCCTCCTCTGGCTGGCTTGGTGCTGGGAGAACTCTTACCACCTCATGCAGGACTTGTTGCTTGTGGAGTCAGGGAAGCCAGTTTAAATTTTGGCTCTCACTGTTAGATGTCTGGAAACCTCATAAAGATGGGAACTGTTCCCAGCTTGGAACTTACCTGAATATGGCCTGGCACTCATCATGAAGCCTTGAAGTGTTTCTTTTGAGCAAATAGAAATATATCAGAGTGGGATGTAAAACGTGCTTCTTTCCCTTTCCTGGTTCTATGACCTGAGACAAGAAATTGATCTCATCAGGTGAGCTGTGTTTCCCTTCCTGATTAAATGGAGTGTTCACATCCCTCTCCTTAGCTTTCCCAAATGAAATATTAAGATGCTCTGTAATACCAGAGAGCAGTGTCAGGTTCTTATATGAAGAATGTTTCATTGCTTGTTAGAACACTGGCATTTGCTCAGAATTCTGATTTGTTTGCCTGTTATTTCTGCATTATGGGGCTTCCCAGGAATCTGGGAAGAATCTGCCTACTAATGCAGAAGATACAGGAGACACAGGTTCGATCCCTGGGCTGGAAAGATCTCCTGGAGTAGGACATGACAACCCACTTCAGCATTCTTGCCTGGAAAATTCCATGGACAGAGGAGCCTGGTGGCCTACAGTCCATGGGGTTGCAAAGAGTCAGACATGACTGAGCATGTAAGCATACCACACTACAACAGGGCAAATGATTTGTAAGTTTCTTTATTTGCTTTCTAATGCCTTGGGCGCTGAAGAATTGATGCTTTTGAACTGTGGTGTTGGAGAAGACTCTTGAGAGTCCCTTGGACTGCAAGGAGATCCAACCATCCATCTTAAAGGAAAATCAGGCCTGAATATTTATTGGAAGGACTGATGCTGAGGCTGAAACTCCAGTACGTTTGCCACCTGATGGGAAGAACTGACTCCTTGGAAAAGACCCTGATGCTGGGAAAGATTGAAGGAGGGAGGAAAAGGGGACAACAGAGGATGAGATGGTTGGATGGCATCACTGATGCGATGAACATGAGTTTGAGTAGGCTCCGGGAGTTGGTGATGGACAGGGAAGCCTGGCGTGCTGCAGTCCATGGGGTCTCAAAGAGTCAGACACGACTGAGTGACTGAACTGAACTGAATGCCTTGGGAACCCTGCTGCACACAGGCACTTTGAAGACGGGTGTTCTGGGAATCTCACGTGGGTTTCCCACACCCCACCTCTGAGTTTATCTTGAAAAGCCTGTCTCATGCGCTGTGTTGCTGGGGAAAGGAGATAGATGCATGTGAGTTGTGGCTCTGACCGGCGGCCTTGGAGCTGCAGTGCTCACAGAAGCCAGAGAACTGTTTTTTTCTCTTTGCTTCTCATTGGAATCGAGTGGCACTGCAAGACTTGTTTTCTAGAGTGGTTACTAACTCAAAGTGACTAAGTATTGCTTCCCACTATGGTGACTGACAAATGGGAAGGACACAGGGAGAAGATGACAAACATGCTCTGGTGCCGACAAATGGGGCTGCCTTTTGGAACAGTTATTTGCATTCAGTATGTGTTTAGTAAATGGGCGGTTATAGAGTGCAGTTGCTGGCATCCATCTGCCTGTCCTTGGGGGAAGGTCATGGATCGGAAGCAGCTGACATTTGGCCCTACTGTCATTGTGTTAGAGGGCTCTCAAGCTGGGTCATTTGTTTATCTGAGTCCAGGATGGACTGTTGAAAATTACATATCTGGCCAGAAAACAGTCTTAAACATAGAAATAGAGCAAGAACAAGTTCCTTAGAGATAACTTCAGTATTTAAGCAGTGGTTTAAGCATCCCTTCACCCTCCATCTATGTAGCCGTCCATCCACCCTCCATTTTGGGAAGCGGTTATTAAGCGTCTTAATTGAGCACAACAGTTGCTTAGTTGTGTCTGACTCTCTGTGACCTATGGATTGCAGCATGCCGGGATTCCCTGCCCTTCACTCTCTCCCCTAGTTTGCTCAAACTCATGTCTATTAAGCATCTACTATGTGCCAGTTCGTGCTAGGCTCTGGGGATTAAAAAAATAACATGAGACATGATTGCTGTCCTCAAGGAAATGGCAGTCTAGGGTGGAAGATGTTTTCCTAAATTTCAAGTCAAATTTCTTACTTCGATTTCTTACTTGACACACACCTATTTTTATTTTGTTTCGGGTTTCATCTCTTTTGAAAAAAGCACAGCATGTAACCGTTGTGACATTCCCACTTGTTTTTATAAACCCAAGTTGTGAAGTTGGATTTCATGTTTTGCATAACTCTAAGCACAGTATAAGTACTTGTATTATTAAACAGAAGAAGAGGGAAGAAATTGTAATCCAGAAAAAAAAAAACCAAATCTTAGAACAGCAAAAAAGTCTTAAGGTACCCAATGGAATTCTTAAAAGCTTTTTAAAAAGCCTTATCATGTATAATATTCAAAATTGCTTTTTGAGCCATGGGTAAATTTAAGTGCAAAACATCTTCTAAATGTATTAAACTAGAAGGCCAGTTGGAAGGCAGAGAGTTCCATCTTAGCACAGGGACGTGCCGTTAAAATGAGTGATTCAGAGCATAGGTTTGAGACTGGACTCACTGGGATTTGGTCTTCCGTTTTACTGCTCTTTACCTGTGTGACCTTGGGCAAATTTCTTAGCCTCTCTGAACATCAGTTTCCCTTCTTGTAAAATGGGAGTAGCGACGGTATTATTCACCTGAGAGAATTATAATGAGGCTGAAGTGAGGGCAAAGATTTGCCAAGTGCTTAACACAGGCCTGGTTTGTAGTAAGTGCTCTGGAAAATCGAGCTATTTTGATGATTATTAGGAGAAAAGGGATTGGGATTATTCCGAATATGTGTATATGTAAATCTGGGTGACTAGAGGGTTTTAGTGGTGGAAATGAGACACATGTGCTTTTTGGTTTTACACAACTAACAATCCCTTGAGAAATATTCATTCAATGTTTCTCTTCCCTGGTAGCTCAGACAGCAAAGAATCTGCCTGCAATGCAGGAGACCTGGGTTTGATCCCTGAATTAGGAAGATCCCCTGGAGGAGGGCATGGCAACCCATTCCAGTATACTTGCCTGGAGAATCCCAATGGACAGAGGAGCCTGGCGAGCTCTGTCCGTGGGGTCGCAAAGCATCAGACACGACTGATCGACTAAGCACACAGTGCTTCTCCTGTAGCCCTTTTCTGCATCTTTGCTGTGCTGGGCATGAATGATGAACTAGCTCTTTCTGCAACGAAAGGGATGGTGTTTGTGTGTGTAGAGAGCGGGGAGAAGAAAAACTGCCTTAAGCCTCTGAGCAGTGTCATAGATTTTCAGCTAACAGGCCTGAGCTGTTAGCGTGTCATTCAGGGGGGTCACCCACTCAGGAGAAAATCCAATTCTGAAATGAATTTCAACACATCAAAAGGCAATTGGTAATTGTAGCTGACATTATATTTTTTTAAAGGGCAGACTAGCAAGTTGGACTTTTCAGTAACACTTGAAGCAATGGGTTTGGTGCAGTGGAAATTTCACAAAAGGATCGTTTTCCTAAAAGGAGAGGGAGGAGGGGGGTTTCTCTTGATGTTTTTTTTCCCATGGAAGGTAGTTCTATATACTGTTTATAGAAGCCTTGATCCTTTTTAAACCTTAAGGAGTACAGTTGGCCTCTGTGGTAATAAATTGAGAGGCATATGGGGGCTCAGGGACCCTTAATTTATGTGCTCGACTCCTTCCCCCAGTTCAGCCGGCTACTTCCTGGGATGGTGTACTTGATTGATGAGTTTCTGGTGTTCTGTGCTGCTGGGATGTCTTTTGAAGTTTCTCCTACAAGGCCTGAGGTTTGCCCCTGTGAGGTGTTAATGGGCTTCCTGCTGGGGTGTTATTTGTAAGGGGCGCTTGTTAGAGGGGCCTCAAAGGGCAGCTGGGGACACCAGAGTTCTTGTTCTTCTGAAGGGTTGACTCTCAGGCCTTGGGTCTCCAGGCTCCCAACTTATGTTTGGAAGACACTGCAGCGTTGTTTTCATTCCTGTTCCCCAGGCCGCTATTTGTTTAGCTTTAGGGGGCCCCTAGACCATGGCAGGTATTGGTGGTAAGGAATCAGACCAGCCTGGGAACAGGCAGAAACAGCGAGTCCGAGAAGAGACTCAAATCCACATGGACAGGAAGACTCCTATCTGAGGACCCTGGGTAGCGAGAGACTGTGTCTTGAGCCAAACAACCAAGTTCCAACTAAACACACGCCCAATTGGCCCCTGTGTTGTCTCCTCCGTGGCCTGCCTGCCTCTAGGCTCTCGCTGGCCCAGGCCCCTTCTCCTCGTCACCACCAGCACGCTCTTTGTTAAGTGAAAGCCTGTTTATGCCACTCTCTTCTTGCAGCTGTGTCCGTGGTGTGTGTGCATGCCCCGTCCCTCCGTCGTGTCCGACTCTTGGCGACCCCGTGGGCTGCAGCCTGCCAGGCTCCTCCGCCCATGGAATTCTCCAGACAAGAAGACTGGAGTGGGTAGCCGTGCCCTTTTCCAGGGGATCTTCCTGACCCAGGGATCAAACCCAGGTTTCCTGCATTGTAGGCAGATTCTGCACCATCTGAGCCACCGTTTGGCTAAATTCAAGGGCCATCTGAATGGCCACCCCTCCTTGTCCCCGCAGGCTTGGATCTTCTCACTGATGCGCCTGCAGCACCAGCACTGACCTCAGCCACAGCTTTATCAGTCGTTCTGTACTTGTGTGTTCCTTTGTCTCTCTCCTACATTAGATTCTGAGAATGTTGAGCCTAAGGATTTTGTTTATCTTTTCTCCCTAACTCGCAGTTCTGAGTCTGGTAATTAATCAACATTTACTGAATCAGTGAAAGCACACCATTTACTGCTCTGTTGCCTTAGGATGCCCTTGTTCCCCCATTTTGAACTGTATTAGAAGAGTACAGAATTCAACCTCGATTCTCTATGGGGTGTTGCTAGCTCCCCACAGGTGTGTCCCAGGTGACAGTGATACAACCAGTAATTTTAGCTAGTGTTGATCGAGCACATTCTGTATGTCAAGTGAGCATATACCTCATCTAACCATTATGACACCCTTTCAAGGAAGGTTATCTTTGGATAAACGTGAGCCAATTTTCCCTAGAGGGTGATATGTCCTTACGTGTGAGCAAGAAGATCTGAACGTTAAAGGCTTCCAGGTCCTTTCTGGCAGGTCTTGATACCCAAAGCAGAATCTTCTGAAGATATTCAATAGTATAGCAAAATTTCAGCAAAACTGGCGAGAAAAATGAAAACTCCTTTAACTCACTCTTCATTTGAAAACATAGAGGGGAATTGCTTTCAGTAACAGCTCTATTCACTACAACTGTTGTGAATTCCCTGGGCTCCCTGCTACTAGAGAGCTGGGTCACTAGTGGCTCTTCTTTCTGCTGCTTTGGGAAATTTCTGAGACTTTGTCAGGTCCTAAGATAAGTTAGTGAGTGAACCAGCCTCTATGCTGCTTTTTCTTTGGTGTCCAGACAGAATTTTAAATTCACTCCTCACTCTCGGTGCTCTTGGGACTTTTTAGTTGTACTTGACTTTGAAAACTTGTGAAAGAAGAATGACGACTTGGCTGTTTCTCGAGTCAGTGCCCTTGACAGCATTTCTGTGTGCGGCTGTGTCCCCAGGACTGACTTTGCAATTCTTTCTGAATTGTACCGTGAAGGGGGGACCATACTTTTTGGAAGGGAAGTGAGAAGATTAAAAAGGAGTAGAAATGCAATAAGCCCCTCACCAGACTTAGAGGATCTTAGTCTAGTGTTGAGAGACCCAACTGATGTCAAGAAACAGCTGTGTCTGCAGGCTTCAGCAGCATGCCTGTTTCACCATCATGCTCAGATCTGCTCTGCAGAGGACATGAGATTTAGATGGAGAAGTGGCAGAGTCTCTAGCTGAGCTTCCCTGAATCTGAGAGAAAGGAGATGAAGGGCAAGCTAATCCCCCAGAGACTGGAATGGCCAAGGGCAGGCAAGTAGTTGTGTCCACTCACCTTTGGCTGGAGAGGCTGTTAAGCCTGGCCTCAATCTTTGGAACTTGGTTGGATTCCTTCCTTGGTTCAGGCTGACTGTGTGGTGGGGAGGTGCTATATACACATATACACACACGCACACATGTGGTGGGAAGGTGCTATATACATATATATATACACACACACACATATATATATATACATGATATATATAGTGTATATATAAAATGAGTGTGTGTGTGTGTATATATATATATACACACACACACATGATTTACAATGTTGTGTTAGTTTCAGGTGTATAGCAAAGTGATTCAGTTATATATATATTCTTTTTCAAATTCTTTTCCTTTATAGGTTATTATAGCAATAAGCTATTGAATATAGTTGTATGGACATGTCATAGTCTAAGCCCCAGAATCTGGCTCTGGGGCCCTCAACCAGGCCCTACTCTTTGCTTAACAAGTGACTTGCCTCGCTGGGCCCCAGTATCCTCCATGGTAAAATGAAGATAACCATGGTACCTACTTTGGATACCATAGGTAGAGGGCCCAGGAAGCTTGAAAGTCCCACAGTGAGGAGGGACTCAGCTTCTTTTACCTTGGCTCATTACCATCCTTAATATGTGCCTTCTATCTCATGGTCCAAGACGGCTTCTTCAGTTCCTGCCATCATTTCTACATTCCAGCCAGGAAGGGGAAGAGGGAAAGGGAGGGTGTGGCCTGAAAGTTGCCTCATCCCATTGGTGAGAGCTTAGCCGTATGACCATGTTATTCAAAAGTAAGTTAGGGAAATTTTAGTCTTTAACTGACCCCCAACTAAAAATTCTATTCTTATGTGAAAAAGAGAGATTGGCTATTAGGGAACAACTGGTGGTTTCTGTTCAAGTGTTAGGGGTTCAATAACTTACTACCACCACCACCATCATTACCACCGTCAACGATCATCATCATTTCTGATCTTAGCCTATAAGATCATCCTGCATGAACTTGCTTCCTAACTTGCCCCTTATTTTCCATTTAGAGCACCTTAGCTTGCACTTTGTTCCATTGAACAATTTCTTCAATATCCAGGTACCTCTGACACCTTTTTGTGGCTTTAAGTTGTCAACATAACCACACCCCTCAATGTCCCGTGTGACAGAAATGGATATTAAAGCTGGTGGGATATTGACAACTTAGAAATAGGGGAGACTACAGCATGAAGTCTTAACAACCCATTTAGCAGCTTAGTTAAGATATTGCAGGAAAAGTTGATGAAAAGAAGAAAAAAGCCTAACTACCTTTAAATGTAGGTTAAGACTTGGTTTTACTTTTAACCCCTTCCACTTGCATGTTTGTGGGCCTGTGTTGAAGACGCCTGAATCTCCACGGAATTCTTCTCAAGGCATTAGTCTGGCTATCCAGCCTCCTGACAGTCCTTTGAGGTTTTCAAAATCCTTGTCCCTGGAAGGATGTGAAAACCGAATTTCTAATTCTGAAGCAGTTGAAATAAATGAAGGGATTTGTTCTGTGGATCTTTATTCATGATTTAAATGCTCTGTAGGAGTGTTTTCTGGTAGAGATGGTTCATTGAGAAATCACGTGGACTTTGGACTCATTAAAACCCAGAAGAAGACAAATGTCACTTTCCTGCTACAAATCCCACTGAGGCTAATTTAATGGAGTTCTGGCTAGCCTTTATGGTTTCCATCAGCCACATCTCACCTCCATCATCTGTCTCCTCCTTTCTCCTTTTAAAAATACTGTGTCAGAAAGTGACATTTTTCTCCTAGAAGGATTGTGCCATGTTTATAACCTTGCTTCTTTCTACCAAGTCACTTATCTTTAGAGATGAAGCCATGGAGACAAAGAACTGGGAAATCCTTGGACAGAAGCATTGAAGTCATCGTCGTTTTTTCCCCTCTTTTTCATCCTTTTCTCCTCCTACCCTCTGTTGATGCTCTCTGAGAAATTTCTTGGCAGTTCCTGTTCCTTCTGTTCCTTTTATTATTGTTCTAGCCAGGCCTTCAGTATTCCTTGCTAGGACTGTTGCAGTGGTCTCCTGGTTTTCCTGCCTTCTGTGTCTCCCCCATCCAAGGTACATTCTCTCAGCACAGATCTGGCCAGGACATATTTTTGGTTACAGATAGTCACTTCTTTCTGTTGCAGTCAGTGGTATGGAGTCAGCTTCTCTTGACATGAGGTCTGAGGCCAGACCACTACTATGGTTGCCTGCTAACACATCAGTAACAGGCAGAATAGCTAGCATGGTGGTATGTATCATTTACAATCCGCTTTTATGGCTGAAGAAATGGAGGCTGGGCGATTAAGTAACCTACCATATGACACCTGCTAAAAAGTAGTGAGATCAGAATTGATCTTTGAACTGTCACTCAAGTGTCACATCATATGTTAGGCTCATTTCTTTCTGGCCTTTCTCTGGCCACCTTCCCTTGTGCCCTGGCTTCTAGCCCCACTGATTGCCTTTCATGCCTTATTGTCTTGAACGTCAAGACCGGGACACTGCCCATGTCACTGTATGTGCCTTTGCAGTTCCTTCTGCTAAGAGTGCCTTCCTTTGCCTTTTTGACTGGCAGAGCATTCCCTCAAGGTCTGTTCCCAGCCTCCTCTATGAAGATCGCCCCTGTCCCTTGTGTTATGTAAATGAGCCAAAGATGGCCACTGTGTCTTGGCCGCAAGGTATGTATTTCTGCACTGCAGCCTGAGTGAGACCCACAAGCTCAAAGACCCAATGGCACCAAATGCAAATTTTTACACATGCAATTGCTTTAAAAATAGCCCAAACAAGTAGATTTTTAGCCATTTAGGATCTGTCTGCTTTGCATACCCTGTGAAATAGCACCCAGCATCTGTTGGTCATTGATAAGATGGAGCCTTGTGGTTCTAAACCCCAAACTGCTACTGTCCTTGGAGCTCTGTGACTCAAAGGCCCCTCTTCCCTCCCGCCACTGAGTGACAGTGCTTAGATAAGTAAGTCTCCTCTCTGGTTCCCCTCCCCTAGGAGTTGATCCTTCTCCCCTTCTGAATGGTGAACCTTGAGCCGAGCCTCTGGGTGGTCTTGCTACAAAGGACGTCCCTTCCCAATAAAGCTTTCTTTGGGCCTCTCATACTCATATCTTTTCCCTTGACCAGTCCCCAAGTCACTTGAACACCTACACGTCCAACAGATTGGATCACTGTTTTATGAGTTTCCATCATGTTTCTTGAACCTGCTTCCTTTACTGTACTCATTGCATCATTGCATCACCCCAGTCGGCCATGCATCACAGACCATGAATCGAGGAAGCTGAGGAGCCCTGGGTTCAGCACTGGAAGAAGTTTCACCTGTGAGCATAATCGCGTTTCCCCATCGTTATGGATCCAGTTATTGTTTTGCACTTAGTTGCACTTTACTTTGGCATCCAGTATAAAACTGTCGGTATTTTGTGAAATACTTAGGGTTGGTCTCATGAGTTTAATTTCCCCTGATTTAGGGGAAAAAATAACCATTGGAAATACATTGAGTAGGAGGATGGCTTATTTAGAGCACTTTTCATCAAGTCTTATTTTGATAGTTGTGCCTGTCCTGGCCCCTCCTTTATCTCATTTGCCAACAAAAACAGAATAAATAGAATAAATAAATGAGGGGAGGGTTACTGGCATTATGAAAGGATTCTCTTCAACACGGTTCTTTCCCAGCTGTGCTCCCCTAAGACAGTGGTGGTTTGTGAATCGGTAAGGGTTGGTGGGGAGAATGGAAACGTAGGAGCTGGCAGCAAATGCCGATCAATATGCTGAGAAAAGGAAGTGCTCTGAAATGGCCTGCGGGTCATGTGAAGCTTTTCTAGAATAAGCCTTTTTAGGGTCTTGCTTGCACCCTGTTTGTATAAGCCTCCTAGACTGCCCTAAGGCTAGCAATATGAAGACATTTCTTTTTACTTTTTTTATTTTTAAAATTTTAATTATGCAGCAACTTTTCCCCTGGTTTTATTGAGAGATCACTGATATCCGTTACTGATTTATGTTTAAAGTGTCCAGCAGGATGGTTTGATTTAAAAATATTGTGAGATGATTACCATGACAGGTTTAGTTCATATCCATCATCTCATAGAGATACAGGAAAAGAAAAAAAAATTCTCCTTGTGATGAGAACTCTTAGCATTTATTCTCTTAACACCTTTCCTATATATCCTCCAGCAGTGTTAACAGTAGCTATCCTATCAGCTCCTAGTACTTAAAACTGCAAGTTTGTATCTTTTGACCACCTTCCTCTAATCCCCCTCCAAGACATTTCTTTAGAATGAAACTAAGATGTTCCCTTCCCCCAATTCTTTAAATGAGGTTAAAGTTACCCAATACTAAAAGGAATCTCCTGGGTTAATAGAGATGCTTTAAAAAAAAAAACAAAACAACCCCCCCCCCCAACCCTAAAATATGGTTTCTTGGCATTTGGCAGGGTTCAGCTTGAAGTAACTGAGTTCTTTTTTTCCTTCAAAATTATTGTCAGGGTGATGTAATATGTTAAGGGCAAATAAACTTATTGAGCCAACCGACTGACTTAAAATGTCTGTGACCTGTTTGGTTTTTTAGTTGCGAATATTAAGGAGGCAGCGTGGCGGAACGCGTTCTGTTCCTTTCGTTCCCGTGTTCTTTGCTGGTGTAACAGACACCACACACGAAGACATTGGCCCTGAAACAGTTTGTGGTTTCCCTCGCGCGTCTCAAGACTGAGCTCCTTAACTCTCCTCCCCTCAGAGCCAGCGAAATTGAGCAGGAACACAATTCCCGACAATATTCCTCCAAGCAGCCGTTAGTCACTTGCCGCTCAAGGCTCCTCTTCAGCAATTTCCACTTCGCTGAACTTTTTGCTGAGCGTGGAGTGACTTTTAAATTTGTTTTGATCCCATTAGAAACACATGTCTGAGGGTTGCTGGGTGGATGGATTTCAGCTGACCGCGTGGAGGACACGAGAGAAACTGTTGGCGTTTGTGTGTCTCCTTTCAAGAAGGAAGGAAGCTCAGAGGGAGGAGGTAATCCCTTATTGGCTCCGGGTGGTTTATGCCGAGCTCATCTCCAATCTGCCAGATTAAAGAACAGAATGAATGTGTCAATTGATTTTGTGGGAGCTTTCATTTTGATTATTTGCATACTAGTTTATTAAGCGGCAGTGCAGAAGGGCTAAGTTTTTTAAAAAAATTTTTATTATATCAGGAGCTCAATTATTCTTTGTTCGCAGAAGCCAAGTTTGTGATGAAGCTGTACCACCCCATCTTCATTAGGCAGTTTAAGATGTGAATTATACATGTTTTAGAAAGTAGCTAATTAGGGTACAACCTGACACATTTGCATTTCCGTGAAACATCTTTCTGCAACAAAGATTTTGGCGAAAAGACTACACCATACTGAGTTGTAAAATCTCTGCTGGTGGGAGCTATTTCTTCTTGTAAGGAAACTGGTAAATGTGGAAAGATAGCCCGTTACGCCTTCTGAGCCTCTTTTCAGAGGCTTCACCGCCCTTTGGAGTCTGTGGGCTGTTACAGTGCAGGGGCTCTGTCCTTGACGTCCCTGCGGGGATGCCTCCTCCTCCTGGGCTTCAGGGGGCGGGGGCGGGATGACCAGGCGTGCGGAGATGGTGGAGTCGGACACTGTCCCTGTGGAGTGTCAGCTCATCTGTGGGAGTCTCTGTCCTTGATGCTCCGCAGGGCACCAGGCACCAGGTCTGAACTGCACACTGCCTCAGCAGCGTGGGGTCTCCATGTCTGGGTGTTCTGATCTGCCCATCTGGGCGAGGTTTGTGTGTCCTTAAACCTCAGGGCCAGATTTCACACCGCCTCTGACCGTGCTGCATTCCACAAGCTGTGTGGAATGTTGCTTACCTCGAGGAACATAAACCTTACATTGTGGGGTGCAGGCATTTGAAAATATCTTCTCCTCTCCTATTGCCAAGGTGGCTCAATGTGCACTAAAATTAAATCCATATGTGTGCACCGAGCAGATGGGGAGCTTTGGCGGGGGTTGGGAAATACACTGCCTTATGTCACTATGATGACACTCCCCGGGAGGGAACCTCAGAGTTATAAACCAGGGCAGCATTGCGTAAACAGGATCATGTCCTCATTTATGGTGCTCTAGAAAATTTCATGTATTCCTATGAAAAAGATCCTAGCTCTGGACTCACTGTTAATAATCAGATTCATCCTCGAATTCCACATACAGTTAGATGGTGAAGGACAATTCTGTTTATTTTATTACATTAACTTTCCTTTACGACATCTAATAGTTCAGCTGTTTTCAGTGGCAGGTCAGCAATATTTAGAGGGGATGTGCATTAGAAATGGGAGAGACTGTAATTTGATAAAGCATATCAATTCATTTATGTGTGTGTGTGTGTGTGTGTGCCTATGTGTGTATACACACACACATGGGTTTCCCTGGTGGCTTAGACAGGAAAGAATCTGCCTACAATGCAGGAGGTCTGGGTTTGATCCCCAGGTGGGGAAGATACCCTGGAGAAGGAAATGGTTACCCACTCCAGTATTCTTGCTTGGAGAATCTTTGGACAGAGGAGCCTGGTGGGCTACAGCCCATAGGGTTGCACAGAATCAGACAGGACTCAGCAACTAACACTTTCACTTCACTTTACAGACACACACACAGTAAAGCTGGGCAGTCTTCTGGTCTAGTAAGGACCAGATGGGCTGGGAAGGCATTTTAGGGACATAGGTTCCGAAGGCTGAGAAACGATTCCTTGGGGCTCGTGAGAAATGATACTGGGTACTTTTTCACATCCTTTTGGGCCAGGGTAAGACCATTTACTTTAAGTCTCGTGTTGGTGTTCATAAACCCAAGCTGTAAGTCTAACGAGGCCAGTCTCTCCTTCATATAGAACAGTCTGTGAGTCCGTGGCCTCTGTTGCTTGATGAGGGCTCATGCTCAGACGTGTGGTCTGAGGACCCTCAGCACCAGCATCGCTCTTGTCAGATGTTAGGACCTCCAGCCTTGCCTGCCCGTGTGTGTCCTTGTATGAACTGCCCGCACGTTTGCCTCACTGTCCTTCCCTGTTATCCACAATATCCCGTGATCACCTTCTTCCTTGGATGGCAAGGAGTCCAGATTTTGGATTGTGCCAACAGCTCTTATTTTGGTTTTGCTGCTCAAAAGTTGTCTATGTCTCTGCCTCATTTTTCTCATCTATGAAGTAGAGAGAACAGCAATACCCTCATAGGGATTTTTCGAGCATGAAGAAGAGAATATTTGTAAAATACTCATCCAGGAGCCAGACGATAGTTCACGGTGGTTATTAGTGCAGTAATGGTGATACTCATGCATATTTCCCTTACTGATAGGACCTGTCTTTGAAAAAGGGTTCCCGCCTGCTTCATCTTTGTTTTCTTCCAGGCCCCTTCTCTGTGTCTGGAGCTTGTTTGATGGGTGATGGGGTTGTTGTTTAGCACTAGCATTAGAATCCTTGGTCTTTGGAAAACATGATTTGAGTCAGAGATAGCAGTCCTGATAACTTTAGCTCCACAGGGAGCAGTCTAGAAGCCTGTTACTGGACAGCTTCTTTGCTAGCAGGTTCGGGCAAGTCCACAACTGCTGTTTGGGGTGTACCACATTGCACACAGGTATATGGAACGAGAAGGCATAGTTGCTGAGCAAAGGTCAGCGCACAGTTTCCATCATCATGTCACTTTGGAATGAGATGGAAAATGAAGAGCCTGAAAAAATTTTCAGTTGTCTTAAATTACCCATCAGCTTGGGCAGATGTCATCTTGGATGGGGGAGGGGGGGCGGTGGTTGTGAGACACAGAAGCTCGGAAACAACAAATCCTAGGGCAGTGGGCTGGGGTTGACCATGGACACAGCCAGTTAGGTGGGACTTGTAATCACAGGCCTCCTGAATGGCCAGCATTGAATTAGCACTGGTCTTGCAATAGTCATAAGGGCTTTCTGTTATATTAGGGGGTAATGAGGTCATGTATTAACTAGGTTGACCCTGAGGTCTGATGACCCAGATTAAAATCTTAGCCCTGTTTTCTAGCAGCCAGATCACTTTCTATATCCTGTGCGTGCTGAGTCACTTTAGTCATGTCTGTTTGCAACCCTGTAGCCCGCCAGGCTCTTCTGTCCATGGAATTCTCCAGGCAAGAATACTGGAGTGGGCTACCATTTCCTTCTCCAGGGGATCTTCTTGACTCAGGGATTGAACCCTCATCTCCTGAGTTGCAGGCGAATTCTTTAAAAGCCATCCTATTTCTTTCCAACACTAGATCATAATTTCTTTCATGGAAAGAACCATGACTTATTTGTATAAACATTATACATCGTTTGGTCAAATTGGTTGACATTTGGGATCAGCTACCGGATTTCCAGTCAATACCCGGCTCAGTATTATAGTGTCCATCACTGGGAAACATTACTGTCTGTGTTTTGGGATGTGCATATTTTTGAGTAAGTGGGGCCTACGAAGTTCACAGCTGTCCTTTAGGATGGACTGGTTGGATCTCCTTGCAGTCCAAGGGACACTCAAGAGTCTTCTCCAACACCACAGTTCAAAAGCATCAATTCTTTGGCGCTCAGCTTTCTTTATAGTCCAACTCTCACATCTGTACATGACTACTGAAAAAACCATAGCCTTGAGTAGACGGACCTTTGTTGGCAAAGTAATGTCTCTGCTTTTTAGTATGCTATCTAGCTTTTCTTTCGAGGAGCAAGCGTCTTTTAATTTCATGGTTGCAGTCACCATCTGCAGTGATTTTGGAGCCCCCCAAAATAAAGTCTGTCACTGTTTCCATTGTTTCCCTATTGTTTCACACCCACAGACTCTTCTTGTGTGTTGACACAGTGTTAGCCTTTAACACTTGTCAACTTTTTGAACACTGTAAGGCAGCTACGGCCATTATCATTTTACAGATGAAGAAACTGAGGCACGGAGAATTGTAAGGCTCAGAGAAATATTGCCCAAGATTGTACAGCTTGTAAACTGCAGAGCTGGGCAGTGGGATTTGGGAAGCAAAAAAAGTGATCTGTGTGTTTGCTCACTCTTTTTTCCTGCTACCCAGACTAGCCGATAACTCCAGTATCCTTTTCCTCCTGTGAGAGCGCAGAGTCCAGGCTTTGGAGCAGGACGGCCCTGCATTTATTCCGAGCTCCAGCACCTACTTGCGTGTCACCCTGGGCAGTGACCTAGGTCAAGTTACTTCCCTTCTCTGTCTCTGTATCCGTAAAATGCAGATAATAATAATATAAGTACCTTTCTGGGAGGCTTTGATAAGATAATGCAAGTAAAGCACCAAACCTAGCCTGTATTACAAATACAATGGCCATGTTTTCTGAATTAAAAGTAGGGAGACAGAGATGAAAAACTGTCAGTTTAGGGATAATAAAATGGACTATCTATTTATTTATTTAGGATCAGTCAGTTTAGTCGCTCAGTCCTGTCTGACTCTTTGCGACCCCATGGACTGCAGCGCGCCAGGCTTCCCTGTCTGTCATCAACTCCCGGAGTTTACTCAAACTCATGTCCATTGAGTCGGTGATGCCATCCAACGATCTCATCCTCTGTCATCCCCTTCTCCTCCCACCTTCAATCTATTCCACCACCAGGGTCTTTTCAAATGAGTCAGTTCTTGGCATCAGGTGGCCGAAGTATTGGAGTTTCAGCTTCAGCATCAGTCCTTCCAGTGAATATTCAGGACTGATCTCCTTTAGGATGGACTGGTTGGACTCTTTGCAGTCCAAGGGACTCTCAAGAGTCTTCTCCAACACCACAGTTCAAAAGCATCAATTCTTTGGCACTCAGCTTTCTTTATAGTCCAACTCTCACATTCATACATGACTACTGAAAAAACCATAGCCTTGAGTAGACAGACCTTTGTTGGCAAAGTAATGTCTCTGCTTTTTAGTATGCTGTCTAGCTTTTCTTTCAAGGAGCAAGCGTCTTTTAATTTCATGGTTGCAGTCACCATCTGCAGTGATTTTGGAGCCCCCAAAACAAAGTCTGTCACTGTTTCCATTGTTTCCCTATCTATTTGCCATGAAGTGATAGGTCCGTATGCCATGATCTTAGTTTTCTGAATGTTGAGTTTTAAACCAAATTTTTCACTCTTCTGTTTCACTTTCATCAAGAGGCTCTTTAGTTCTTCACTTTCTGCCATAAGGGTGATGTCATCTGCATGTCTGAGGTTATTGATATTTTTCCCAGCAATCTTGATTCCAGCTTGTGCTTCATCCAATTATTTAGGATAACATCTCTTTATTTTCTTTCTTTATTTTAGCTGTGCCATTTGGCATATGGGATCTTAGTTCCCTGACCAGGGGTTGTACTGGTGCCCCCTGCATTGGGAGCATGGAATCCTAACCACTGGATCTCCAGGGAAGTCCCAGATGAGCTATTTTTAACTAGAGATCATCTCCTAAGAGTAGGACAACTGCCCAGAAGAATTATAATATGCTCACAAAGAAGGTGGAGGAGCTCAATAGTGGAAGAGACTGAGAGGCCAGGGCCAGTCAGGACCCGTGTTGTTTGGGAGGGGCATATCTCAGGACATTCTCATATACCCTCAAATTGTCAGCCATAATAGCATAATACCTAATAAAACTGAAAATTTTCAGTTATCTTTTCAGACTGTTAATAGTTGGAGTAAAGGTTAAATATTACTAAGTAAAGCTTGCTATTAAAGCCACCTCTGTCTTAAAATTGTTACTGCAATTTAAAATCCATGAGAGGAACATAGGTAGCATGTCAGATTCAGGGGAAGTTACCATCTTTAAGACCCTGATGCTGGGAAAGATTGAGGGCATGAAGAGAAGGGAATGACAGAGGATGAGATGATCGGGTGGCATTGTTGACTAAGTGGACATGAGTTTGAGCAAGCTCTGGGAGATAGAGAAGGACAGGGGAGCCTGGTGGACTACAGTCCATGGGGTTGCAAAGAGTAGGACACGACCGAGTGACTGAATAACAACAACCATATTTAAGAATCATCAGTTCCTAGGCTTTTAAATTTCATCTTTGCCTCTATCAGTAGGTCTGGCAGACAGCTTTTTGGGGAGAGCTGTACTTTTGCAAAGAAAGAATGAAAGGGAAAGAGAGTGTGTAAGAGATGAGAAACCCCATGCCCCTGGGCCATAAGGGCGGATCTCTGATGACCCAAGGCCGGGCTTCTGGCCTTTTCCACTGTCACCTGGATGCTCTTGACTCAGATTCATGCCTCAGCAAAATTGGAAACAATTGACCACACATTAGCATGTCAGGTTGGGGAAAGTTGCAGATGGGTAAAACCACACTGTTTGGTCTGGGAATGCCAAGGCTCCGTCTTCTCTGATTACAAAGCTAATGAGGACGGGCGGCAGGGCTGCAGATGGCCTCTATGAGCCAGGAAGAATTTTGATGTCCTAAAATGGCACATATTTTTATCCTGGAAACATGGTCTTATCTAATCTTGAGCGTGTTGAATTGAAGCAGTGGAATGGCAATTGAACTTTGCTTCTAAGATTTTTGCTTCCTGAGTTAAGGTTGAAGTCAGGTCAGAAAAATACTGTTTCATCTGCCGTGTTGTGAGAGCAAAAGCAAAGAGCCAGTGGCAGAGCTTCTGAACGATTTTTAGAAGATGACCCAGCATCCTTAAAGTATCCAACACACCAGCTTGTAAGACCAAGGATCAAAATGAGATTTTTGTTCCCCAGAATGTTTTCAAAGTGAGAAAAATCTCTGGGATTACACTCAGCAGCCCTGTTTGGTTTTGTTTTGTTTTAAACACACACACACACAGAGTTTAAAAAGTTTTCATCTGCCCTGGTCATGCTGTCCTGTTTTGATGATTAATTGGCAGTCTTGGCTTTGCCCTCTAGATGCCAGAGCCCTTGAAGGTGGCCTCCATGGAGTGGTGTCAGCCCACAGAGTGACTTATCACAAGGTTGAAAAGTTAACATCTTAAATGACAGTCTGCCTTAACATCCCTTTTGGGGGTTTCTTCTCAGTGTCCACAAGACCCTTTCCACTCAAAGTGGCTCTTTTTCAGCTTTTGCATGTGAACTCTGTGTGGTCACTTCTTTTCACTGAAGCAAAAGTAATGGTAATGTTCTCTTTTTGTTTCTTAAACCCCCTTGCCTCATGTTTATGAAGCGATTCTCTTTAACATTTCTCTTTTTCAATCTTGGCTGTACTGGGTCTTTGCTGTAGCATGCGGGCTTCTCTCTCATTGCCCCGCAGCATGTGGGGACATGACTAGTTCCCCAGCCAGGGATTGGACCCATGTTGCCGGGACTGGAAGGCGAATTCTTAACCACTGGACCACTAGGGAAGTCCCTCTTTAACATTTTGAAAATTTCCATGGTGGTCCAGTGGATGTTTTTGAAATAGAATTTTGGCCATTTTCTCTTCCTTTTCAATCCCTCTGTTGAGAGTGGGATATTTACTCAGAATGCATGTGCTCAACATTTTAGAGACAACCTTGCCCTTTGCTCCTTTTCCTGGGGAAACTGGGAAAACAGCTGAGGAAAGGGCAGTGAAATTTCCTTCAGGACAGCTAATCTGAAGAGAATGACATATCTTAGGAGTAAAGACCATTAGACAACCTGTTGTTAGACCATAAGTAATCATTGGATAATAATACCGTTGCATTTTCATTTCTAACAATTCTCATGACTGTTATTCGAGATCTTGTATGTGAAGGATCAAGTTGGGATTAATAAGTAATTTCATTTTTCCTTAACTGGGAAAAGTGAGGAATGCATTTTAAAATGTAGTACAGAACATTATGGAGAATATGCTAGCATTTGTCTTAGAAATAATACACAGGCAGCCATAAAAAGGAAACGAAAAAGGGTCAGCTATAGAGATATGGATGGACCTAGAGTCTGTCATTCAGAATGAAGTAAGTCAGAAAGAGAAGAACAAATATTGTGTGTTAATGTGTATATGTGGAATCTAGAAAAACCATACAGATGAACCTGTCTGCAGGGCAGGAATAGAGGTGCAGACACAGAGAATGGACATGTGGGGGACAGGGTGGGGGAGGATGGGGCACATTGAGAGCAGCGTTGACGTGTACATACCACCAAGTGTGAAGCAGACCGCGGGTAGGAGCCCGCTGTGTAACACAGGGGCTCGGCTGGCTGCTCTCTGATGGCCTGGGTGGGGGGCTGGGGGAGGGTCCAAGAGACAGGGGTGTGTGTGTGCATCTAGCCGATTCACTTTGTTGTACTGTGGAAACTAACACAACATTGTAATTATATCCCAATTAAAAAAAGTAATCCGCGTGTGGTTGTGAACAGAAGTAGTATGGCGGAGCCTGAAACCTTTGATGTAGAATTATCAATGGAATTCACATCTGGGTGTATACTCCAAAGAATTGAAAGCAGGGACTCAAATAGATATTTGTACACCAACATTTATAGCAGCATTATATATAACAGCCAGATCTTGAAAACAACCCAACTATCCGTTGACAAATGAATGGATAAGCAAAATGTGGTGTATCTGATTGTAATGGAATAGTATTTACCCTTTAAGAGGAAGGAAATTCTGGCACATGCTAAGCATGGATGAATCTTGAAGGCATTACGATAAACAAAATGTCGGTTACAAAAGGATCAGTCAGTTCAGTTTAGTTCAGTCGCTCAGTCGTGTCCGACTCTTTGCGACCCCATTAATCGCAGCATGCCAGGCCTCCCTGTCCATCACCAACTCCCGGAGTTTACTCAAACTCATGCCCATTGAGTCGGTGATGCCATCCAGCCATCTCATCCTCTGTTGTCCCCTTCTCTTCCTGTCCCCAATCCCTCCCAGCATCAGGGTCTTTTCCAATGAGTCAACTCTTTGCATGAGGTGGCCAAAGTATTGGAGTTTCAGCTTCAGCATCAGTCCTTCCAATGAACACCCAGGACTGATCTCCTTCAGGATGGACTGGTTGAATCTCCTTGCAGTCCAAGGGACTCTCAAGAGTCTTCTCCAACACCACAGTTCAAAAGCATCAATTCTTCGGCACTCAGCTTTCTTCACAGTCCAACTCTCACATCCATACATGACTATTGGAAAAACTATAGCCTTGACCAGACAGACCTTTGTTGGCAAAGTAATGTCTCTGAAAAAGGATAGATACTGTTTAATTCCCCTGATGTGAAGTACTTGGAGTAGTCAGATTCGTACAGACAGTACATAGAGTGTTGGTTGCCAGGGGCTAGTGGCGGGGAGGACGAGGAAATGGGGAGTTAGTGTCTAGTAGACTTCCCAAGTTTCAGCTTGGGAAGGTGAGCGAATTCTGCAGATGGATCGTGGTGAAGGTTGCACAACAATGCAGATGTGCTTAGATGCCCTGGACTGTGTTCTTAAAAATAATTAAAATGGTAAATTTTACATTAGGTCTCCTTTACCAGAATAGGAGGAAATGGCAACCCCCTCCACTATACTTGCCTGGAAAATCCCATGGACAGAGGATCCTGGCAGGCTACAGTCCATGGGATGGCAAAAGAGGTATGACTTAGTGACTAAACACAACAACTTCATCAAATATTAAAAAAAACAAAAACAAAAAACCCACACGTACTAGCACGTGGACCCGCCTGCCAATGTAAGCACAGACCTTTTGGAGGAAGATGCACAGAAAACTGGTACCAGTAATTATATAAAATTATATACAGCCGTCCAGGGCCCGGAAGCACAGTGTTCCAGCACACGGTGTATGTTCTCTGAATACTTTTGAATAGTTTAGGTGGGTGGAGGGGAGGAGGGAGGACGTACTTTCATCCTCGGTATCCTTTCACGCCTTTTGGGATTTTCAGGTATTGTGTGGCTTCGTTACTTATTCAAAAAATAAATTCACTCCTCAGATCCAATGGCAGTGAAAATGGTCCGGGCGATGTAAGCTCCCCTGAGAACGTTGTGGGGTTGCAGAAGGGTCGTTGCCTTATTGAACAGTGGACCAGGGCCCCCAGCTTCTGAGGGAGCCCCTCAGGGACAGAGGTGCAGGTGAGGGGTGGGCTGGGCAGGGGATGGTGACTCTAGGAGGGTTTCCAGTTTTCACCTGAGCCAGACAGGTGTTCTTGTCCGTGCGTCATAGCTCATGCATTTCCCTTTGTTCCTGGATGGGGGCAGGGGCGTGGTGCTCTCTTCTCGCCTTCATGGGCTTTAAGATTTTCCTGTAGCAGAACATGGTCTTTTCCCCTGACCCGCCTCCTCCCTCCCTTGGAGTTGGTCTAGTCTTGCAGGAGTCCCAGAGTGTAAACGGAGGGAAATTTAATGCATCCAGTTGAATCCTGCCTGATGGCCTTTCTGTCTGTGGCCTCATGAAGCACACAGTGACCGTCAGTGAAGTCACCTGATAACTTTCCTCACTCCCCCCACCCCCAGTGACCGTCCTATTCCACTCAGCTGGGCCGATAATCCATCTTCTCACTTAACTGTGGGCGCCAGTTGAGAGGGATGATAAGAACCTATTCATGTCCGTATGTAGGATTTCTGAAGAGAACCCTCCTGACTCTGAAGAAGGTGCTGGCCAGTTGGCCTCTCTGGGCTAGTTTCTTAGACGGCAATGAGCAGAGTTAAAGATATTGGAGAGAAGGGTAAACTGTTGGGCATGTGCCCTGTGTCAGCATAGAGAAATGTGGTGGGAGGGGGGTGGGAGAGAGGAGAAAATTTGTTCTGCTGTTGTAGAAATCAGGAGTCTGAGCTTAAGTGATGGACTGTGGTGGTCAGAGCCCTTCCCTGGAGATAACAAATGAGGTACTTCCTTTTGGTTTCTCAAAATAATAATATAGGCCCATGCAACCCTGTCTGAACCATCACAGTAAGTTCATACGGGCTAGATGCTGGCCTTTCCACAGCAGCCAGGCCATATAGAAGTGCTCCATCATTTTGCCCTGTGGCTGGAGGCTGGGGAAGTGCCGCTTTTTAGATCTGGACGAAGAGTCCTTGTTTTGAGAAGTGGGAGGGGTTGGCAGTGGTACACAGTCCGTCTTGTTTGGATGGTCTCTGGGGCAGTTGGGACTCCCTGGCGCAGGACACACATCCTGGCTGAGCATCCTTGCTGTTACCCTGCAGGGTGAAAGGGGAAAAGGACCGAGGTGAGTTTTGTTGCAGACTGGACAAAGAAATCAACTTATTGCCACCTTAACTTCTCTGCCGTGTTGTGCACGAGAGGTTTACGGACTGTGAGCCACTGGCCCCTTGAGGGAAGGGGGCCGTCTCCCGACTCTGCAGAGCTCCAGTGTTGTGACCTTTGGAACAGATCCATCATCTCAGCGTTCCTTTGCAGAGCTGGTCCCGGCTTCCTTTGCTGAATGAATGTGGACTGTGTTCTGATGAAGGCTGGAGGAAGAAAAACCACCTTGAGTCAGGGTTTGGAGAATAGCAGTCCTTGTCTCTGCTGGGCACACGCTTGGTTGATTGATTGAAAATCTAGAAACCTGTGCTTAAATATAGAACAAATAGATATTAATATACTCTTTTTGGGGGAGAAGAGGGAAACTACTAGTTATTGAATGGAAACTCTGTGTTCTATGTAGAATTTTTTTCATAGTTCTCCCGAGTCTAGGGAGGCAGATGATAATGAGTAACCTTAATTACAGACAAAACTATGTGTCAGGTCTCCTGTGAGGATTTTGTATGTAAAATTACAGATTTACTCCTTTCAAGAGTGTTCTGAGGGTAGATGCAAGAACTCAAGATGGCGACACCCAGAAAGGTTAAGTAACTAGTTCAAGATTATATTTGGTAAGTGACAAAGCCAGGATTCAAACTCAGATATTCTGGTTCCAGAGCCCAAGCCTACACTTACCCATTTCCTTCATGACAAGAAGCCATATGTGATTTGCCCAAGGTCCTGGAACTGTATGTGATCAGTTTTATTTTCTTATTAGTTCCAATCGATCAAGGGTAGTGAAAAGTTTAGCCTTCCTTCCCAAGGTCTTCTTGGCTAGAATAATAGAGATACTCTGAGCCACCCAGGGTGCCCATTTAGAAAGCTCCGGTTTTGCTTCAGTGCATATTGAAAAAAGCAGTTGAAAGGCCACCACAGAAAGAGGTGGTTACAGCACGTGCAGACCTTTCTTTCCAGGATGGGGAACAGTTCCATCGTGTTAAGTCCTTGCAGCTGCTTCGGTCTAACTGATTCTTTTCTCTCCTGAAAAAAACCAAAACAAAGCAAAACAAAAAGTCCAGAGAGGAGTGGTGGTCGGATCAGCTATGTTCCCTTTGGGTAGTTGGCACTTGCTCCGGCATTGAGGCCAAACTTGCCATGACAAATACAGCCCCAGGTGGTACCTTTTCGAGAGCATCCATCATCCTCTAAAGCGCTAGGTAACTGGTGCTTTGATTTCCACACCAGATAGAGGCCTTTCTCTGCAGATCAGGATTTCCGAAGCTGGCATAAGTCATAAAGACACCACAGCAACCAAGTAGAGAACTTGGTTTTTCTACTGAAAACTTTGTTACTAATGAAGGACTGAAGTCTTCTGTCCACTGTAGCACAAATACTGACCTTTTTTTTTCTCCTGCTGCGTCTAAGGAGGATAGTTTATGGTGGGGATACCATTGGGGTTGGGATTTTCTGTGATGGGGAATAAATTGAAACAGTACAAACTGTAAAATCTTCCCAAGCAGTGGGTACAGTGAAAAAAAAATGTGGCCCCAGCAAAGGGGGTGTGCAGTTACAGGCAGATGGGCCAGGGAGATGGTCTGATTGCCAAGTGGATGGGAGCCCGAGTCTTCAGGTTTTCAAGTAGGTAATTAGCACAGGAAGGAGCCAAATGCAGGCCTGCTGGCGCCTGGAACAGCAAGTTTTTCCGTTCAGGTTGGATAGTGTTAGAGCTGAGATGGGTGCCTATCAGTTAACAAATGGAAGCACCTGATATTATGCCTATGATTGGAGGTGGGGGTCATAGAAGAATGAGCAAAAAGGATTTCCTTTCCTGAGCAACAGAAAAATATTGGACTGAAAGAAATGCAGGCAGCAGTGGAGAACCGTCCAAAGCAGATAATTAAGTGGTAGATCGTGTGCTTTTGCTCCCAACTGCTGGCTTCTCTAGTTAGGGGTATATGTGAATGCATACCAGGAGTCAGAATGTTTGGGTTTATGTTCTGGCTCCTTACTTTGTGTGGCTTTGAGCAAGTTAATTCATCTTTAGGGGCTTCAGTTTGCCTATCTATAAAATGAGATTAATCTAGTAGCTACCTCATGGAGTCATTTTGAGGATTAAATGATTATGTTCCTGGATAAAAAGAAGAAAGCCATTTGCCTCTGTTTCTTGCTTTTGAACACAGGCTTGATACCTGGAACTGCAGCAGCTCTCTTGTACACCTGAGACAATGAACATGAGGGGGAAAGTTGATGATGTTGGGATCATTAATGACCCTGCTGGTCAGCCAGACCAGTGTGTCCCCGCAGACTCTAGACTTCCTCCATTTAAGAATGAAACACTGCCAGTTGAGATTTCTGCTGCGTGTAGCCAAATGTATCTTAATTCATACAAATTTACTGTATAATTGTAAATACATTGAAAGCAGGGCAATGATGTAATTACCTTTGAGTTCTCAAGGAGAACCTAACATAATGCTCCGCATTCAGCAGGTACCTAGTGGTTTATGAGGAAGTACATTGTTGGAAAGAGGAGGAAAAGGAGGCTGGTTCAAGTAGGATGCTGGTAAATGTTTAACTGTTAGCTCTCTGGGAGAAAAAGGTCCTGATTTTTAGCATGTGTCAATTTCCACAGTGTAAATATTCCCAATGTGGCTGATTCAAGCTACATTGTAGCTTGACCTCAGTGATGGGCAGAAACACACATGATCAGCTCCTGTGATCTGGTACAAACCAGCCCCAGCTCACTACTGGAGGGGAAAAGGAGGGAGAGAGGAAAGGGAAGGAAAAGTTTTATTAAAATTAGTAATAATGATGAAAATAATAACCCCTAAAATTGATCGAGGATTTACGGTACCAGGTTCTGCTCTGAGTGCCTTCCAGGGTCTTCTCTCTCCTCCTTGTCCTGAACGGGTCACATGATCTTTTCCAGCTACAGGCGAGGCGGACAGGAGAGAACATAGGGGAGTGGGCATGCTGTCAATGACCATTTTTGTGTCTTTAGAGCCAGGCCCCGTGCCTCTCTGAACACAGGTAACCATCTGTCAGTGATAAGGGATAACTCTTGGATGGGCAGCCAGGAGTATCCAAAAGGGCAAGACTTTCAAAGCAGAATGAGTTATTTCTCAAACTTCAGAGCTGCCTTTTCAGCAAAGTGAACTAGTCCCTTTATCATCAAATTATAAAGTTCTCCCCTGCCTTCTTCCTTCTCTGGATACCACTCCAGACGTCATAAACTGACCTTGTCCTTCGCAATAGAACAGTTGGTTTTCTCGACCAAACAGATCTCAACCCCGAGTGATAAATGAGGTGGGAAGAAAGGAGATATGTGCAGATCGTCAAAACACAACTGTAATAAAACACATCCAGAAGGAAAAACAAGTGCTTCTATTGCACTTAATTTGGACTGAAGTCCTTCATGGGTTTGGGGTGGGGACCCGCTATGGCTGGAGTGAAGTGGAGAGAATGAGGTGATGGGATGCCTATGGGCAAATTCCTTCCATAGGGGATCAGCTTCCTCCTTTGCATATTCTCCCAGCGGATTGCTCCCATCAGAGTCCAGAGTCAACACTGTCCTCTGGCAGGTAGAAAATACAAAGGGAAATGCCAACATTGGAGTTACTCTTGCAGGTGGGTGGGGGGCAGCAGAGAAAAGCAGGAACTGAGGGATATTCCTGTATCATCTTCAGGATTTTTGCAGATTTTATATCCAGGTGTCAGTTCTTTTTAAAAAACAAAAGATTACAAGTGATTTATTGGTTCTAACTCATTAGAAGCCCCAAGAGGGTAAGCAAAGTCAGGGAGGGAAGAGACAGGAGGAGATGAATGAGTCTGCTCAAGAAGACTACAAATGAGGCTGGGCTCTGATGTGTATCTACTGAACATGAGAATGCTGAAGGGCTGGAAGACCAGGCTGTGCTTTGCAACGAAGACTCATTTTAACGGGAAGAAACGTCTAGAAGAACGGAGGTTCATAGAGGCTGTGATTTCTCAGCAGATTGCAAAGTTGATTGGGAGTCAGAGTTGATCCCTACTTTACCTGTTTGTTCCCTGCCAACATTGGTAGAGCCATCAGCCTTTTGGGGCTTTTCCAGGGTAGAACCTATAACCACAGTCAAGGAGCAGTATTGATTCTTTGTTATTTATGGTGTTTTTCCTGGGTTGGCTGGCATCCTCTCAATAGGTCCATCCTGTTGTTATAAAGGCAGAATTGCTTTAAGTTAGGGATCAGCATTTGGGGAATCTGTCCACCAACTATTTTGACCTTTCTTTAAGGAGAATGGAAAATACCTTATCCTTTCACTCTGCTATGAGCACTGCCTAATTCTTTAAAGCAGGATCTGGCACGCTTCTTAAAGGGTCAGGTAGTAAACATCTTCTTAGGCTTTGTAAGCCTTACGTTGTCTGACAGCTTCTCAGCTGTGCGGTCGTAGAGTGAAATCTTCCATGGGTCAATGGGTCAATGAATGGGCATGGCTGTCTTCCATTAAAACTACATATTTACCAAAGCAGGCAGCAGGAAGGGTTTGGTCTGTGGGCCATTGTTTGCTGCTCCTTGTTCTATGGGAGTCTTGGATGGAATGGCCTCTCTCTTGCCAGTGTGGATGACAGTACATTGCAAACATCAATGCGTTGCTATGGTCAAAGACTCTTCCCCACTTGAGTTCAGAGTGGGAAACAAAAATGGGATAGCAGACCCTTTCTTGTCCTGGTGATGGTGATGTGGCTCGTCACGGGGTGGGGCTGGAAGAGAGCTTCAGGCCACTTAAATAATGTCACTGCCCTCGTCTGGATGATGAGCCACTACAACTCCCATGAGATGGTGTTAGTGTGTTTCATGTTGGCTGGCCGGCCACCATTTAACTTTCTGCCTAGGACTTTCCTAAGGCCTTCTCTTACTTCCTTCATCCTTCTAATAGTCAGGATAAAGAGGAAAATAGGGTGAGTGCTGACAATTCCCATTTGATGCACATGGTAGCTTATACCTCAGCAATTTTCAGGCTCTTAACTTATTTCAAAGGCAACCTACTCTACCATCTTGAAATGAGGATTGGGATTCACTAGCTTTTCCTTCCAGATGGAGGATGACTCTGTGAAGTGAGGAAAGCAGCTTCCAGTTTTACAAATGTGATTTCCCTGATAGGCTTTCAATAGGAAAAACTAACACACAATTGCATGCTGCACAAATCTATTTTCACTTGAAGACCCAGAGGAGGTGTGCTGGGATTAGGCTGACACCTCATAGACCTGCACGTTCGGTATTAAAATGTTCAGATGCTGACAGCACAGTTCCATAGGGTGGGGTGTAACGAGGTTGGCTGGTCTTATATGTTGTCTCTACTTGCTTTTGTACACCTACACTGGTTATAGATTGTTAGGAATAGTTCGGTTTCTTCACTTGATGCAAGCCTGGCTCATGTTGCTGGAACCATCCAATTTCAATCACTTTGAGGTCTTGCAAGAAGAAATGTCACAACCTCACCCCCTCTTTTCTGGCTTGCACTGTGCCATCTTAACTTAGAGGGGCACCCTCTCTGTGAAAAGGCTGGGTTTACATACTTTGCTCATTATAGCTGTCAAATTCCTTGAGGTGATTTAATGCTGAGGAGGTTTAACAAGTGTGAAGAGTATTTTTAACCCTGCAGTGTGGGTTTGAGAGCCATTTGCAGACTAGTAATGGAATCTATAGCTTCATGTGAGGCTGTGGGGAAGAAAGGGGAGGTGGAGGGGGACTGAGGCTGTCGAAGACTTGGGTGTGGACAGCAGTTGGGTGTTTTGATTCTCAAGTGGGCTGGTGGTCTCCTTCCATGCTCTGCTGACAGTTTTCAGTTGGTGGCTTGCTTTATGGCTTATGAAACTGACACCCTCCCTGCTGTCCGGGGTAGGGAGGCTGTCTGGGTGCTGTGAGGGGTACAGGGGGAGCTGGAAACTTGATCAGCTGGGCATTCATTCATTTATTCGTTCAGTAGTCATTTTTGAATGCCTTGCAGATACAGCACCCAGACAGCCTCCCCATCCTAGACACCAGGGAGACCACGTCTGTTGAAGAAGTGCCTGTCTTGGTGGACGTGGCTGGCCAGTGGTGGGTGGAGTGACTGGGGATGAGAATGGACTGTGAGCAAGGATGCGTGGACTCTGGTGTTGGCACCATTGCTTCCGGCAGTGACTGAGGGTGTGCCCCTTGCTCTATCCTTCCATTCCGTCTGCAGCGTGAGACAGGATGAGACATTTCCATGTGGGTGTCAGGGAAGCTGGACTCCACAGAGGCGTCTCAGGGGCTGGGAAGGATGGAGGAGGGGGAGGTGAGCAGTTCCTCCTTATCACAGCAGCTTGGCTTTAATCTGTGTTTGACACTGGCTCTTCTAGCCAAGGTTTTCTTTGAAGAGAGACTGCCATCACTTACAGTCCAGTTGGAACCAGCTGCCATTGGAGGACCCTCCTCTGCTGGCCCCACAGAGCTCTCTTCGAGTTCACAGGGGCTTGAGCAGAGACCCGACCGGTAGACCCTGAGCCGGTTAATTAATGGCATTGTTTTCTCATCCAGAATGAGGAGAAAAGGGTACCTGAGACTGCACAGGTTGGATGGGGAGGTGGGTTACTGAGTTACTGGAAAGCCAGTTTCTAAGCTTGTGATCAGAACTGTTTACTTCGTTCATTGGCCCCGCTTGGTCATCTGTTCCTTTGTTCATTCAACACTGTGTCAGGCGTGTGTGTTCGGTGTCACCGTGGGGCCTTCTCGGGTTCACCCCCTGTGAACTTTGTTAATGCCAACCACATGGCATAGGAAACTGCAGTCCCAGCCGTGACAGGGAGGTGGGTAATAACCGAGGTTCTGCTCACCTTGTGGTTTTCTCCATGGCGGAGGCCAGGAGACCCTGTTCCTTTGATCTCACTATGTCAGGATCATCACCCCTCCCTTTCCTTTGGACCCCATGAAAGGAGTGAGTGTGGGCAGAATGGGCAGTGCAGGTTAGTGGGGTAAGGTGGACTTGACCCCTAGGAGTGGGAAATATATTTTGATAATAGGGTTTTCACTGTTTAGACTAATGGGTTAAATTCCACAAGTCTAGAAGAATGCTGAGCACCGAAAAATTGATGCTTTTGAACTATGGTGTTGGAGAAGACTCTTGAGAGTCCCTTGGACTGCAAGGAGATCCAACCAGTCCATCCTGGAAATCAGTCCTGAATATTCATTGGAAGGACTGATGCTGAAGCTGAAACTCCAATACTTTGGCCACCTCATGCAAAGAGTTGACTCATTGGAAAAGACCCTGATGCTGGGAGGGGTTGGGGGCAGGAGGAGAAGGGGACGACAGAGGATGAGATGACTCGATGGCATCACTGACTCGATGGGCATGAGTTTGAGTAAACTCCGGGAGTTGGTGATGGATAGGGAGGCCTGGCGTGCTGCGATTCACGGGGTCGCGAAGAGTCAGACACGACTGAGCGACTGAACTGACTGCCTGAGAATAACCCAGGGAGAAGTCGCACTAGACTAAAGGCACACACACCTCTCCCCCTTCCTCATTCCCCTCACTTCCTGTCTCCCTTTGCATGTTTTTAACTTTTATAAAAGACCCTGCTCAGAGACTCGGGACGGAGAGCCACAGCGGGTGCTGGTTTAGGGACTTACTGCTGCTGACCAGCCGTGGGACCGGAGGCCGGCCTCCCAGCTGCCCCGTGCTCAGGTGACGAGGTGGGGGTTGGGCCACAAGATCTTGAAGCCCCTCCTGGCCTTGCCTGGAAGGCAGGCTTCTGTCTGATTGCTGTGTCCGGAAGCATTAAAATTCATTGTCTTCCCAGGAGCCAACTCTCGCTCCATTAAACAGCTTGTCCCCGAGGCAGATGGAGTTGGCCAGGGGCCTGTCCTTAAAAGCAACAGGTTGGGTGCTGGCAGGCTCACAAAGGAAGTCTCCTGGGAGGTCCAGCCTCCCTGCTGCTCTTGGGGGAGTGGCGGGGGCTCTGGACCCTCTCCCAGCCCATGGGGTGGGAGAGAAGCCCTGTCTTCTGGGAGAAGGGGTTACTGAGTCTGGGGATGAAAGAAGCGCTCCCAGGGGCAGACCCTGAAACACTTGATAGGGGTGGAGGATGGTCCTGAGATGAGCTCTGGATGGACAGGAACGAACTCCCAGAAACAGGAGTTGTAGTAATATCAGCCCATTGCTTTTCTATATCTTCTGTCTACGCAAGCTAGTTAGGTATGTTATCAATAATACCAGGCATGACACGGTGCCCCATTTTACAGAAGGGAAATGGAGGCTCTGAGAACTCAAGGGACCTGGCCCGGGTGACTCAGCTGGGAAGTGATGGAGCCGAGATTGGAAGCCAGGTTTGCCCTCAAAGCCCCCATCTTTCCATTGCCCCCAGTGAAGAGACTATAAGAGGAATGGAAGACGGGGCTCTGAGTGGTCCTGGAGGTCAGATGGCTTGGTTTCCAAGACCCGCTGTAACAAATTACTACAAACGAGGTGGCTTAATGTGTATTTGATGTGTGACTCAGAACTCAAACTGGGGCTCTGTAACAACCTGGAGCAGTGGCAGGGGGAGAGAGGAGACACAGGTGTACCTGTGGCTGATTCATGTTGATGTTTGGCAGAAACCAGCACAATACTGTAAAGCAATTATCCTTCAATTAAAAGTAAATAAATTGGCAGATTTCAAAAAAGAAACCAAAACAAAACAAAAAAACAAGGTGGCTTAACATAACTGCAGTTTATTCTCCCACACTTTTGGAGGCTGGAAGTCTGAAATTCTGGAGGTTTGAAGGAGAATCTTCTCCTGGCCTCTTCCCTGGCTTCTGCTGGGCGCTGCAGTTGTTGGTGTCCTCGGGCTCATAGACGCATCTCTTTGTCTGTGCCTCTGTCGTCACATGAGCTCACCCTATGTGTTCCATCTTCCCATCATTTCCCTCTCTTCATGTCCCTGTGTCCAAATTTCCCCTTTCTTTTAAGGACACCAGCCATCTGAGTAGGTGGGACCTGGGCTGTAATCTCTAAGCTTCCTTCCGCCTCTAACTTTCCTAGGTGTCTGTGATTCTGAATCTGCACAGGCTGTGGCAATCAGAGGAGGCTTCCTGGGGGAGATGGTCTTGATGGGGCCCAGAGCTGAGCTGAGTGTTTTGATGCGCCCGGAGAACCTTTCCCGGCAGCAGCAGGGCCTGTCCTCCTGTCACGGGACATGCAATTACTGTCCCTTATTAATATTTCAGTCTCCAACTTCAAAGACGCCTCCTTCTGCCTCTTGCCTGTGTCAGCAGCCTCTGTAAATAAAGGGAAGAAGTGCTGCCGGCCCAGCTGGTGGGCCTGACAGAGGGGCTTCCCGGGCCCTTTGAAGCTTCTGCTTCTGTTTGTGACTGGAGACAAATGTGACTTCTGGGGACGGAGCCCCCGGTCCCTTCACCTGCAAAGTGGGGCTGTCATGCCTGACCCCCCTCCTCCCCAGCTCCTCTCCCCAAGTGTGCACAGTTAATTCTGTTGTGCCGTCATCCTTCTCTCCCTTCACACAGACGCTTCCTCCAAGTGCTCAGGGACCAGTGGTGTCTCTCAAGGAGACTTTTAAGAAATGGTCTTAGCTAGTTGTCAGAGGCGGGGGGTGGGAGGCGGGCAGAATGAGCGAAGCGGGCCCAAAGCTGCAGCCTTCTAGTTAGAAAACAAGCCATGGGCGCGTCATGTACAGCACGCTAACAGTAGTTAACAATACTCTAGTGCATAACTGACAGTTGCTAAGAGTCCATTTTCAAAGACCTCATCGAGGAAAAAAATATCTGTACCTGTGTGTGGTGATGAATGTTGACTTACTGGGGTGATCATTTTGCAATATAGAAAAATAGCGAATCCTTAATGTTGTACACCTGAAACTAATGTTATATCTCAGTTTAAAACACAGGAACTTGGGGCTTCCCTGGTGGTCTATTGGTTAAGACTCTACTTCCAACGCAGGGGGCGCAGGTTCAAACTCTGGGCTGGGAACTAAGGTCCCACATGCCATGTGGTATGGCATAAATAAATAAATAAACTACTTATGTGTCCATTTTAAAAAATGGAAAAAATTTAAAAATACTTTTAAGCTTTGCAGTCAATTAAGCCGACTGTGCTCTTTTCCCCATGGGGGCCCAGTGTGCAATGGCTGCAGACAGCAGCCTCCTTGGTAGTGTATGCAACCTGTTGCCTGTACAGGTAGCCCTAAGGGACCTTGGAGACAACTCTTGCTAGTGGCCATTCATGACTGGCCTGCTGTTTCTCAATCTAGACTCCAGACAGGTATGCGTGGTGCCTTTGGAAAGCCCCAGGGCACAGTGGCCAGGGTCCACATTGGCCAGGTCATAATGTCCATCCACACCAAGCTGCAGAACAAGGAGCATGTGATTGAAGCCCTCCTCCAGGCCAAGTTCAAGTTCCCTGGCTGTCAGAAGATCCACATCTCCAAGAAGTGGGGATTTACCAAGTTCAATGCGGATGAATTTGAGAACATGGTGGCAGAAAAGCGACTCATCCCGGACGGCTGTGGGGTCAAATACATCCCTAATCGTGGTCCCCTGGACAAATGGCGGGCCCTGCACTCATGAGCATCAGCCCTGTTCCCTCCTTAATCACGCTCACCAATAAATGCTATTTCCTGTCCAAAAAAAAAAAAAAAATTGATTAGGAAGATGACAGGGTAGAGTAGTTGTTTTGTATATATACTTTGTATTGATTATTTTTTCACAGTCTCACTTTCTCAAATGTAGTATTCTTAAAAATCACTAAGCTTTCTGGGATTAAGGCAGAAAGTCCCCCTTTTGACTATTATTCAAGATACAGTTTACTTTCTTCTGCTTTATCACTTTGTCCACTGCATTCCCTAGACATTTGTTGTTTTCTCATCTGTTCATTTACACCTTCCTATTCTTTGTCATTATGTGTTATGTAGATAATTTACTTTGTTTTAACCATAGATTTTAATTAGGTCCGTGGAGGTACTAGAGGTTAATTAGAACTCTTTAATTTCTGTGTGAAAATTAAAATCCATTTTATTGTAAAAAAAAAAAATACTTTTAAGCTTCTGTGTAGGTGACTACATTTAAAGCATGACCCTTGCCTACTCAGCATGAAGAAGCCATGTGGTTAGAGTCTCCAGGTGGGGTCGGTGTGGACCCCTTCTCTCCTCTAAGTGGACAAGGATATGCATCTGAAGGCAGAGCTTACGTCATATAGGCTTGGGTCCCCCACAGGGAGTCAGGGGCTTGTGGTTCTTCAGTATCATGCAGTAGGGTGGGGCTGGGGGTGCTCTGGAAACACAGCGGGCACACTTTCCTCTCGCACTGTCTGGCCGAGGCACCTCCCTCTCCCAGCTGTGAACACAGCGATGGGAACATTGCCTGGCTTGTTCTAAAATCTCTGTGTCCTCAGAGCCTCGTGCAGTACATAGTAAATGTTGGAGGAGAGTAAATGTTCAACAAGTGAATGGATCCACTCATTCTGCAAATACTTACTGAGCACCTGCTTGTGAGCCGTGAGCCAGGCAGGGACGGGCTGCCCTCACAGAGCTTCCGCTCCAGTGGGGGAGACAGACTGTCCGTAAATGAACACGTCTGGTAAATGACATGATTTGGGGTAATGAAGAATGCCATTCAAGCAGGGTTCAGGAACAGAATGAGAAAGCTATCTGGGGAGGTGGTTGAGGACGTCCTCTCTGAAGAGGCAACTTTGGAGCAGACACTTAAGGGATGTGAAGGGGTGAGCAGGTGAAATATTAAGGAGGAGTGTTTATGGCAGAGGGAACACTGAGGATGAAGGCCCAGAGGTGGGGATGAACTTGGCAGATTAGGGGAATGGTGGCTGGAATGGAGTGGAGAGGTAGGCAAGGGCTAGATCATGCAGGGGCCCACAGGTCAAGGTTGGCCTCATTTCCAGGAAGTGTGTTGGTGCAGAGGATGACCCTGGGGGTTTCCTGGAAGTCGTCCATGTTGTCTACACGGAATAGAAGCCACTGGTAGAAACGGCTTTGTGGGTTGGCCCCTTGGGTGCAGTATGTTCTCAGAACAGCTATTTGAGATCCTGCTACATGGAGACCCTGAGGCGGCATCAGGGTCAAGGCCGATTCAGAGGAAGGAGTCTCTGCCTCTCAGAAACTCTCTCCAGCAAGACTCAGGGTCCCTCCAGCCTCGCCTCGCCCCTACAGCTCCAATGACTGGCACCCCCAAGGTGGACTGAGGCCTGGGTTTCTCCTGGTAGGCCTCCTGCGTGAGTCTGCACGGTTCAGCATCACAGGGCTCCCTTCTGTGGACTGGTCCATCTGGGCAGTACATCCAGCATCCAGACGCTGAAGCTCGCATCCCAGCCCAACCACTCCGTGGCTCCCAGTTTGGTTCAGCGCCTGGAGCCGTGTGGGAAACACCCGTATGCCGAAGGAGTGACTAACCAGTGTATTGCCTTGGGCAAGTCACCGAACCTCTGGGTGTCTCAGTTCTTACCTACAAAGCAGGGGTGACGGAGGATTGAATGAGAGAGTGCTTCTGACAGTGGTCCGAGTGGCTGTGCCCTGTGTGAGCAGGCGCGCAGAGAACATAACTGCTGTTTTTACGACGTTGTTCTGGTTGCCCCTGACTGCTTAAGGCTTTTAAAGCCTAGTTTCCTTTCCACATTCACTCCCCATCACGTCTCTCCCTTTTCCCCCCAGGTCTGTCCAAGATGGGAACCAGTGATCGTTAGGCAATGTATTATTTTTCCCCCAGTGAGACATTTGTCTTTTACTTCCAGGGGCCCCCGATGGCGCCGCTTGAGGCTGTGTGTTTGCAGTTGGTGGTGAGAGTCAGAACTAGCTGCAAGTGCCTCGCAGCTGCCAAGCTGGAATAGTCTCTGGAGACCACCGTGTGCAGCCCTCATTTTTTAAGGACATCAGTAATTGCTTCCTGTGTATTGGCCAGTGGCTCAGAATGCCCCCAGGCTGCAAGACTCTCTGCCATGGGTATTCCAGGAGTCTGCGGGCAGGGGGCTGGGGGTGGGGAGCTGTTAATGCATGAGGATGCCAGTGCCCAGGGGAGGAGCTGTGCGGTCCTGATGTCACCCGCCCACCTGGAGGTTAGAAGCCTGGCTAATGAGGGCATCCCGCGCTTGGTGATTTCTTGTTCTTCTCGGCAGTCCCTTGAGATTATGCTGGTCCCCAGTAGTGTTCTTTCTTCAGCAGCTGTAGCGTCTCCCCTCGGCTGGGCAGGCTGGAGGGAAGTGGAAATGGAGACCGAGACGTTGGGATGGAAGCACTCAGACGGTGTGTGCTGAGTTTCTCTGAGACGTGGGCCGGGCCGGGTTTAAACCGTGTTCTCCTTCCTTCGCGCATCCCCATCTGTCTCCACTTTCTAGGGCCTGGAGATGTTCGTGTCCTCCAGCCCCGCCCCACTGCCGCCCCACTGTTCCTATGGAGAGGAAAGGACAGGGCTTAGAGGCCAGTCACGTGACCGTGTGATCTTCCCATGGAGTTAACGTCGTGACCCTGGGCCTCCGTGTCACCACTGTATGGGAATCTAGAACGTCAGGTCGGGTCATGAGGCTTCAGAGTCCTCATGAATCAGTGGTCCCCAACCTTTTTGGGACAAATTTCATGGAAGACAGTTTTTCCATGGATGGGGGTGGGAGCGTGGGTGGGGGGAAGGATTTCAGGGTGATGCAAGTGCATTATATTTATCATGCACTTTATTTCCATTATTATGACCTGAGCTCCACCTCAGGTCATCAGGCATTAGATCCCAGAGGTTGGGGAACCCCCTCCACTCCCTCTCTTCAGTTCTATCTCAAAATCCATAGAAACTCCCCTTTCTCTTTTTTCCTTAGTTGCACTGGGGGGAGGTGGGGCTAGGGATCTTTATATATAACGTGAAAGCTGCTCATAATGGAAAAATCACTTTGGACCTTTATGGAAGGGTCCTTATTGGACAAGAATAACCTTATTGTTATTGTGACTCAACTGCCATGCAGAAATGCTGGCAAACCATTCCCTTTCCCCACCAGGTCCTGGAGGAGGAGAGACCTGACTGTACCTTGGGGCCTCTGCTCACAGGGAGCTTGTAGGGGTGGGTTTAGGAGGGATCGTCCCAACACAAACAGCATTTTTTTTTCCTCTGTTTGCAGCGCAATGTTAGCTTTGAACCCATTAATGTGGCTTTTATCATTCAGTGCTCAGAGTGTTTGAACTAATCAGCCCTAGGAGATTGTTCTAGAATCTCCTCTCTCTAGGACTCAGATGATTATTCAGAATCCTAGGTCTATCCGAAGGATTCTTTGAGCTGATTCAGGTAACCTGCAAACACACCTCCCTTCTCTTCTCAGTGTGACCGGGGCAGACATCACTAGTCGACTGCAGTACGTTTGTCTATGCAGAACCAGAGTGGAGCCCTGCCATCCTTGCCCCACAGGGTCCAAGACTGAGAAACTGTATGCCTTTGTGTATGTGTGTGCTCAGTCGCTCAGTGATGTCTGACTCTTTGCGGCCCCATGGACTGCAGCCTGCCAGGCTCCTCTGTCAATGGGATTCTCCAGGCAGGAATACTGGAGTGGATTGCCGTGTCCTCCTCCAGGGGCTCTTCCTGACCCAGGGATCAAACCCGTGTCTTTCATGTCTCCTGCATTTACAGGTGGGTTCTTTACCACTAGCTCCACCTGGGAAGCCCCCCTTGTGCCTTTGCAGTTATAGAAATTGAGCCTGGGAGCCTTATGTGTCCAGCTGAAGGCAGATCTTCTTGTTAGGTGGGCTAAAACACGGACACATTCATACATAAATAAAGTTTATACACATATAAAGTTTATATGAGTAGCTTTCATAATGTATAAATACACTTGTGTGTGAATATATGATAATATATTTAAAATTTTCTCCCCCTGTTCCTTTAAATCAGAGATTTTCCATCAGGACCAATCCACCAAAGGCAAAATTTGCTGGTGTCTCTAAAAAATGAAATGTACTGTCACTTCAATAAAATATCATAGCCACTTAAGCCAGCCACATTAGAGCTGCAAGTATCTTTTGGAAATCGAACCTTGTGGGTCAGATGGACCACATCTTGTGCAACAGGCAAGATGCATCTGACATGAGGATGGCTGATAAGTTTGGATGTCTTTAGACAGGCAGGGGAGTGCAGCTACAAAATATCTTTGAGTTGCAATCAGATCTGGCAGAAAATTGAGTCCTTCCTTAGAAGGCAGAAGAAGGTTTGTTTTAAATGGTGAGTTTATCTTTGGATAGACGGTGTCCCTGGGTGCGTAGGGCTGTTTCACTGCCCTTCTTTCCCTGCTTCCTCTTCCCTTTCCTCGTGTCTCTTAGGGTCCAGCTCCCTCCTCGGGAAAGCGTCCCTTCTCCTGAGAGCCTGCAGCCCTTCTTGTTGAGTTCCTGTTGAAACACACTTGTGTCTTGCGTGTGTTGTTGCCGTGTCTCCCCAGTGAGACATTCTCAAGCTCCAGTTGGGCACGTGCAGTCTTGTGGATCTCCTGCCTCCCTCTCTGAGGCACAGAGTGGGGTTCCAGGCCCACCTCGAGCTATGTGGACAGTGTAGAGGCAAAGCTGGTCTGTGCACCTGTGGCTTCCCAGGGCAGGTAACTGGTGGGGAAGGACCAGTGTGTCTCTTCCTCTCTACACCAGGATTCGGGGGCTCGGGCTGCACCCTGTCACCAAGGCTGCTGTCGAGGACCTCCTTGCCTTTCAGCCTCATGGATGCTCTGATGCTCATTGCGTGGAGAAGCCAGGTTCTCTCTGCTATTGCAGTCTGTTGCTGCTCTGCTGTCTTGGCAGCTCTCGTTGCCATGCAACAGTCAAAGGTACCGCGGCAGTGGGTCCTTTCCACTGTTCATGCATCACCCCTGCCGTCCATCTCCCTTAGCTCTTAGCCCTGCTGTGGGATGGGAACGGAAGGGACTGGAGCTGCAGGCTGGGCCAGTTTTAATTGAATTCTGCCTGCTACACCTTCACTGAGGATCTGTATGTTAGCAACTTTGAACAGAAGCCAAGATGGGATGAGAGTGACTCATGACTGGTTTACCTAGTTGCTTCCTGGGTCTTTGAATGTCATCTTGAGATTTTACAAATGTGATCCTGTTTGTTGCTGGTGGGACCTCCCCTGGAAATACAGTGACGGTGGCAAGCTGTCTTGCTTTGTTACTACTTACTGTGTGCTTGTGGGCTTGCCTGGTGGCTCAGTGGTAAAGCATCTGCCTGCAATGCAGGAGATGTGGATTTGATCAATGTGGGAGATGCAGGTTCGATCCCTGGGTTGGGAAGATCCCCTGGAGGAGGAAATGGCAACCCACTCCAGCATTCCTGACTGCAAAATCCCATGTTCAGAGGAGCCTGGTGGACTACAGTCCATGGGGTTGCAGAGTCCTACATGACATAGGGACTAAATACACACACACACACACACACACACACACACACACACACTGTTTGTACTCACATAATCATGAAGGCAGTGTTATTTCCATTTTACAGAAACTAAATCTCAGAGAGGTTCAGTAAGTTGGCCAAAAAAAAGTAACACAACAAGTAAGACGGAACTGGGATTCAATGCTAGGCAATGTGGTTTTATAGTTTGTGCTCTTAGCCAGTATCATATACTTCCTTTCTGCTTATAAAAGTTGAAACTTACCCTGCTGCAGCTGCTAAGTTGCTTGGGTTGTGTCTGTCTTTGCGACCGTATGGACCAGGGTCACCTGTCCATGGAGATTTTCTAGGCAAGAATACTAGAGTGAATTGCAATGCCCTCCTCCAGGGTATCTTCCCGACTCCGGTACTGAACCTGCATCTCTTCTCCTGCACTGGCAGGCACATTCTTTACCACTAGTGCCAGCTGGGAAGCCTGAAACTTACTCTAGGAGAGTTTAAAAAGCTGATGACCTTTTCAAGGCACTGCTGCCTTATGTCTATAGCTACATTTATTAAGTACTTACTTAATAAAGGAAATACTTAAAAGGGTGCTAGTCACTCTTTTAAGTGCTTTTATAATAGCTCATTAATCCCCACAGCAGTCCTGAGAACTGTTGCGATTTTCCCATTTTATAGATGAGAAAACTGAGGCAGGTAGAGATTCAGTAACCAGTCCAGGGTCATAGAGCCAGAAAGTGACAGAGCTGAAATTGGAACCCAGTGGTTTGATTCCATATTCCACACACACAAGTAAAACTACTAGTTTATAACACAAAATAAGACATACTTCTCAATTTAGTTATTCTGAAGGAAGAAATTCCAGGAACAGAAAACCTGGAGTTACCATATTAGTTACTGGAGCTCAGCCTATGAGACTCCTCATTTTTCAGAATGTTTTATATTCTGAATTTAAAAAAAAAGCACATGACAAATGCAACCTGTCGGATTTACTTAAAGAAACAATCATTAGGGTTTGTGGGCAGTTTACCTAAGAACTAGTTTCCCTTATGTTCTCAATACTCTGTTCTGAGCATTTGCCTTTAAAATCTGGAGAAGAACTCTGAAGGTGTCTGATTGCATTTTGTGATCTTCCTAACATGTAGCTTCATAGCTCAGGACATCATAGACACTTGGGAGCACAGTATAAACATGCTGCGTTGATTGAAAATTGAAGTGTTATAAGTGGGATAAGAAGATACTGAAGCGGGGAGAGTCCAGGGTAGGTATTTAGGGACCACATTTTTGGGGGGTACCTCCAGGGTACACATGATCCATCTCTTCCCCCACTCGTGGATCCCTGGGAGACAAACCACAGCCTTGTCGGCTGCGGTGGTACAGGTAGGGTGGTCCACTGACCACGTGGTGCCAAGAGCCTCTGGAGCCTGGCTTTCTCTCCTGAAGGCCGACACTCCACGTGGCCCTCTAGCTTCATCATCTTAGTTTACGGTTGGCAGAAGAGGGACAGGGTTGTGAAAGAATCTCTTTGCAGTCAAAATGCTTGGCCCTCTTAGCAGCTCTGGTCCACTTTCTGCCAAATTGCTAAACTCAGAAGCAGTTAACGGTCGGTCTTGAAGTATCTGACCACATACAAACCGACGTGCCCTGGCTTTGGTCTTTCCATCTGTGTCAGAGGAGCGTGAAATGAACACGTGAGCCAGGCTGTGACACAGCTCCGAGGGGAGGATCTAAATGAGGTCGGGGGCGCCCCTGTCCTCCCCTACTCGACTGCTTTCCAGTCTCCTGTGCCCCCACCCGCCTCTTCTCCTGAAGGGTTCAGATGCAGGAAAGCTGGGCCCAGGTGCCCGTTTCTCTGCTCCTGCCCGTGTTTCTGTTTCTCTCCCCATCACCCTCTTCCTGGTTGATCTTGTTGTCTAAGAGAAGGTTGACTCATTTGTAACATTTAACCAGCCTCCCCCTCCCAGTAGTAGGTGTGTAAGCCGCTGGGGACTCGACCATCTGTGAACCCTCCACACTTCCAGCAAATTCTCTTCCTACCTTTGTGGCAACCTCCACCAGCTCTGTGCTTTCTCTGTGCCCCATCTGCCCTCTCTCTCATACCAGGAATCAAGCTGGGGGCGGGGATGGGCATGGGATGACTTAAAAAAGAAAATGCCCACTCATTTCCTTCCTTATAGAAAAGTGTGCCGGGCATTTAGTGTTAGGGATAGAGAAGTAAGTGCACAGGATTCCTGCCCTGAAGGAGCTCGTGCTTTTAGGAGGAAAGGCAGCATCATAGTATTACTAGTTGCTACAGGTTAGTGAGCACTCAGGGTGTAAGAGGCACCCGGCTTTACCCAGGTGATCTCAGCTGAGCCTCACAACAACCTCATGAACTCAGGAAGTCTTCTCATTTCAGAGATGAGAAGTGGCAAGGATGGTAGGTCAGTTGGCCAAGGTCACGTGGCTAGTAAGAGGAGGGCTCGGTCATCTATCTGCAGAGGAGAAACGATGTTATTATTATTCATAATAACATTTATTGAAGGTCTACCAAGTGCCGTGTATCAAGTGCCTACATGCATGCTGACTTTCAGCCTCTCTGAAATACTCTGAGGATGGTTTTATCAAGACAGTCGTGATTTGCTGAGGACCACACAGTAGGAAGTGGCAGCTTGGGATTGATGCCAAAGTTGGTCTGGCTAGAACTTCCAGGCTCCTAACCCCTGGGTTGTATCACCTCTTGTTAGAGCTGTTTAAGATTCACCGTTGAACCAGCCACTTGTTACAGTGAAAGGAAGAGCCATTAAATGTGATTCCCGGACCACAGTTATGAATGGGATCCATCTCGGGGTGTCTGGTTTCCATGTTCACCCTGATAGGATGTACAATTCAGGCATCAAGTATTTTCTGATGTGCCTGGCACTGTAGTCATGATGAGCAGGGTGGGGGCTGGGGGGCTCTTAGAGCTAGACATTCAAGGGGGAGGGGGCTGCGATGAGGTTCCTTCAGGTGGGAGGGGAGGTCAATGCTCTAAGGAAGGCACACAGGATAATGAGATAAAAATGGGTGCAGGATAAGCCCTCCCTTAGGTGGGGCAACTGAGCTGCAGCCCGAGGGACTGTCTGGGTGAAGAGGGCCTTGGCTGAGCATAGAAAGTTCTGGAAGCAGGAATAGCTTGACCATAGGAGGGAACAGAAATTCCTGGGTGTGTTCTGAGACCAGTGAGTGGTTCTGTGTGTCTGGAAGTTGACATCAGTGGGTGAAGTGAAATGTGGTCTGCAGACTGTCCTGCCTGAGACATGGAGCCCCCGTGTGGCTCCTTTCTGAGGGAGATGGTTCTGGGAGCAGTAGGTTTGGGGGCCTTCCTGATAAAGGAGGCCTCTTGCCTGGAGAGAGGAGAGACTCATGTTTGAGATAGGAGGGCTGGCTTCTCAAAGTCATGCTTGTCACCTCTAAGCCCAAGGGCCATGATTTGTAATCACAGGGTGGATGGCTCACACAAGCTTTGTTCTTTTCTTAAATAATAGAAGTGTGAACACTGTCATCACATTTGTTCCCTACCAAGCACCTCCATGAGTACTATATGAATAAACATGATAACAGTTAACATTCCTACAGTGTTCCTGTCTGTGTCCCAGTGGGTTGAGAGCTATGAGAGCTCTGTGAGCTTAAAACTCTTGTTATAACTATTTTAATGATGCAGAAGCTGAGGTCTAGAGAGGTGAAATGTAAAGAGCCCAAGGCCACACAGTTGGGGGAACAGGCCTGGAATTCCTGATGCAACAGGCCGGGGAGGCAGCCGGGGCAGGTGCTGTCAGGCCCATTTGACAGAAGGAGAATACTGAGGCATGGTTATGAAAAGGGTCTGGAAGAGAGTAGGGCCTGGCTGCGGGTTTTTCCAGCCCTGCCTGTAACTCAGTGACAACTTTATTCTGGGAACAGTGTAAGCAAGCCTAATTGGCCTCACCTCTAAGCCATATCAGTAATAAAGCTGAGCATTGGATCTCCAAGAGAAAAAAAATGCACTGGACCTGGAATGCAGGTGTCCTGGTTCTGGTGGCCGGTCCTCTAGCCGCAGGGAGGGTGGCGGAACCGCGCACTGTGCTTGCTCTGACTTGTTCAAAGCCGAGGGCCTCCTTGAAATTGGGAGAACGCCCTGGGCGGCCTTCGCCAGGAGTCGGAGTTGGCGGCGGTCCCGTGGCCACACCCCTTTGGCCGACTCTAGGGCCCGTGTAAGGGCTGCGTCTGGTCCATCTGCCCTCCTGCTCGACTCTTTAATACACTCCAAGTTTCCCCGCATCACCTGGGACACGAAGCCCAGAGAGGCCTGCTGAATCGGGAGCTTGATCATGGGTGCTGGAATCTGCACTGACCCCCTCCCAGGCGGTGAGGGGTGTTCAGTCTGGAGAACCCACTCGAGTGTCTAGGTCTCTGCACTGAACACCCTGGAGGGCTGGAAATGGCCTTGGATTTCCTCTAAGGCTCTAGGCATGATGTTTAAACAAATTCCGTGGTTGCTTTGGCCAGGGCAGAGGCTATTATCATCGGCCCTAGACGTTTTGGGGACGTGCTGGAAATAGCTCGCTGGCAGGGTGTTTCTATTTTGCATCAGTATGATTAGGTGTGTCTGCAGTCTGTTTCTTTTTTTCTTTTTGGTATCTTTGAAAAAATTGTGGTAAAATATACATATCATAAAAGCATAAAAAATTTTAACCATTTTAGGTGTACAATTCAGTGGCATTAAGGATATTCACATTGTCAGGCACACAGCCCAGTCCAGGGGGCTCCTTTTGGAACCGTCTAGGAGGGAGGGGCTGTGGACACTTTAGGTGCTTAATAATTGCTTTCAGAAGACAGTGGACTATAGCCTGCCAGTCTCCTCTATCCGTGGGATTCTCCGGGCAAGAATACTGGAGTGGATTGCCATGCCCTCCTCCAGGGGATCTTCCCGACCCAGACCCAGGGATCAAACCCGTGTCTCCTGAGTCGCCTGCATTGCAGGTGGATTCTTTACCACTGCGCCACCTACTGGAAGATGATAGTAGAGCAGCAGGGGTTACTGGGTGCTGGGGTGAATTCTTATGCATTAAGTAAGCATCCCCACTTCTGACTTTCTTATGAGCAACTTAACCTCAGTCTGAGAGGCTGGTGGAGGAGACGCTGGTGAGCTGTGTTTAATGCTAAATTTCTATTTCTGGGCCAGGCAGGAGGATGAGTTCATTGTCTGGTTAATGCCAAAGGCTGGTCAATGCCAAAGGCAACTTCCCCTGCTTCCCCCAGCTCCCCAGCAGAATAGAGGCTATCTCGGTAAAGAACCCATCTCCCCCCTGTGTATGTGTGCCTGTAAGAGGCAACCCACGGTCATGACTGAGGCTAGGGTTTCAAACGCTGCCGACGCAAGACCGATTGAGTTGAGAACTGAACAAATGGGTCCTTTTATATGTAAGAGGAGATTATTTTACCCCATGTCAACAAAAGATCTGTAGACAGTCTTGTTCTACATTTCACACTGCTGACTTCATACGTGTGAGAGGGCTCATGACCCATTTACATTTTTTGGTGCATTTGGGTTCATTTCTGTGGTTACCGCTCTGAGGATGCCTACAAAAGCTGGCCTGTTCTGTGCTGGAGTGTGTTGCCAGTGGAATTTGGTGAGCCTCACAGCGGTGTGGTGGTGGTGGTGGTGGGGCTTGAATCAGCGAGTGGACTGAGTTACAGCAGGATTGAATATTGCAGCTGAAAGGGATCTCAAATAGAGTAACCCCCCCCCCCCCTTATTTAAAGATGAAGAAATCAAGACCAAGAAAAGGGGGTGTGGGTCCTTACCCAAGGTCACCCTGCTAGCTAGGCACCCAGGCCAACATTGGCTTCCTGGTCCCTAGCCCACTGACTTTCCACTGCATCAGACCCTTCTAGTCCTTGAATTCTGGCTCTCATTGACCAGATTGCTTGCAATAGAAAAAAATCTGAAGATGAGTTTTCCTGAATCGAGAAAGTGACAGCGTTAGTCGCTTAGTCATGTCTGATTCTTTGGGACCGTGTGGACTGTAGTCCACTAGGCTCCTCGGTCCGTGGGATTCTCTAGGCAAGAATCCTGGAGTGAGTAGCCATTCCCTTCTCCAGGGGATCTTCCTGATGCAGGGATTGAACCTGGGTCTCCTGCATTGCAGGCAGATTCTTTACCATCTGAGCCACCAGGAACGGCCCTAATCATTTATCTATTTTGTGCCATCTCCATTTGCCTAATTCTGCTGCTGGGCTCACAAGATGCAAGGTAGTTTGAGTACTTTTTGAGGCCAGATATATCTGGAGATACGAGCTACATGTCCAAGGAGCCTGTTTAGCAGTCCCAGCTGACCAGAAGCAATATTTTAGCTGCTTGTGGGAAGCCGTTCACACCCTTTACCAGCATTGATAATTGAGAGACACATGGAATGCTATTTGTTAATTGAAGACCACAGATAATGGTTGCATACAGTCAACCCTAAGTTATCAGTCCCTTTTATTTCTGAGACATTTGAAGAAAAGGGCCTGAACGTTGAAGAACACTCTTCTCCTTTTTGCTTTCACGGCCCTTCAGGTATTTCATTAGGAGACTGAAGCCAGAAATCATTTGTGACTTATCCCCCTTACGTTATAAATTTGGGGGATAAAGTATCTTTGGGGATTTACTTAAATGAGAAGGAAGAGTCTAGGCTTAAGCAAGAGTATAAAAGAAAATTGAAACTAAAAATTGGTTTCTCGATTTGGCTAAAGTTTTTAGCACAGTTCAGCCACAGAGAAGCCAGCTTGGACTCCTACATGCATGGGCTAGTAAAGGTCAGGATGTTAAAACAAAAAGGTTTAATTATGTCAATTAGGTTTGATGTTAGGCTGCAGGTTTCCAGACGCCCTCAGGCTCAATTACGCTCATCGTGAAAAGCAAGCGTTGACATTCATTGCTATCAGAAGGAAGTGAAAGGCCAAAGTGCTTTTCCTCCGTCTCTGTGGCCCTGCTCCTCCTGTCCTGATTTCCTTCTCAGTGAAGTCAGTCACCCTTGATGTTGGACATCCAGGAGCTTACTTCTCTCATCAGAACCTCTTAGAAGCAGGCGCATCCTGCTTGTGGACTTACTTACGAGCCTCACTCTTATGGCCTTGGGTCCTGCTTCCAGCATTCCGACCTCCTTGACCTTCTGCTGGAGGAAAAACCTCAGACTTGGTCAGATGGAGAATCGCCGGGAAGTCACCATGATCTAGTAATATTTTTGTGGTATTAGTATTATATCCATATATGTATATATCTGTTCACATATATGTCAAGCAAGCATAATGATGTCAACTGTTTAACAAAGTTTATGGGAGAAAAGCTTGATAATTGAGAACATTCAACCCCTATTTGCTGGTTGTTTTTTTAAGTTGGAGTATAGTTACTTTACAATGCTGTGTTCGTCTCTGCTATACAACAAAGTGAATCAGCTACATGTATACATATATCCTCTCCCTCCCTCGTGGCCTCCCTCCCACCCTGCTATTTGTTTGCTTCTGATGTTTTAGTTTTTCAGACTTTTAGAAAGCTGGTTGTTAATTTGATCTAGTGGCGAAACATTGGCGATACTGTTTGGGATTTCTGGGCTTAGGAATTCTATCACCCGTAGGACGAACATCTTTAGCCACTTTGTTCTACCCACTGGTATTGAAGTCTGGGCAGTTATTTGGAGGATGGTTGGGTCTTATATTAATAACAGAGCATCTTTCTTTTTTTTTTTTATAATGTATTGATTTGATATATTTATATATTGCAAAATGATTGCCACCATACATTAGCTGACATGGTTAATAACATTTGTGGTGAGAACATTTAAGATCTAAAGCTTCTTTCTTGATAATGCTGAAGACCCACTTCCCTGCTCTGCCTTGACATTCACAGGGTGTGGTGGCTTCCAGTAGCGTTCAGGACACCGGGGACAGGGGCCTTGGCATGGTGATGAATGGCTTGTGCACTGGGCTGTCTCAGGGGGCTGGTTATCCTGAAGCTCCCTGCCTGTACCTGAGCAAACCCTCTCTTTGGGGTCACCCTCAGAGGGTACAGGGCATTTTGATGCCGTGGCACTTGACTATCTTCAAGTCATTTGGACTTGAGGATATTCGTCTTGGGTTGTAAAAGAAAGCATTAAGTTTGCAGCCAAGGGAGAGAGAGGAGGAGGGAGAAAGGGCAGAGGACACATTCTTTCCAGGGGTTTGGACTTTTAAGTTGAGGCATCAAGATGGAGAGAGGGATGTGGGGAGGCCCACAGATCTGTGGAGGGAGTCAGGGATCACCACCACCATCATCATCATCATCGTATCCTATCCTGTTTTATTCAATCTAAAAAGACTCCAGTTGTAAGATGCACCTCAATTTCAAAGACGCTAAAAAAAAAAAAAATGAAAATGACATGAATCATGACCAGCAATGTATTCGATGCTTTCATCTCATGTAATCCTCTTAATAACCTTGAAAGCAAGTTCTCTCATTCCCATCTTCTTGGGAGGAAAACTAGGACACAGAGAGGTCACGAACTCGCAGATCACTCAGCTGGCTAGTGGAGGTGCTGGGATTGAAGCAGGAATTCTACCATTGTGAGGGCTAATATCTTTAGCCACTTTGCTCTGCCCTTTGGCAATGAAGTGCATGATGTTTGAACACTTTGATGTCAGCATTTTGACCCAACTGTGTCACACAGATATGTTAACTCCACGCCAGTACTTTGAGCAAGCAGTTTAAATATCATTGACATATTTTCACAGAATTATTCTTGATAAAGGCGGGACCCAGGCTTGTAAAATGCTGCTTTGGTGTGTTTCATGTCTTTCACGCCAGGTAGGTAGATCTCTGTTGATAACACTCAGAGATACTAAACACTTACCTGCTCTATTAGTAGAGAATGTGTTAGTTACTGGCTGTGTGTGTATGTGCGTGTACATGTGCACGTGTGTGCGCTCATTCATGACCAGCTCTTTGCAACCCCACAGACCAGGCTCCTCTGTCCATGGGATTTTCCAGGCGAGAATACTGGAGTGGGTTGCCATTTTTTTCTTCAGGAAATCTTCCAGCCCCAGGGATCGAACCTGCGTCTCTTGTCTCCTGCATTGGCAGGCAGATTCTTTAGCACTAGTGCCATCTGGGAAGCCCCTGTTAGTAGGGAATCTGTTAGTTATTGGCTGTGTGACTTTGCAGATACCTCTCTGCCCTTGTTTCCTCGTCTGTAAATTGGGAATGATAACACGTTTCAGAATGGTATCGAAGAAAGGAAGGTTAAATTACATTTACTAAAGTGCCTGACATTTGGCACGGTTTAGAATAGGAACTCAAAATATGTCCTGCTTGTTCCTGTCCCCCTTCTCCCTGGGTCACCAGGTAGCAGGTGGCCACAAGTCCTCAACCAGAACCGCTTCTAACACACCTGGCTGCGTCTCATATAGAAAGCGTGTGGCTCTCGTATCTTCTTGCAGCTGGGACCATTTGCAAACACTGTCTTATTGTTTTACAGCTTTTTAATTTGCCTGCACAAATAGAGCCTGCCTGGCTGACTTTGAAGGAATTTTAATATCTAAACCCAGTCTGGACATGCATGCTGCACCAAAAGACCATGCCTTCCTGCTGATCGTGGCAGCGAGGATATTGTGCACGGCTTCCTTCCTTTTTGGAGAAAGATGGAACTCTGTCCCTCTGTATTGTCACAAAGCTTGCTTTTTTTTTTTTTTTTTTTGAAAAAGAAAAGCCTCAAAATGGGAAACATTTTTCTGAGGAAGATCACTGAAGTAGCTCAAGTCCTTTCTTGTGCCTCCTGGGTGGGGTTCATTCCCATCCCACTGCATGTCTTCAGAGGAACTGTGGTATGAGGTTCAGCCTGCATTTTGGGTATTCCCTAAGACGGGGGGCAGAGGCGAGAGCGTGGGCACTTGTAATAGGATGCAGCTACAGTGGTCTTTTCCCTCTGACCATATTTCAAGAAGAATAACATTTGAAATGCAGCCTAGCTCCCCCCCAAACCCCCTTGCGCCTTCTCTGTGCCCATCCTGAGCCTCCCCCTCACTCATTTTTGGATCATCTCCAGCACCTGCCTCATCCCTATACCACTTGATGGTGGCAACGTAAGTTACACTTCAGCGACTTAGGGTCCTGAGACAGGCAAAAATGAAGTGATCTCATTTTTCGAAGGTCTATTGGATCTATTGAAGAATATCCACATCAGGGGCTGCAGATAATTTTGGTGTCTTCCTCAGGAAAATTCCAGCTTTTTGTTTAGAACTTCTCTGGGCTTTCCAGTAGCACCTTTAACACTGAGAGTTGATTTGTATCTAGTATTATGTTGAAGTATTATGTTGAAGCCATCATTTTTGAAATGGGAAAAATGATATATAGAAGAAGGCAAGAGGCACTCTGACAATCGGTTTCATTTTTATGTCTGTGTACTTACCTAGCCAAGATCCTGATCCCCATGATATTATGAATTCTGCTGCTTTTACTTAAATTCCTTTTCCATGTCTCCTTTATTTATTCCATTTGTTCCATTTATTCCATAATTACTTTTAATAACAGTATCATTTTTTTGAGTTGTGAATGCTGCAATTTGTTCACGACATACCTAAGTGAACTGGGATTTAGGAAATTATTCCTCTGATCTTGGACATCTTAGAGTGTTTACAGTGTTTGGCCATGGGATGGGAAATATTATAGTAAACATCTTTGTGCATAAATCTTTCGACTTGTGTTGAATTATTCCCTTGGTGTAATTTCCCAAGGGTGATTGTTGGCGTTGAAGGCAGTAAACATCTTCACAGTTCTAGTGGCGTGGTGTACATGGGGATATTTTTTTAAAATCAGCATTCTCTCTGCTAGCGTCTTGTGCCAGAAACATGTCAGGAGAAAATAATACAAATGAACAATTTAAAAAAAGATAATTTCCATCTTTAACTCCTCTAGACGTATGGAAATGAAAATGTGGGTTTGTATAGATTGGTGACTGGCTGCCTTGGAAGCCTCCAGCTCTTTGTTACTGGGAGTAAGTCTTTCATTGTGGGAGACAGTCTCTAGCTGGCCCTTGCTTTTGGGGAAAAGGTGTGTACACTGTCTGATCTGCACCTCTGCCTCAGCATCAGGCTCCTGTGTCCTGCTCATTGTGAGCAGAATGGTTAGACCTCCGTCGTACACCACCAGCTGTGACGAGACTTCCTCTCCCATTCATGAAATAACCTAGTGTCTACAGACTGTGTGTATCGTGTACACAGCCTTGAGATCTGGGGTTGGAATAGAAGAGGATTTTGAGGTGCTTCTTTGGGAAGATAGAGGAAAGAACATACTGGATATCAGGAATTATAGTGTGCTATGCGTTTACCTTGGACCAGGTGCTGTTCTAAACACTTGTCATAGATGAATTTATTTAGTCCTCACAACATCCCTAACTTTGGAGGCATATCTTTATCCCCATTTTACAGATGGGGTCACTGAGGCTGAGAGATTGACTCTCTTGTCAGGGTCACATAGGATGTGAACCCGTGTGTATTCATTTCCTAGAGCTGCCATAACAAAGTACCCATGTGTGTGCGGGTGTGTATGTGTCTCTGTCCTCTCCTCTTCTCATAAGGACACCAGTCACTGAATTTAGAACCTGCTCTAATCCCAGACTACATCTCTTAATAACATCTGCCAAGACCCGATTTTCAAATAAGGTACCTTTCTGAGGTTCTGAGAGGACATGAATTGAAGGTGGAGAAATGGGAAAGAAACCAGCAGCGGAGGCGGGAGCAAGTTTTAACCTGCTGGTCTTTCGAGAGGGTGGGTGATAATCCCCTTGGTCTTTCGAAGAGGTGGTGTGGCGGGGAGTGAGTGGAGGAATCCTGTGCAAGAGAGAGGGGTGCCCGGTGCAGCTTGCCCGTGTCGGCGTGAAATGACCCAGCCCGGAGCCAGCTAGCTTTGTGTACCCGACGGGAGAGAATAGGTCTGGGGTTAATGCCCTCCATGCTTGACTAGCTTAAGGAAAGGTACCTAGAATATTTCCTTTCTCAAGCAGCCCCGTTATTTCTTATCCCGTGAGTCTGAAGCTGCGGGGGAACCCCAGAGGCAGACATAAACGTCTCCAGGTCGTAAAATCAGACTTGGAGCACCAGCCACAGGGAAGAAAGTATTTTGGCATATTATCTGCATCACTGCAAAATAGATTTATAAAACATGCCAGGGAAACTGCAGGGGAGAGTGTAGAAATTCTCCAACAGGCAAGGAAAGGTAAATGAAAATTAACTGTACCGTGCCCATAATTACTCGTTCAAGGTGTAGAGAATGTAATTAATATGATCTGGACTGCCGTGCTGTCTCTCTTGTTTTATTTAAGTGAACATAAAAGGTAATTTATAAGGGTTTTCCTAGGTTAACTGCCAATTTAATTCCTTGAACTCTGTTTTTCCACAGGCTCTTAGGTTTCTCAACAATAAAAGGCATCCACCGCTTAGGGGCTTTCAGGAATTTGTGCTGAGGTCTGGGGGTGGGGGCCGCTTCGCCTTCATCTGAGATGCTCAGCCTCTCCACCCCTGGCCTTAACCCAAAGGTGTCAATGCCTGTTAATTCTCTGTTAATGTGAGTGTTTTCATGTCACTGACTGTGGCAGTTGTGTACAACTGACAGAAGCTTTTAAAAAAAACTTAAGTTGCAAATCTAGCAAGCTATCCTTTAAGTTAAGCATTTTACTCTTCAACTCATAAATCTTGTAAATTTTTAACAGTTACATTTAGGGTAGCCTTTGATTAATAATTGACCCTGGAAGAAACTTCACCTTCCTTTAACATTTTAAATTGCCTTTAAAATTTCATGTATTTAATGTCCTTTTAAAGCACTTCAGTTGTCTGATTAACAAACATACCTAAATAATGTAAATCCAAGACCTAAATGACATACATTAAGTTTCTTAAATGTTCTAACATTATATGTAAACTTAGAAGGTTTCAGTTTAAAATCTCAAGTCAAATAAATTGCTCAATTAAATCCTTCATCTGGGTGAAAATGTTAGTTGCTCAGTTGTGTCCGACTCTTTGCAACCCCGTGGACTATCGCCCATGTGCAAGGTAAATCCTCCTACTCGAGGTCAGCATCTTAAAAACATGAATCTTAATGGGTTTTCTTCTTAAACATCTCTGTCCGTATTTTAAAAAATAGCCTTATTGAGATATCATTTACATAAAAATTCACTTATTTTAAGTGTAGAAGTCAGTGAATTTTAATGTGTTTGCAGAGTTACACAGCCGTCACCACAATCTGATTTTAGTACATTTCCATCACCGTAAAAAGAACGTTTGTGTCTATTTACTGTCCCTCTTCTCTGTCCCCATCCTCGGCCTTAGGCAGCCACTAGCTGACTCTCTGTGTCTTTGTATTTGCCGATTTTGGGCTTTTTTGGGTACTTACCTTGAGATCATGCTGGGTTTTTAAAAAGGAAGCAATTTTGACGTCTCAAACAATTTTGGGGTCGCCTTCTCCAGCAGTCTTTGGGGTTCCTGCCTCTGTGGCCAGAAGTGTCTTTGGGAGCTGACCTCTGGTTGAGGGGCCAAGCTCTGCCTCTAAATGGGGGCTCTTATGGCCCATGACCCAGACTCAGGACACTTACTGTTGAATTCGGATGGCTTCCCGTGGAAGCCTGGACCCCACCTGGTGGCTTCATGCCCTCTGATGGCCTGTCCACCTGCTGGGCCGAGGAGTTAGTCTCTCAGGGTGTCTGACTCTGCGACCCCATGGACTGTAGCCCGCCAGGCTCCTCTGTCCATGGGATTTCCCAGGCAAGGATGCTGGAGTGGGTTGCCATTTCCTCCTCCAGGGCATCTTCACCCCCTTGAGACTGAACCCACATCTCCTGCTTGGCAGGCAGATTCTTTCCCACTGAGCCATGAGGCCAAGCTGGCAGCAGAGAGACTGTTTAGGAGGATTTGGTCCTAGCCCCAGAGGAGGTGATGGTGGCTCGGGCCAGGTGTGGGGGCCAAGATGAGCTGATGGAGAAGGGGGGTGATGGGAATTAAGAATGACTCCTGGCTGTTATGTCTTCCCAGACAGGTGCATAGTGGTGGTGTCCACTACAGTGGGGACCACTAGGGAGGGATGTTTCAGGGGTGGAAGTCGTGAGTTCTCTTAATCAGCATTTACTGTGTTCAGCAAGCTCAGGTTGAACCTCTGTGAGCCCTCTTGTCCCTGACCTGACTCTTCTAAGATACCTGAGTCGGGGAGTTTTGAACCATGTGTCATGGCCCATCAGTTGGTTGTAAAATCAGTTCAATAAATTGGACTAGTATTAAATAAAGCAGAGCAGGGAAAATAGTGCATCACATGTAGTGAAAGTGAAAGTCGCTCAGTCGTGTCCAACTCTTGGCGACCCCATAGATTATAGAGTCCATGGAATTCTCCAGGCCGGAACTGGAGTGGGTAGCCTTTCCCTTCTCCAGGGGGTCTTCCCAAGCCAGGAATCGGACCCAGGTCTCCCTCATTGCAGGTGGATTCTTTACCAGCTGAGCCATAAGGGAAGCCCAAGAAAACATGGAAACTGGGTACAGAGGAGAGCAGGAGTCAGGAGCCCCTTTTTCTAGTCGCAGCTGTGCCTCTGACCATCCGTGGGCCTCCCTGTGTGCAGGGCCCACCCTGTAAAACGGGGCAGGAGGCAAGGCAGACCCCCCTGGGTTCGCCCCATCCTCCCCTCTTTCTCGCCTTCACCTCTCCCACACTGCCTCAGTGGGCAGATGGCAAACGTTACCAGTCAGGAAGGCCATTACTGAGCTTTGCATCCTGCCACCTCTCTTGTTCAGTCAAAACCGATTCGGAGGGTGCTTTTCCCCAGCTGTGCGTACCCAGTCCCCTTTTCTGGTCCCTAAAGGCCCTTCTTGTGGTCACCGTGCCTCTGCCAGCACTAACCTCTCTGACTGACAGCTCGTTTGCACTTGGACAGGGATCTCGGGCTTCTTGAAAGTCAGCACAACCCTCTGTTGGGGGCATGTTTTCGCAGATGTCCCAGGATCATCTAAAAGACAGAATGATTTGATTGCCATTGGTTTTGGTGAGCATATTTGATAGCCGAGTTCTTCTCCCGACAGGTAAGTGTACGGTATACAAGTATATTCTTCAAAGCTGAGAATCAAAGTCCTTTAGTGGAAGGTTTCTATGCCGTAAATCTCCTGGCTCTTAGATGAAACTGTTCTTTCTCTTCTTGAGTTACACCAAGCCATCTACCTAATTCTTAGATTTATACCCTTGACCTTCATCTGCCAAAAGTTTAATTCATTTTAGTTCTGCAGCCACAGGCTAGGCGTCAGGAGCTTTGAGGAGCTTACAGTAGGAGGGGAGATTGACATGGGAACTAACTACAGTAAGGGTTCAGATTAGCCCCAAATCAGAATCCCAGGGGCCTCAATATTCTGGCTGGTTGTAGGGTCTCCACTAAGGAGAAGTGGATCTAGAGATGGTTTTGAATTGCTCTGGGCTGTCCCTGTTGAAGGAACTGTGAGAAGGAAGGAATAGAAAGTTGGAAACTTGAAGTTTGTTAATGAAATATTAGCGACGATGTTGGCTGAGCGACTTTACTTTCACTTTTCACTTTCATGCACTGGAGAAGGAAATGGCAACCCACTCCAGTGCTCTTGCCTGGAGAATCCCAGGGACGGTGGAGCCTGTTGGGCTGTCGTCTGTGGGGTCGCACAGAGTCGGACACGACTGAAACGACTTAGCAGCAGCAGCAGCAGGCTGAACCCAGCTCCTACTTCAGTGTTTGGGGTTCCTGAAAAGTCCCCTGTGAACACAACTGTAATGAGTGTCTGTATCACATCTGAAGGCTCTGGTTGGCTGGAGAACACTGCCTGAGTATTCAGGACTGCCTTTTTTTCTTTTTTTGCCTGGCCTTATCCAGTCGTGAGTGCCTATGACCTGTAATGTGTCTCATTTCAGAGGAGCAGAGGGAGTATGCAGGGTTTGGACTCCAGCTCTGCTGCTCACTAGCTATGTCAGTGGGTAAGTTCCTCCACCTCTCTGAGCCTCAGTTTCCTGGTCTTTAAAATGGATGTGAGTCCACCTGTCTCCAGGGTGCTTATGAGGAGTAGAGGAGAGACAGTATGGCAGGCTAATATTTATGGAGTGCTTGTCAGACTCATTGCAGGCACCTCCCAGATCCACGAGAACACATCATTACTTTGCTTTTTGTTTGTTTAATTCCTTTGACTAAGAAAGCCAATAAAAGAATTTTGAGGAAGTTTGCTAGGAAAGAACAAGTTAACTTCTCTTCTTTGCTGTTAGTAAGTGGTTTGGCTTGATACCTTGGAGCTGAAAAAATATCTTTGAAACTCTCAGATGACCTGTTGTTTTGCTTTCATTCATTTGACACAAATGTGTGAGTATCTGCTATGCACAAAGCACTCCCTTTGAGGGCAGGAGACCAGGCAGATGAGAGCTGCGTGGGGCTTGGCTGCCAGGGCCTGGAGTTGGGGAGGACCAGTTAGCCTGAGGAGGTGGGGTAGGCCTGGTCCTGCTCTCCCAGCCCTGCCATGGGGCTTTTGGCCATTCTGTGCCCTCCTGGAGCCTGTTTTCTTCTCTGAAAAGGGGCTGGGATGGTTTTTCCAGTAGTCATGGGCAGATGTGAGAGTTGGACCATGAAGAAGACTGGCCGTGAAGAATTGATGCTTTTGAACTGTGGTGCTGGAGAAGACTCTTGAGAGTCCCTTGGACAGTAAAGGAGATCAATCAATCCAAAAAGAAATCAACCCTGAATATTCATTGGAAGGACTGATGCTAAAGCTGAAATTCCAATACTTTGGCCACCTGATGTGAAGAGCTGACTTATTTGAAAAGACCCAGATGCTGGGAAAGACTAAAGGCAAAAGAAGAGGGTGGCAGAGGATAAGATGGTTAGATAGCATCACCGACTCAATGAACTTGAGTTTGAACAAACTCCAGGAGATGGCTGGGGGTCAGGGGAGCCTGGCATGCTGCAGTCCATGGGGCCGCAAGGAGTCAGATACGACTTAGGAACTGAACAACAGCAACCATATTCAATAAATTACATGAGATATTCAACACTTGATTATAAAATAGGCTTTGTGTTAGATAACTTTGCCCAACCGTAGGCTAATTGACATGTTCTGAGCATGTTTTAGGTAGGCTAGGTTAAGCCATGATGTTTGGGAGGTTAGGTGTATTAAATGCATTTTTAAACTTATATTTTCAACTTAGGATGAGATTATGAACTGATAAACCATTTATAAGTCAAGGTAGATCTGTAAACACAACTGTTTTCTGGGTCCAAGAAATCATACTGTGAATTGAACCAGTTAGATTCTTACAAAATGGTCTTGCGATTCGTTCATGTTTAGAAAGGAGAAAACAAGTCCTGTAGCTAAAGGAAACTCGTGGTGGGTGGGCAGCGGAAGGCCACCGTTATATGTCCTCAGGGATTCCTTTCTCAGGGCTTTTGATCATCAGACCTTTCATTTTCAAAGGAAAAAAATAACAGCAGCCTGTTGCCACTGGCAGTTTCCTTTTTACATAGCAGGAAACAATGTCTGATGGATGTAAAGGAAGCCTTGAATCCTACATCATTCATGAACCTCTTTGAGTGCCTACTGTGCGCCAAGCATCAGAGAAACAACATGAATACATGGAGGGGGCCTCTGCCCCCCATACCTGATGTCTGGCATATCCAAGGTGCTTAATAAAAATTTGTTGAGTAAGAAAATGAATACAGATAATAACTGTGAATAGTTTTTCTGTCCCGTCACATCATTTTGATGACTCCTGTAACACTGGGTTACATTTTAAATCGTCTGTCCTAGAGGTGGCCAGCCAACCTGGTCTGGGACTATTGAGCAGGAACTATTGAGATGCTTGGTGGCCTTGACACTTGATGTTGGTCCAGCATGGCAGTTGAGAGCATGGGCTGCCTGTGTTGGAATCCTTTCTTCACCTCTTCCTAGTGATGAGACCTGGGCGGGTTCCCTGGCCCTGCCTCAGTGTTCCCATCTGTAAAGTGGGGACAGTGGTGATGCCCACCCCACAGGGTCGTGGTGTGGCCTACACGTGTGCGCTGCTTGGTGCACTTTGCCCTCTAAATGCTAGCTGCCACCCTCTGCGTGTGCTGGTCCCTTGACCTCCGATGTATTAGACCCACAGGATAAATAGACCCAGCTGCTATTTATTTGGGTGTGAAAGAGCCCGGTAATGAGGTTTGAGTCTCAGCTTGGCAGCTCTCTCCCCACATGGCCTCCGCCTTGGTCGAATTCCTGAGGTTAAGGGAGGCTCAGAGAGGTTACCTGGGAAAGGCAGGTCCTTCCTTCACTTTGTGAAGATTACATGGAACCCAAGGGCCCAGCACACGAGGCGCCCTCCATAAATGGCAGGATTGTTGTCAACCCCATAAAAAGCACACCAGGCCCCTTGGCTTTTGTGGCCTGGGGTGCCATAACTGGTTCACGGGGCGCCCAGGGAAGTCGTGGGCAGGCCTGGAGGAGGCCCTGAGGGCGGCCAGCCTTGGGAAAGGGCCCACGTCGCAGGCCCCACACGGTCAGAGCATTTTAAAGGCCTTGTATTAGAAAAATAAACCAATTAAATAATACTGCCCCCCATAAAAGCTGACTTTTAATGGGTTCCATGGTGGGGTTTTTCTCTGTGGCGGTCTCGTAGCCATCGGTCTTGGGGCGACTGTCTGCCGCCACGGGGAGAGTTTAATCTTACATGGGGTGGGCAGAATTTTACAAGTTTTATAGCCGTTTTTCCTCCTCCGAAGTGTTGCTATGTCGTTGTGTGCTGAGGGCACCCTGCATGCATTTAACAGTTTACCTCGTTTGGGGTGGAAATGAAAAATGAAGTAATAAATTAAAGAAAAACACAACGTGGATTTTTCCCCTCTTCTCGAGGCAACCATGGAAGAACAAAGAACCAGTGTTTCCCCGGACCAACTGCTTAATCAAATTCTAGTGGCTTTTATGTATGGACCCTTGCCCACGGGACCCGCCTCCTCCCCAGAGAGGGCTCCAGGGCACAGGGGGTGTGTTTGGGGCTTGTCCTGCTGACCCCAGGGTAGAGGGTCAGCAAACGGCAGCCCAGGGGCCACATCCGACTCACTGCCTGTTTTTGTGAAATGATTGGGGGAAAAAAGTCAAAAGATTTCCTGACACGTGAGAATGACATGGACTTGAGGTTTCAGCGTCCAGATGGAGCTGTATTGGCACATGACCCCGCCCATTCATTGTTGTGGTCTGTGGGGCTGTTGATCTGCGCCTTGCGTAAGGTGCAAAGCCCAAATAGTCTCTTGTCCTTTATGCAAAGGTTGGCTGACCCTGCTCTGGGAGGTAAGGAGGTAAGAGAAAGCAGCTTTGACTTTCTTAGAATTGATGATTTATTCCACGGGCTCAAAGTGACAAGTCAGAGGAGGATTGAAGGAGAAGGAGATGATTCTTTTGGGACACCTTCCAGAAGGAGTCAGCTGCTGGCAGAGATGACTCTCTCCCCTTTTCTGAGCTCAAGTTGGCTTTGGAGCAGAGGGGCCTGAGTTATCCCTCTCCAGCCAGGTCTCCCCATCTGCAGGTTTACCCATCAGAGAATCCCGAAGCCTGGCGTGAGGTCTGGTTAGCTTCTCATCAGCTCCTTTGATGGCTGGAGAATAGAGAAGTTCCCACCTACCCTCCCAGGAGGCAAGCGCTTTTTATCAAAAGTTTTATGCAGACCTAAGATGATGATCTCCAATAGCTTCGGAAATTTGTACTCTTTGGCCAGCTCCTGCCTTAAGCATTCTGCATATAGTAGTGACTCACTTAATCCTTATAGTCAACCCCGGGAGTGAGGTCCTCTTCTCACCCCCATTTTACAGATGAAGAAACAGGGGCACAGAAAGGTTAGGTATCTTGCTGAAGGTCACACAGCAGGTGTGAGGTAGGACCAGAATTCAACCCCGGGGTGCTCCAGGGGTGTCAGCTGCCTGCTGCCACTACACAGGGCTGCCAGTTCTTTGGGCCTGTGAGAGGGTCTGCTTTCCTTGTTCCCTCCCGCCCCTAGCATGTCATTTCATAGGCAAACAGTCTCCTATGTGAGAAGGAGCATTTGTTCCTTCCTAAATTCATTCTGCCCTCCTCCATCCCTCCATGTTTCCACCCCTCCCTCCCTCCAACATAAATTATCAAGTGGGTGACTGTATTAAATTCTGTGTGAGGGAATGAATGAGTGAGGATGTTTTGTGAACTCAAAGAATGAAAAAAATAATCTTTTTCCTTTGAAAAGTAGTCCTTGGTATCCTCAACGCTGTTGGGTTTTTTTAGAAGTTTCCTTAACGTCCCTCTTTTATTCACTCTAAGGGCTACCTCTGTCTGTATAGAACCATAAACCCTCATCATTTCTGATATTTGTGTTTTCCGCAACCTCACATACATGAGACTCTGGGGAGGCTGGGCCTCTGACTTACCCTGTGGGAAGAGCCTGTTCAGAGGAAAGGCCCTGTGCACCCTGAAAGAAGGCTCCCACAGGAATGAGCTTACCACGCAGCTTGGGGACCAGGAATAAAAGGTCATAACTGACTGTGGAGGGAGAAGGCTACGGATTTTTAAAATACCACCAAGTCTGGTGTCGGTAGAACTTACTCTCTTGGGATAAATGTTACACTCTCTTCTGTTAAAAGTTCAGGATTTTATCAGAGATGCCTGTTTTGTTTCCTGATGGATTTGCCAGGCAGAATTTTTAGCGTTATTTGTGTCCTTCTGGGTGTGGACATGCCTGCAAACTGGGGAAGACCCATGGGGCCCCATGGCACTGGGCGAAAGACTAGCTTACCCAGAAGCTGGTTCTCTCTATTCCTTTCCCACCTGCTGCTTCTTTCCTCCTCTGCGCCTTTTTCCTCGTCAGACAGCAAATGTTTGTTGCCTATTTCTGATGAGCCTTCGCTTTCTCTCCTCAGTCATGCGGAGGAACCCCTTTGGTGTGGACATCTGCTGCCGGAAGGGGTCCCGAAGCCCCCTGCAGGAACTCTACAGCCCTACCCAGGTAAGCCCTGGAAACTTCTTTGCTTCTCCACTCAGAGTCCACGTGTCAGCTTTTTGGGGAGGCAGAGGGGTTGAAAAACTCCAAAATTCTGGTCTTTGGGGATTTGAAATTTCTTTCCACTGCCTGGGTTTTTACCTTCAGCTGGTTGCTTTCTCGGTCACCCTTTCTCTATAGAGTGGCTCTGAAGTTCTAGCAGGAGGTATTTAGAATGAGAGGAACGGCTTGGTGGAGTGCTGGATTGAGCTTTGAACCTGCTCAGGTTTTGGGTCTGAGCACCACATAGCTGCAGGTGCCAGCGAGGGGACTCTGGAATTGCAGGGCCTGCCAGGCCGTGCAGTCTCCCCGTTGATGTCCCCAGAGAAGGCCCACATGGGGGATGAACTCACCACCAGATCTCATGTCCGATTATTAGAGCCCAACGATGCCCCCAAGAGGTGCATCTCACTGAGCCAGTCTGACAAGACCCTTGTGTGGGGAGACTTTTTGCCAAGTGACTGTCATGGTCAGTTGAACTTGATTATGAAGAGTTCCTCTCTGAGCAAAATAAGCTCCAACCAAGACACAGTGCTCTCCATGGAAAGCTAGGAGCAAAGGGAGGAGGCCCTGTTGCTATGGTGATGGCATCGTTGGTGTGTGTGGGTCTTGATGAGAAAACTTCAAGGCTGGCCCTTTTAGGAGGACGTTAATTAGCTTGTGATGCCAAGAACTGGTGAATGAACAACTAGTGACCCATTAGCTGACCTTTGATAGCTGGTGGGAAAGTTGGGGGGGAAATGTACTGCTTTGGCTATAATCTCTGAGATTGATTTTGTATCAGATTCTTAAGTTAGTATTTCTGTGGACCAAGGTGCTTGCAGAGGAAGAAACTCTTTGCTTCCCCAGAAGTGCTGACTTCCTGGAAGTCTTGCCAAGGGATGAGCCTGAGAACTTTCTGATTCCACATCTCTTTCTTGTCTTTCACCCTTTGAAAAGTGGACTCGAGTTTGTGCAAAATGGGTGGCCTAACCATGTTAATTCACTCCCTTCTTTCAGCCCCATCACTTTGGAACTCAGTGTGGTGGGGCCAGATTAACCAGGTCATTGCGAACTCAGATTCCCTGTTGTCTCCTTTACTGGGCTTTCTGGTAACTCAGCAGGAAATTGGCCTTTTTTAAAATGGTTACTGAAGTATAGTTGATTTACAGTGTTGTGTTAGTTTCAGGGGTACAGCAAAGTGAATCAATTATATATATACACACACATATATACAAAAACTTTTTTTGAAAAAAAGCTCTCTTCCACTATAGGAAGATACTGAGATACTATACATGGTGAGTATAGTTCCTTATGCTATACAGTGGGTCCTTGTTGGTTATCTTGATTTGGGTTTTTGTTTGGTGTCCCAATAATCTGATTACTATAGGCCAGTCTCCTGCCTGTTCACACATTGGTCCCAGGAAGAGACTTCAGTAGAAGGGATTTATGGTTGGTGAAAGTGGAAGTGTTAGTTGCTCAGTCATGTCCAACTCTCTGCGATCCCAAGGACCATAGCCCACCAGGCTCCTCTGTCCATGGATTTCTCCAGGCAAGAACGCTGGAGTGCATTGCCCTTCCCTTCTCCAAAGGATCCTTCTGACCTAGGGATCGAACCCGGGACTCCTGCATTGCAGGCAGATTCTTTGCCTTCTGACCCACCAGGGAAACCCCTCTTCCGGTAAGCCATGTTGAAAACAACATGTGCTACCAACACACAAAATGTACCTGTCTCTTTCAGTTGACATCCTCTGTTCTCAGATTAGTTTCTCTTTTGAAACAAGACTGCTGAAGGGCTTCTGTTTTCCTGAGCAAATTTCATGAGCAGCAGATGGTGTCATGGGAAAAGCTGTTTCTGAAGTAGATGTTTCTCTGGACAGGTAGTCTGTGGACTGTGTCTGCACTAGTCATTGTTGCGTCCCCAACCCTGGCCTATAGTGGGTGCCCCCCGAGTGTCTGTGATTGAAAGAGTGAAAGTCCAGGTTTAAATTCCTCCTTCACTCCCAGCTGATTGTATAACCTTGAACATGTGATGAGTTCTCTTTAGGGTCAGCTTTCCCATCTCTCCGGAGCGTTGGGAGGATAAAATAATTCTGATGTGTCAGGGGCAGGGTAAACATGATTCATCATTGTCATGATTGTGAGAATGGCTTCACTACTGGAAGCCTTGACTCAAGGGTCAGACCTGGGTTCAAAGTTTGTTTTCTTCATATACCAGCTTTGTGAGTGTGGGCAAGACACTTAACCCATCTGAGATTGCCTCCCTCCTTTGTAACATGGTGCTGACAATTCCTGCCTTGCAGGCTTCCGTGAGAAGATGTGCCTTGCTCAATGCCTCCTATGGAGGTTGCTCCTTCCCAGATCCATTCATTCATTTACTCATTCATTTTTTCATCTGCTGTTGTGAGCGCCCACATTCTGCAGCACAGTGCCAGGCATGGGCACAAAAGGCTGAGCAGGGCTCATGTGGTTAGGCTTCTGTGTCTGCTTCTGCTTGTTATTCCGAGGTTGACTTGAGGGGGTTACCTGGTGAGGGAGACCCGGCTCGGTCCATTTGTTAACCAATCAAAGAAGAGAAAACGTTCCTGGGTAGAACATTCCATCTCTTCCATCTGGCAGTGTTGGACGAGGTGCCCACTTAGAAGCCTAGGACCTGGGGGGGAAGATGGGGCTGGGGAGGCGTCCCTGGGAGCCATTTGTGAGGGAGTTGGTGGGTGAGTCACCAGCCTCCATCAAGAATGTTGTGGGCAAGCTGTCTGTCCCCTTTTGCTGGTAACCAGGAAAATGTCCCTGCAGGAAGATCTCCACGTTTCCTCGGGATGTTGTCCCGGAATGTTTTTTTCTTAGGCTGGTTTCCTTTACAAGCTGCAATTATGTTCTCTTCCCACGCACGTTCCGTCGGTGGCGCTTCTCCGAGAAACTGTCTTCGTGATCTTTGGGATGGCCGTGGGCTGGAGAGTTCAGAGGAGAGAAGGGGGCAGGAGCTCCTGTGGAGCCAAGTCTGGTTTTGCATCCACAAGACATTCACACACGCTGCATCCCGTGGGGCTTGGCTGCGGTTGCTTGTGTTCCCCTACCAGCCGAGCTCTGGAAGCTGCTAAGTCTGGACCGATGTTATCACGGGGCAGATGACAAACACTGTAATTGCTAGAAACCAAACTGCTCCCGGAGATGCCATTTCCCCTTTTTATGCTGACTGGTTATTTGGGTTTGATATATGATGGTGAAAACAGGAACTCTGTGTTTTGACAATAAGGAAACCAGCATTTTGGCAAGTAGAGCCATCTTAGTTACTAGGTACTGGGACTATAGGCCAAATGCTTTCTGGGTGCATGCACGCTAAGTTGCCTCAGTCCTGTCTCTCTGCGACCCTGTGGACTGTAGCCCACCAGGCTCCTCTCTCCGTGGGATTCTCCAGGCAAAAGTACTGGAGTGGGTTGCTGTGTCCTCCTTCAGGGGATCTTCCTGACCCAAGAATGTTCATAAACTTCTCATGGAATGTTTGTGTCAAGCCCTAAAGTAGGTAGTACACCCCCATTTTACGTACAGGACAACTGAGGCCAAGGAAGTTGTTACACAGCTTGTAAGAAGCAGAGTAGAAATTCAAATCCAGGACAAGCTACAAATCCATTTGTCTCCGTGCTGTATTCACTGTTGCCAGCAAAGTTCTCTTGGCAGGAATTATCCCATCCAAAAAAGAAAAAAAAAAAAAAATCACATCCAGATTTTCACTGGACAAAAATCTTAAAAGCTCCCTTAGGAAAATTGGCTATAATCTGCTTTTAGTGTCCAAGGCTTTCTTATTTTAGTGCCTCGCACACCCCTAACCATTAAAACAACAGTGGGTGGAAAAAAAGTTTGTAGGTGATATTCTTAGAAAAACTGTACTCTGATGTCTTATAATTTTCCTGGTTCTCCGCTGTCTTCCTGGCCCCAAAATAAAGCGTAATTGCTGATCATATCAGCTGGTGTCAAGTCACCGAAAGTTCAAGGGTTGCCAACTGCATATTTGCGGGCCGAGCACATGTGCGGGCTGCCCCGCTCAGCCCAGACAGCAGGGCAGAGCTCTGCTGTCAGCCATTGATAGGGCATAATTGCCCCAAAAATGCCAGCGAGGGGTGGGACAGCCTGTCTTGCCTCACCCACCTCCCGGTCCTCTCGTGGGTTCCCCGAAGTCTTCCTGACATCCCTCATGTGGTTCAGCCCTGCCCTGCCTGCTTCTTTCTTTAGCGTTTGCACTTGCTCTGTGATTACTATGTTCCGAGAAGACAGATGCTCAGTCCAGGGGCCGACCAGGAACTTTTAAGTCCAGGAGGCCTCCATGCATGCACCAGTGGCCTGCAGACCTTCCTAGGGGCCCCTGGGGACCAGAAAATTCACTATTTTGACCAGTCAATATTTTATTGTAATAATAATTTTAAAAATTGGACCTTTATTGGTGCAGTCTTCTATGTGTTAAAGGATATTTACTTCTCCATAAGATGGGCTCCAAGAAGAAGGACGGAGAGAGGGAGAGAAGGGAAGGAGGAAGAAAGTTACTGTTTATTGAATGTCAGTGACTTTCCACACGTATCTCATGGAATCTTCACAACAATCCTAGAAGGAAGGTATCTATAACTCCATCCTTCAGATAAGTTAACAGGCTCAGAAGGGCTAAGCAATTTGCCAAGATCCCATAGCTCCTTAATGGTTGTGCTGGGTCCATCGGACCTGGAGAGAAAGTGGGAGGAAGAACTTCTATCCCATTATCTTTTCTGGGTAGAAGAATGCTTTCTTGAGGTTCTGTTTCATGGTGACTGAAGCTGAGCTCAGGGTAGTTGCAGAATTCCTGAAGGCAGGGGCCAAGTTTCATGGAATGCACGGTAGATGTCCAATAAACAATTGCAGATTTGTTTTTTCTCATGGAACATGATATTTGGAGCAGTCTTTCTATACTGGCTGGAGCCAGGCTAAGCGGGAGTCCCTTCCTACCCCTTCCCCAAGAACTCTGCTATGGGATAGTACAGCTTGGTGACATTTGGAAGTCGGGGTCTTTGATTAAGTTTCAGATTGAAAAAAGTTGTCCAAGGGAAGGTAGGAAACTCTTCCAGCTCCAACTTAAGTAGTTTTCTGAGCAAGGCTTGCCAAGGTTTATTTCGCCTACAGATGTTTATCAGATAAACAGAGGGAAGAGACATGGGGAAGAGAGGCATGTAGGTAACAGAACATGACCAGTGCTGTGTGATGAAACCGGAAGCGTCTTGGAAGTTTGTGGGAGGATCAGGAGTGAGCAGTTAACCCTTTCAGGGGCAGGGCACAATGGGAAGCTTTCTAGAGCAGGCGGCATTTGAGCCAGGCTTGGGCTTCCCTGGTGGCTCAGATGGTAAAGCATCTGCCTGCAGTGCGGGAGACCCGGGTTCGATCCCTGGGTTGGGAAGATCCCCTGGAGAAGGAAATGGCAACCCACTCCAGTACTCTTGCCTGGAAAATTCCATGGACTGAGGAGCCTGGTGGGCTACAGTCCGTGGGGTCGCAAAGAGTCGGACACGACTGAGCGACTTTACTTCACTTCACTTCACCCTGAAGACATACCAGTCTCCATCGGACAGGGCAGAGGGAATGGCATTAGAGAGGGGTGAAGCCCCGGGAGTGGGGCGTACAGGTGGGACAGTTCATGGCACGCTCAGAGAACGGTGATGGGTCTGTAGCAGGTGTGAAAGAGCATGTTGGAAGCTGACTGGAGAGGATTCGGAAGAGAGGCAGGTTGGTACCAGCTTCATAAGGCTTGTTCACACTTCCAGGGGGGTTCGTGGTCCCTAGAGACCCCCGGGGATGGTGTGCAACTTACAAAGCAGCTTCTGCTTCTGGCTCAGCTGCGTGTTAACTTCTGGCCCCTCCTGACTGCAGTCTCCTCCTCAGTAACACGAAGGGGTTGAATTGTACCCATGCTTCCCCACACCTTGTGCACTCATGAGCTTTGAAAAATCACCAGTGCCCAGATCCCCAGGGATTCTGATTTTTTTTTTTTTTTTTTTGGTTGGTTTGGGAGAGGGCTGGGTGGAACCAACGTTCCCTAGTTGGTTCTGATGGGTAGCCTGAGTTCTGAAGCACTGGGTTGGAGATTCTGGAAGGACCCCTCCAGTTTTGAAACCTTCAAGGGGACATCTCTGGCAGTCCAAGGCAGGGGTGTGGGTTTGATTCCTGGTCGGGGACCTAAGATCCCACATGCTGTGCAGCATGGATAAAAAATAAAACAAAAAAATAAAAAATAAAATCTTCGATTCTTTGGTTCTCACATCACCTGTTACATGAAAAGGAGCTCAGAGCATGTGCACTGAAGTGAAGTGAAAGTAGCTCAGTTGTGTTCGACTCTTTGTGACCCCATGAGCTATACAGTCCATGGAATTCTCCAGGCCAGAATACTGGAATGGGTAGCATTTCCTCTATACAGGGGATCTTCCCGACCCAGGAATCAAACCCAGGTCTCCCCTCTTGCAGGTGGATTCTTTACCGTCTGAGGCACCAGGGAAGCCCATGTGCCCTGAGGTTGCTCCCTATCTTTTCTATAGTCTTTCTGTATGAAGGACCATGTTAGCTATTTGCACTCAGCCTCATTCACCAACACGCGGTGACCACATTCCTTCCTGTGCTCCATGGAAAGTTGGTTGATGCCCTGAGCTTTGGAGACTCATTATGTGAACAAACCATAGAAGTCGAACCCTTGGGCACTGAATTGGACAGAGCCCCACATAAAGGACACTTGAGCCACTTGGCTCTTGATCCCATAAAAAGGAGAACCCCAGATTGGTTCCAAGCCAGACATCAGGTAGGCGCTTCTGAAGGATCAGCTTCAGTCTCACAATGAGCATGAAAGGGCTCTCTTCCTTGAAAATCATTCTTTGGGAAGAAAGATACTGAATGGCCATATCCACTGGGGAAAGCAAGAGAGCAGACGTTGGACAGTCCCCAACTCTGGTCAATTAATCCCTTCATTACCAACCACCTGGTAAATGACGAGTCCATCTAATTATCTTGCTTTGACCCAACAGCTGTCTACTTAATTGATTTAGTTGTGGATCGGCTCCTTATGCAAAGATATTACTTACTGTCAGCCCAGCAGAACGGCAGCTGGCCGGCAAAGATGAAATATTACATCAACTTGATCTTACACACAGCACTTGGGAGCATGCTTCATTATTCATTGCAAATCACAATGGATGAGCAGAGCCCATTGCAGAAACCAGGGGCAGCAGGTTGCCTTTTTCACTATGACCAGCGGCTTCTTTATTCTTGAACCAGAGAAGCTGTCCCTGGTCAGATTTCCAGTCCAGCCAGGACAGCTGGGGGATCTGGAGTCAGACACAATTTGGGTTGGAGGAGATGACTGGATGCTGGAAGAAAGGGGAGGATCCCAGCCCAGGTGTATGACCTGGGGCAATTACTTAACCTCTCCAAGCCTTGATTTCCTTATCTGTAAAATAGGAGTGTGACACCAGAGTTGCAGGTTTGTGAGGTTTATCAGTAACATCGTGTATAAAAAGCACCTAGGACTTGCCCAGAGCAGAGCGGGTGATAGTCGCTAGCCGTTAGTCGCTAGCCGTTAGTGGTCTAGGTTGAGTTAGGTAACCTGGGGCTTTTCTTAGGGGGTCTGGGATCACGCTTGTCCCTGTCCTGTAGGCTCAGATGTTTGGCAGATGCACACTTGGACTTGTGTTGAATAATAATAAGATAGATGATTTCCTCTTGCCTGAAAGCTACTAGCTATTTATCATGAGCACTACCTAAAAATTTTGATTGATGTTATGTGTCTGGTAGACTCAGTTGTTGGGAAGCTTGCTGTGCTGATTTTTGAGGCCATGAGTACCTCTGGATGGAGTGTGTGTGTGTGCATGTGTACGTTCAACCCACATCCTGGAAAATGGGCAAATTCAGCTGTTAAGTTTTAAAGGTCTCCTGTGGTTGCTTGTGTCTGTTTTACCTCCAGCACGTAGGTAAGCGTGTCAGTGATAGTTGTTATAAAGTAAGACCATCTCTGGCCCATGTTAATGCGAGGCCATTGATTTCATGGTTTGGTTCACATTTCACTCAGGCTGTTTTTCTAGGCGGTTGTTCTGTTTCTGGAAGCCTAATTTGACCCAATATATTCAAATCTGGGTAGCTGAGCTCTCTAATGGGGTCCTTCTGTATCAGGCTGTGTGGATATAGTCTGGTAGATTTCAGCGAGAGGAAGGCATTCAAGTGACAAAACGACCTCTGCAATTTCCAAATGGTAACACAGCTGTAAAAGCTGCCATTTTTGGAAAGTTATTTCCTAAATTGCCCTCAATTATAAGAGGCCTCTACATAATTTGATTTTTCTGTAAATTATACAACTCAAGGAGCTTCACAGTCAACTGGATTTTAACCTTGTTGAGATGGATAGAACTGAGACAAAGCTCTGGCTTGTTCTTAAATTCTCTGTAAGAAAGACGTGGGAGTGGGATGGGGGTGGGGTAGGCGTCTGCCTCCTCCCCATCCTGCTTCCCTCTCGATGGCCAAGTTGGCCTGTGGGTCTTGTGGGGAGCAGAGTTTACACCCTGCCTCCAGCACTAATTACTGTGAATTCTGGGGCAAAGAGCTAAACTTTTTCAAGCCCTGGAGACCTTGTTTATAAAGTAGGAGTAAAATACCAACTATTCAGTTATTAAGAATTAAACTAGGATTTATATTTCAAGTTCTGGGCACATAGCAAGCTGCTCAATCAGTGCTGTTTTTTAAACATTTATATTAGCTCAGATGAAGCCTTCTCCAGGAAGCTCTCCCTGATTTTTCTCCCTTCAAACTCAGGTTAAATGTCCTAGAATGGTATTGCCTGCTTACAACATAATATGATTTGTATATGTTATTTGAAATTTTTTAGCAGTCACATTTTGAAAAGTAGAATGAAAAACAGGTTAAATTCATTTTAATAACATATTTTATTTAATCCAGTATAACTGAAATATGATCATTGCTACCTTCAATCAATAAAAATATTAAGATATTTTACACTCTTGTTTTTGTATGGAGTTTTTGAAGTCTCATGTGTATTTGACACAACACATCTCACTTTGGGTTGGCCATGCATCACATGCTTAATGGCCATATCTGGCTGGTGACTGCCATACTGGACAATGCAGGTCTATGAAATGCCACACTCTCCTCCCCCATCCCATGTTTCCCTCGTTCGTGACACTTACCTTATGTGTTTGGAATGATCTCACTAGACTTTGAGCCTCTTGAGAGCAGGGGCTGATCATTCATCTTGGTAGCTGGAGGCTCCTCCAGCCAGCCACAGAAAGGGAGCTCAGTAGGTGCCTGGCACTGAGTGAGTTGCCTGTCCTGGGCTGTGAGCAAGCCCGGTGTGTGGGGATCACACTGAGGAGGTGACCAGGGCTTTGTGTCCCTGGAGGCACTGACACAGCCGGCCATTAGGGCCAAAGATTTTCTGGGGCCCGGTAGGTCCATGGTCTGAAGAGGGCATCTCCACTCCAGGCTGATGCCTGTTGCTATTCGTCACTCAGTCGTATCCAACTCTTTGCTACCCCATGGACAACACAGCATGCCAGGTTTCCCTGCCCTTCACTAACTCCTTGAGTTTGCTCAAACTTGTGTCAACTGAGTTAATGATGCCATCCAACCATCTCATTCTCTGTTGCCCCCTTCTCCTCTTGCCCTCAATCTTTCCCAGCATCAGGGTCTTTTCCAGTAAGTTGGCTCTTTGCATCAGGTGGCCAAAGTGTTGGAGCTTCAGCATCAGTCTTTTCAGTGAATATTCAGGGTTGACTTCTTTTTGGATTGACTGTTTGGATCTCCTTGCAGTCCAAGGGACTCTCAAGAGTCTTGTCTAGCACCATAGTTCAGAAGCTTCAATTCTTTGGCACTCAGCCTTCTTTATGGTCCAGCTCTCACATTCGTACATGACTACTGAAACAACCATAGCTTTGACTATGCAAACCTTTGTCGGCATGGAAATTTATTGCCTCCCAGTTCTGGAGGCTGCAAGTCCAAGACTGAGGTGTTGGCTGAGTTGGTTCCTCTGAGACCCTAGGGAGGAATCCAGTCCATGCTTCTTATCTGATTTCTAGCAGGTTCCTGCCGATCCCTGGCTTTTCTTTATAGAAGCATCACTCCAGTCTCTGCCTTCATTTTCACACAGTGTTCTCCCTGTGTGTGTGCCTGTGTCCAGACCTCTCTTTTTTAAAAAGGACTCCAAATGTATTGGATGGGGACCCGCCTACTCTGCTAGGACTTTGTCCTAACTAATTACATCTACAGTGACCCGCTTTCCAAATAAGGTCGCATCCTGAGGTATCCGTGTGAGGATGTCAGTACGTGGATGGGGGTGGGGGTGTGTGCAGCGCCGTCTGTGACACCTGCTGTGTGCACAGCCCTGTGCTAGATGCCTGGGCCTTTAGGAAAAGGAAGCCTTTGCCCTCTATTAGTTCATACAATAGTGGGTGAGTCAGGCCAGCAAACTGACCATCACATTAAGAAGTTCTGTTTGAGTTCAGTGTATAAAGCTGGAGGAGTTTAGAGCAGGACCAGAAAGAGGAGGCCCACGCACGTGTGAGTGTGTGCAGTCCTGTGTGCATGTGTATATGCGTGGCCTTTGTCACCCTGATTGAGCAAAGGCACAGAAGTGGTGACGCACACGGATGTGTGGTTCCAGCCTCCCCTGAGCAAACACCAGCCATGGAGAGAGGACGCCCTGACACGCGAGCGACTGGGGCTCTGTCTTTCCTGGGGTGCACCCCATCGACACCCCTCCGGTGAGGACCGGCAGCCCAGGGATGTGAGAGAACCAGTTTCACTGTCGTTCCTGACTTGTAGGAAAGTCTGCAGCTCCAGTGCCTCCAGCCGATACTCTGCTCTTCGGCAGCTACATGACCACGCCGGGGGACGCCGCCAGGCTGGCCCTGCCCCAGCCTCGGCAGGTGCAGAGCTGCTCTGGAAGGAAGCTGGTCTTTCTGGAACATGCCCCAGGGGTGGAACGCCCAGGCAGACTGCTGCTGCCTAAAACGGCCTGGTGCAATGTTTCCTTCCCTTTGTCTTCCGTCAGGGGTTTAAAGCCACGAAATGGCCAGCATGGGGTTCTGGCCATTCTCCAACAGTTTGGACTGTTGGAGAAACCACTCCGACCATATGTTCCTCTCCAGCCTATGCCCCACGGGGTACCCTCAGATACGTCCACAGCTGTAGCGGCGTCTTGCCAGGGCAGGGCTTGGCTGCGGAGGGCCTGCCAGCTCACTGCTTGCTTGGATCCAGGTCTCACATCCTGTCCCAGTGTTTGGGGGAAAGTTCTGAGAAAAAAGGGGCAAGGTCTGAGGCCTTAGCAGTGGTTAAGAGCACACGCCTTAGAACCAGCTGGGACTCCAGGGCCACCCCATGCCAGCTGTGTGGCTTGGGAAGGCTTCTCACCGTCTCTGAGCTCGGTTTCCTCACCTGTAAAAGGAAGATGAACATACTGGCCCTGATCTCATGGGGTTCTTCTGAGGATTGTGTGAACCCACAGAATGAGGCCGGCAGAGGTGTTAGCTGTTTACTATTTGCTGTGACTATCATTCAGGCACAGAAGCCAGGAAGGAGGAAATGATCCTGGGGACAGATGAGAAAGTTGAAGTCTAGATCACTGGGAAGGCAGGGCTCCATGTAGCCAGCTCATCTTCCACTTGTTTAAAGGGAACTCCATCTTCTAGAGCAAGAAGGTCTCAGTTTTGGCTGCCCTTCAGAATCAAAAAAGGAAATTTAAAACACCCTCCCTTTCAACCCCTAACTCAGAATTTTGCGGATGCTGGTACCTTTTTCAAAGCTCCCAGTTGATCCCAGGGTGCAGCCACAGTTTGAGCACCACTTGCTCTGGGTTTTTCCTAACTCAGAGACAGTTCCGGAGACCAGCAGCCTGGGAATCAGCTGGGAGCTTGTTAGAAATGCAGAACTTGGCCTCGACCCCATTCTGCAGAATGGAAACCTGCATCCTTCCAGGGTCCCAGGCGGTCTGCACCGGTGATAACTGAAGAGGCTCCTGAGACAACAGCTTGCTCTCTGGGGGCTCCCAGAAGGTGCAGCTGTCCCTGCATTTGATGACCAAGGACAGGTGGCAGAGCGTTTGCATGGGTTTTGGATATGGAGACCAGGAAAGTGTCCTTACCTTTCCTGGAGCCTGGCTTGCTCTGCTTTTCTGAAAACTTAGAAAGTGGATGCTGCATGGGGTTCTTGTCAGAGGCAGGGAGCTGGTGTCCCATGGCAGGTTAGATGGATGGGCAGCCTCTCGGATCCTGTGGATATACTAAATGTTCATTAATTGTCTCAACTCGGGGAGAAAGAGGGCTTCCTTGGTGGCTCAGATGGTAAAGAATCTGCCTGCAATGCAGGACACCTGGGTTCAATCCCTGGGTTGGGAAGATCCCTTGGAGGAGGGTATGGCAACCCATTCTAGTATTCTTGCCTGGAGGAATCCCCATGGAAAGAGGAGCCTGGAGGGCTACAGTCCATGGGGTCACAAAGAGTTGGACACAACCTAGTGACTAAGCCCAGGGAGAAAGAAGTGTGGCTTTGAATGGGGACCAGGGAAGCAAAGGCCACGTGATGCCCTTGCAAGGTGGCTTCCTCCTTCACGGGCGCTGTGTCCCTGGGGTGGAGGGGATTAGGAGGGTGAGGAACTGAGCTGGGCTTTCTCGGGTGGCCGCAGTCTGACTTTACTGTCTTCATGGTTTGGGCTGTTCCTGACCTCACTTTGTCAGGAAACAGGAAGGAGGTACCCAAGAGGTGGAAGATTGCTTGCTTTGAGTTCTGCCCTGCTTGGCACGGTGGCCGCCTGTCATTGTCGCCTCCGTTCATTCTTCTTGGGAGGGGCCTGCTTTCATTTGTCCCCCTGGATCTGTGCTGTGAGCTTCCTGGAGACACCGCTTGGTTGCCATCTTTTCCCCTCTTGCCAGAACCCCAACCAGAAATCTGTGTTCAGACAGTAATCAGGATGATTCCAGGTCTCTTTCCTAATTAGCAGGAAGCACAGAGCCAGTGAAGGCAACCAGGCAGCTTGGTAAGGCCGGGGTTAAGGGCTGCCCATGTTGGGAGGGTCTACCATACACCAGGTGGTAAATCCACTGGGCTTCTGTTGGGTCACTGCTGGTTCCACAGCCTGGCATGGACCACAGCAATAGCTGGCAGAGGAGATTATAGGAAAGGGTTCACTCACCCCCAAACCCCCGATCACTAAGAGTAAAGAATTAAATATGCCCTGGATTTTCACAACCCGGAAGAAACATTCTTAGTTTCACTTTTTTCCAAGGACAACCTGGAAACGCATTATCAGGGGGTACTTAGCATCTTTCAGAGGGACACATTTGAATCAGATGAAGTCAGTCCCTTGGCTCATCCTCAGCTCGCCCAGCTGTCCCCTCAGCACAGCTGCTCTGTAATTCTGTAACTGTTAGTCCTGAAGACCCTTCATTCTAGAACTGCTGGAGCCTCTTGAAAATTTCATCTTGTTTTATAGGGAAGTTGCATCTTAGCTTGACCTTCGGAAATGAGGAGGCTGTCTTGGGACCTGTCCCTCCATGGTATTTTGTTGCCACATAGACTGGCTCACAAATGGTACCCCCACTTCTTCCCACGTGCGGCCTTCGGTCACTCTCATTCATGATGGTTAATCTCAGCTGAGGGCCTTGGCTCTCAGTAGGTTTTGTTCATTTTACAGGATAGACGAGCTGGTGCCTGAAAAGAAATGTAACGGAATTGGCAGACACCAGGGGAGTTCAGAGGCGGCTGATAATCCAGTTATTCATGGTCATGAGGGAAAGGGTTGAATGAGAAATAGAAATGCACACGTAACCAACCTCCAGGCCTCATGTTAATCAACCGCCTTCTCTTCCAAGATGGCTTTAACCAAGGCCAACAAACAGACTGATTCATCACTTTCTTCAGAACTGACCTGAGTGTTCAGTACAAAAGAGATAATTTGTCAAGCCCTTTTTTAATGAGAAGAACTGCAGTTTTTTTTTTAAAGTGTATTATTATTGCTGCTTTTGTAATTCATGCAGAGTAAAGTGTCATTTTCCTTGACAAAGTGACAAAATGAGCTGCTTCTGCGGGTTGGTTTGTTCACTGTTGTCTTATCAGAGAACAACATATAACATGGTGATTTTCTTTTTTGCGGGGGGGGGGGAACGAAAAAAAAAACACCTTAGAGATTTTTTAGACTAGACTAGACTTCTCAGCTAGAAGTCTGAGATTCAGACCTAGATCTTGTTGAAATAAGGATCAGGAGCCAGGAGAAGGAGGGTCGATTATAATTGACCTTCCCCCGGATTTTGTGGTGTGACTCAATCAGAGGGGAAGGAGTGATTAGCATCTTGAAGAGATAAAAACCTGGTCAAAAACAGCCCATGGCAAATCGCTGCCTTTGGCTATCTGATTAATGTCTGAGGTACAGTCTTTCTTGAGCTTAAGAATCCCCTGCTTATCTTATCAGTTGCTCAAACTGAACTTGATAAATAGCAATGTCCAAACCCAGTGCAAACTTTGGGAGATGGTGGTGCTTCTGACCTCAAGTTTTATGCAGTGGGGTTCTGGGGAGCCCTGCAGACCACTGCCCCCAGTTGAGGGGCATCTTAAGCAAGCAGGCTCAGTCACTTCAGTCGTGTCCGACTCTTTGCGACCCTGTGGACTGTGGCCCGCCAGGCTCCTCTGTCCATGGGATTCTCCAGGGAGAGGATCTGTTTGGGGAATAAAAGCCAAGCTGGACTCAGAGGTGAAGTGTGTGGCTCTCTAACTCCGTGTGGATGCTCATTTGTGTCCAGCTCTTTGTGACCCCATGGACGGTAGCCCACCTGCCTCCTCTACCCATGGAATTTTCCAGGCAAGAATACTGGAGCGGGTTGGCATTTCCTTCTCTAGGGGCTTTTCCAGACCCAGGGATCGAACTGTGTCTCCTGGGTATGCTACACTGGCAGGTAGATTCTTTACCGCTGAGCCACGAGAGACGCCCACTGATGCCTTAAGTTGGTGCCTTAAGCTCTAGACCAGAGGTCCACAAGCATTTTCTACAGAACTTTAGATGTCTGTTACAATGACTCAGAGGAGGGCCTGGCAACCCACTCCAGTGTTCTTGCCTGAAGAATCCCATGGACAAGAGAGTCTGGTGGGCTACTGTCCATGGGATTGCAAAGAGCCCACATGACTGAAGTGACTTAGCACAGTGCAATGACCCAACCCTGCCGCTGTACCCTGAAAGCAGCTGTCAACAGGATATATAAATGAGTGGACATGGCTGGATTTGGTCCACAGGCAACCTCTGCTGAGAGCCAGAAGCCTCAGGTTCAAGTCCCAGCCTCTCTACCCTACAAGGGCATTCTTGGGCAAGACATGCAGACTCCCAGGACTCACGTCCTTTACTTCTAAAAATAGGAATCACAATGCTTCTCCAAGAGATGGTGAGACGGTGAGAGCATTTGTAAACTGTAGAGAACCGAGCCTGACTTGGTTATTGGCGTTCTGTCTGCAGTCGTGGTTCAGGCCCCCAGTGGTGGATGAAGCATGTCTATTTGGTAGAAAACGTTAGGTGCTGGCCAAGCAGCTCTCCTGGCTGTAATTGCATGATGAAATCAGGGAAGTGCTATTTAATTTCAATTACATTCATTTTCTTTGGGCATATGAGAGGAGTACCAGCCTCTCAAAGCTCCCCCTTCCCGCCGTGAGGAATTTCTCAAGCTGCAATGCTTTCAGTCTAACCTGAATTGATCTCCATTCTGGAAATTGCAAGTGAGCAAAATGACTGTGATGAATGGGGGCTCTGGAGGAACACAATGCTTGGGCTCAATGTCTCAGACTGGAGAAGGGAAACCTGGAGCCTTTATCGGGGAAGGTGGGTGGTAAATGAATTGCCAAGCGGGAATTGGAGGATGGTTAGTGAATAAACCCATTGTGCTGAGCAATTATGCATCTCATTAAGATGCACTCGGTTTTGGCCTTGATACTATGAGAATTGTCAGAGCAAATATGTGCAGACCTCAATTTTGAGGTTTGAAATGGGGTCAGTGCGTAATTGGCAGGAGAAGAAAAAGAAGGGAGATGGTTCGAACAATAGGTATTAAGTGGCTATTGCAGCAAAGACGACAGAGATGTAAAGAGTCAGACACCCTGATCACTCAAGACACAGTGCGTGTGGTCTTAGAATCACATTCGGGCCACGTGGAGAGTGCCTTCAGTGCTGGTAATAAGCCTTCTTGGGATCAAAGCAGTTTGCTCTATAGAAAGTTTCAAGAATACTTGGGATGTGTTTGTTGAATGAATGAATGACTGGTGCTGGCCCCATGATTGTCAAATAAGTGAGTGAAGGTGGGAAGGAAGGAATGAGCATATTAATAAACCAACAGTTCGTGTAAAATGAAGATGATAATAGTCCCTGCCCGTATTGTAGGGTGGGAGGATTAAATGGGAGAATGCGGCTAACCCCCAGCACAATGCCCGATAGTAGCAGGCACTCAATTTCAGTTGGTTCTGTTCCTACTTTCACCAGGTGTGTTGGTCTGCTTGGACAGCCATAACAGGATACCTCAGGCTGGGTGACTTAAACAACAGGTACTTATTTCTCAGGTCTGGAGGCTGAAGTCCAAGAAGTCCAAGGTTAAGGTGCAGGCAAGTTTGGTATCTGGTGAGGTCTCTCTTCCTGCCCTGCAGATAGCCACCTACTTGCTACACAGTCTTTTCAGATCTCTGGTGTGTCTTCTTCTAAGGTCATCAGTCCTGTTGGATTAGGGCCTCACCCTTACCTGATTTAAACTAATTATGTCGTTAAAACTGGAGTAGGAAATGACAACCCACTCCAGTATTCTTGCCTGGAGAATCCTGGGAACAGAGGCGTCTGGCGGGCTACAGTCCATGGGATGCAGAGTTGGATCCGACTGAGCAACTGAGCACATTTCCTTAAAAGCCCTGTCTCCAATTACAGTCACAATGGGGACCTGTATGGTTAGGCATTCAATATATGAATTTGGGGAGGACACGATTCCGTATATTACATTCAGTAAAGAATCAAACCTTGGTTTTGCCTTTAGAAGACCTAACCTTGTCATTAAGCAGCTACACTGGAATAATCTTTTCCTGGGAAGAGAAGTTGGAGGTGCCCCAATGTTCTGGAAAATTGGGTGAATTTCTGACAGCATATGTCCTTCCGCATGGGAGTATCTGTCTTGTGTTCTTTGAAGACCTTAGCCGTCAGCTTTTTATTTTCCATTGTTAGACAAACGGGCAACTCACTCAAGCTTATTTTCTTAAAAAAAAAAAAAGAAAAAAGCAAAATACCTGCACTCTATCTCTAAAACTTCGGTAAAACAGATGCCCTAGGAGAGGAGATCAGCCTCACTGAAGCTGCTATTCTGTGTTAGCACGAGCACTAATAGGATCTCATTTCTTTCTCTATTTTCATTTTCATCTCCAAATCTGCCTGGAAGACAGTGCGAGCTCATTAATTTGAGCTTGCTCGTTTGAAATATGTAACATTTCCTGCAAGTTCCCCATGAAGTGGGATTCATGAAGCACATTAATTGTGTGAACATAATTAGCAAAGAGTGGTGCAGAGCAGGGAGGTACCTGGAGGTGATCCAGTCCTTTCCCTTGGTGACTTTTTCTTTTCAAATGTAGGAATGGAGACCCAGTGCATGGACCTGGCCCCTCTAAGCTCACCCAGTGGTACCATCCCCCTTCTTCAGGACCCCAGCCTAATTCAAGGAGTCTTGTTTGTGAAAGACACAGGCACTTTGCTATTGTGGGTTCCTTTTTATGTGGACTTCACGTATTAAAAGTACATTTAAAAAAAAATATTCTGCATTTCAGGCTTTTCCACTAATTATGACTGGCCTTCTCCCAAGCTAGTTCAAGCTATTTTGGTGAGGTTTTATAGTTATTTAATAAGAAAAAGTTTTTTCAAAACCTCATAAAACCTTCTGTACAATTCATTCTAACCAACACTCCCTCTTACAATTATGTCACTAACAACTTCTCTTTAAAAGGCCAGAACTTTTGTCTATTCATGTTAACCTTAAAAGCAGCATTCACCAAACCCCTGAGAAACAAGAAGTGTAATACTTTATAGGATTGGGGCAGAGAGAATGAAATAATGCACGTGAAAGGGTTCTGTACATTAGGGAAGCACAGTCAAATGCTTTATGTTTTCCTTAATTGCCATTTCTGTGCTGGGCAGCCCCCAAAGAGTGGTCAAAATGTGTCGTTGGATGTAAAGGCAGCGTTTCCGTGGGGATTCCCCAAGGAATGGGCTGTTTTTTCATGGGATTTGAAAAAAATAAATGAGACGCCTATTTATTCATCCACATCAAACTATAACTGCCACAAGGCCTGGAATGTTCTAGCCAGCATATCACCACGTCCTCTCTCTGGAGTCAGACCTATTAAGGCACCAGACAGCAATCAACAGATTATTCCGTGAACCCAGGTTCAGAGCACTGGTGAGGTGGACAGAAATGGGTTCCTTAGCCTTGGGACTTGAGGAAATCTTTGCACGGCCATGGCCAACAAGAGTGGAACACTCCCAGTGTTTGGGTGTGGGGACTTCTGAGTCTCTGCTTCTTGGGTATTTAAGGTTTCTTTAACTCCATTTTGGGATTGTGGAAGATGAAGGGTTATTCCCTTCTTTATAACACCAGCTAAGGATGGCGGTGATGATGCTGATGGCATGGCAGTGGCGGTGGTAATATCAGTATTAGTAGTTACTAATGCTCCTTGCACGTTCACTGTGTACTAGGCACTCTTCTGGCACTTCACACCCATTATTTGAATCATCTCAACCCTATAGTGTAGAAACTCCATTTGACAGATGACGATGCCAAGGCTCAGAGAGGTTAACAAATTCACCCTAGGGCACACAACTGGCAAGTGAGAGCCGTGAGAAGTTAACCCTGGCTGTCCAGCGCCCTTTCACTGCTGCCTGGCACAATACTGTGTCTCCATCTGCCAAGGCTCTTTTAAGTCCCAGGACACACGCCACTCCCATTATGATGACTCAGAGGACTGGGAGCAGCATGTGTCAGGGCCCCAACATTAAGCCTCAAGTCAGGAGAGAGGAGACGGTCTTTATCTTGCTTAATCCCAAATGTCGCATTTCTCCTGCACTTCCTTTGGGGGCCTTACCTTCAGCTGACCAGTGCTGACAGGTGGCCCCTCACCTCCCAGAGCCCACTGACCACATGTGCCCAGACCGTCTCTTTAGGGCTCAGTTTTTTTGCATTCAAGAAAAGACAAAGGGCAAAAGATTTGTTTGCAGCTGCCAGGGTCACAATGTGAGCCTCTCCAAAGCTTGCTGAGTTTGGAAGCATTTCCGGTTTCCTTCTCAGAAAGTAGTAATTTGAATTTGGGCCACTGGTGATCAGTGAAGTGAGTTTCTGTTCCTGAGGGTAACGTGGTGTCGAATTCCTCTGATGGAAGAGAATCAGCACCAGCTCTTGTGAGTAGCATCGTTTCTGTTGAGCTGGCCCCTCTCTCCCTCTTCAGTCTCGTGCCTGGCCCTTCTTTCCCTTCCCGCCCTATAGGACCTGGTTCAGTTCCTCGGCTGTACGGGCTCTTTTCCCTGCCACTGGGCCTTTGCACATGCTGTCCCCGTTGCCTAGAAAGCTTTCTGCTCTCCTGCCCTCTCCTTGGTTGACTCCTGCTCAGCCCTAGAACCTGTTATATGTGCCCTTGGCTCCTTTACTTCTCCTTTTAAGCCCTTTATCTCTTGTGTGTGTGTTAGTCACTCAGTTGTGTCTGACTCTTCGCAACCCCATGGACTGTAGCCCACCAGGCTCCTCTGTCCATGGAATTCTCCAGGCAAGAATACTGGAGTGGGTTGCCATTCCCTTCTCCAGGTTGCCATTGATCAAGCAGGGATCAAACCCAGGTCTCCTACACTGCAGGCAGATTCTGTACCACCTGAGCCACCTTTGTAATTAGTTTATTTTACTTTTGTTTTTTATGTGCCATCTTCCCTGTTGGATGCTAAGGTCCACGCGGGCTGCCTCTGTGACTGCTTTCTGGCTAGTGTAGTTCCTGAAATGGTGGGTACTGGGTAGATGCGGTGAGGATGGGGCACCTCAAGCTTCATAAGACCTGGGTCTTCCAGTCAGTCAACCCAGTAACCCTTTTTCTATCCACCCCAAATCCCAGATCTGGAGTGGCACAAGGATAAGTGGCTAAGGTGAGAACTCTAGACTTAGGCTGTCCCGGTTTGTATCCGAGCCTTGCCTCTTGCTAGCTGTATTTTTCTGTTGCCGTGTGACAGATTACCACAAAGGTAGTGGTTTAGAGCGCATACATTTATTATCCCAGTTTCCATGGTTCAGGAGTCTGGGCAGTGCTGGCTGGGTCCTCAGTGCTCAGGGTCTTACCAGGTTGCAGCCTGGTGTGGGCCAGGACAACGGGCCATGGGAGGCTTGGATCCCTGTCCAAACTCTCGTGGTTATTGGCAGAATCCAGTTTCTCTTAGCTGTAGAAATCACAGCAGCTTGGGTTTTCCAGGCCAGCAGGAGAGTCTTGCTGAGTTTAGACAGAAATCTAAGCCCTCTTTAGAATGCTTCCCTGGTAAGGTCAGGCCCATCCAGGATCACTTCCTTTTAGATTTGCACCCCTGAACATCTGCAAAATCCCTTTGCCTTATAATGTAACATAATCACAGAAGTGATATCATATTCCCAGGTCCTTTCTGCTGTCAAGGGGAGAGGATTATACAGGGCAGGTATATCAGGGTGGCAGAAATCACAGGGACCACATTAGAATTCTGACTACTACTCTAGCTGTGTGGCCTTGGGTAAGTTGCTTAACTTGTCTGTGCCACTGTTGTCTTATCTATAAAGAATAATAGCAGTTCCCACTTCACAGGGCTTCTTGTGAAGATTCAATGAGCTAATTTGTGTTAAATGCTTAAAACAATTCCTGGCAGGTGGTGAGTATTCAGTAAATGTTAGCTGTTACAACCATAAAGACGATGCTAATCCTCAACCAAGCCAGTGGGATCTAAGTTTAGAAACACAACCCACCAACTGGCTGGAAAATGAAACCTGAGAAGAGGCTTGAGGGAAGGAAGGATGAGCCTGGAGACTGTCAACAAGCTCGGTCAGTTGGCCATGTTGAAAGGAAAGTTGACAGCTTCCACCCCACAGGGCAGCAGATGGAAAGCTTTTACTGAAGCAAATTGGATATATTGTGGGTATATGCATCCCCCATTTTAGTTCCTTTTATCAAAACATCTCCTCTCAAGGCAAAGAGGAATATTATCTCTCCAGAAAGCTTATAATCCCTCACATTAGGAATTTTAGTTAAGACGGACATCCCAAATATGAAAAAATGAACATCACTGGATGTTTGGGCAACTTTTGTGAGCAGCTGCACCCCAAATTTAGGTCTGACCTAAAGGAAGCCTTTCTCCTAAAACAGGATCCCACTTGTTTAGTTGAAACATCAGGGTCCCCCGTCACCCGGGTGAGACTCTCCGTTACGTGAAGCGGTATTGTGCGATGTGGCTGGCAGGAGGCCGTTGTGGAAACCTGCTCTGATGCATGCATTTTGCTGGGGAGTGTTAAGCTTTGATTTGTTGCTCCGTCTGGGATGCTGTTAACCACATGTGGGCAGACGCAGCGAGGTGAGTCAATGAAGCAAGTGCACGGTGGCATATTTATGCATAGCGGCTGGCAGGGGGAGAAAGATGACGCAGCTCCTGTCTTCGGGAGGAAGTTGCTTCATTGAAATCCCTTTCAGTCAGGTCACCCAGGGCAAGTCATTCACTCTTCTTTAGATCGTGTGCTTTACATCTGATAATTCAGCTCAAGTACTATTGACGGTGGTGGGCACCGTTGGCCCTCTGCCCAGACCCCCTCGCCTCCCCTCCCGGTTTCCGGGCGCCCATCCTCCAGCTTCTACATGCTTTGTGTCCAAGGGCTGCACCTGCGACTTGCGTCTGGGGCTGCGTGTGGGCCCCTGGAGTTGCTTCCTCCCATGCACAGAGATGGAGAAGAGTCCGGAATCAGCCTCTTCCTGGGCAGCCCTTAGCCCGGCTCCATCACCTCACGTTGGGACAGAATCGGAAAAGTGAAGTCACACTCCCAAGCTCTCCATGGGATCCAGGTTAAGACTGGCATTAAGCCTGAAATTACATCCTTGCTGGGCTTCTTCGACAGAGGATGAGATGGTTGGATAGCATCACCGATTCAATGGGCATGAACTTGGGCAAACTCCAGGAGACGGTGAGGGACAGAGAGGCCTGCTGTGCCTCAGTCCATGGGGTTGCGGAGTCAGACACAACTTAGCAACTGAACAACAATGAACATCCTACTCCCAGGACCAGTGACATAACTTGCAAGGCCCCTTGTTAAAATATTATTAAAAATTTAGGATCTCAAGATAGTGATGGCAGAGTGGTACATTCAGCATGAGACCCTTGTGATTGGCAGGTCCTGTGTGACTTCACAGGTAACATACCTGCAAAGCTGGCCCCTCCTGTTCCCTCTACTTTCCTATGAGCATCCCTTATTAAGTCACTTGCATGTGAATTCTTGTCTTATGCTCTGCTCAGGATGGATTCTAAGATGAATCCAGCACCAAGCCTTCCCTTGAGGAGCCTAGGGAAGACAGATCATTGTATCACACATCAGATCATGAGGCAAAGCCTCATCCTGGAGGTACCCACAGTGAGCAGTGTGGGGAAGAAAATGCTGTCTGTGAGCTAATGAGGACTTCTGGGTCCAGGCCAGGATTCTTTGATCTGTTCCAGGAACATACTGTGTGCCTGAAACGCTGGACAGACAGATTTGGGGTTGATGGTCTGAGAGAGGGAGGGCAGATGACTTCAGAAAGGAAGCACAGCATGAGCCGCGGTGTAGAAGTGGGCCCTCTGTATTTAGCAGGTGCCTACTGTGTCTGTGTGCTCCGTGCAGAAGGCTTGAATTCTAAACAACCCAGTCCCTACCCACAATGTGCTCCTGAGAACTGCTTACAACCAGCTCAGATTGAATTCTGTGCAAGGGAAATGCTAAGCTGAAATGGGCGAGAAGTACTAGACTTGAGAAGGAGTCTGGTCTAAGAAATTACCATTGGGCAATATGAGTCCTAGAGATTTACATCAAGGAAAATATTCTCTAACGGTGGGACTTCAGAAATTGACAAGCTGTCAGGATTCCTTTCAGGGGAGGAAAGGGGAAACTTCTGGATACCACTCCAGGTGATTGGTTCTCTAGTCTGTTAATCTGGTTCCCTCGGTCTGACTCATCAGTTGGGTCAGTGTTAAATCCTTTTCAAGTTTGTTGGATTCTTATTTGAAATGACTCTAGGTCCCTCAGTTGCCCTCACCTGCATCCCAACCTGGGCTGGTGATGGTGCTCTGCAGACAAGACCCAGGGAGCCTACAAACACCCCCTGGTTTCCCAGAACACTGAAGCCACTGTGGGCATTAAGGAGCTACCACCCCTGCCACCTCCGCTCCCTCAAAGCCGGGAAATACAGGCCCTGGCTGTGGTCCTCCCAGGGAGGGTGGGAAGGGAGGTGGTGTTGAAATGCCCACGGTTCTGGGGGGGCCCTGGGAAGCTCTTCTTCATCATTGACTTTGTCAGGCGGAGGCCACCCCTCATTTTTCACAGCATGCCTATGGGCAGGCAGATGATAGCTCTTCCACTGGGAAAAAGGGTATAAATGCCATAGAAGCTGCTGGGATTTGCCAGGAAGCAGGAGGAGGGAACCGTCTTCCGCTTTATGTTGTGCTATCTTTCTGACGCTTGAAATATTTAGCTGTTCCGATGTGAACACCCAACAATCAAGGCTCATAATTCTTCCTTGGCAGTTGTCCCATTTGGGACAGTAATTCACAGTTTCTTCACTGCCTTCTCTTAAGCAATTAAAAGAAGGCAGACATTATTCTTATGGATATATATAATCAAATGATTTTTAATTACTTAGTGTGTTGGAAGAGGGAGAGAACAGTGAGGGGAAGAACCTTATGGTTTCCTCTCTTCCTCTGCTGTCTTCGATTTTTTTCTCCCCCCGAGTCTTCAAAAGCATCCTTGAACAGGGCTCTGCACGACAGGGCCTCTGCCAGTCTCAGGCCATATCTCAGGGTCCTATTCCTCAGGAGGTTTCTTCTAGCCCTTTGACCCTCCAGCTCCTCCACACACCTGACTCTTCCTCCTGCCTGTAGCATCCTCCACCGTCTCAGGTCACCATTAACACAGCTTCCTCAGCAAAGCCTTCTCTGGTTCCCTTGTCATAGGCTGTCTCGGTGCCTTTTGCTTTTCCGTTTAGCACTTCATTCATTCAGCAGGTTTGTACTGAACACCTGGTTTGCGGCAGGCTCTGTTCTAGGCACTAGTGGCAGAGCAGTGAGCAAAACCGACACAAACGTGTCCTCATGGAGCTTGTATGTTCTAAATGCATCGAGGTTGTGATGACAAAGAGTTATTCAGCAATCGGTTTATTGACGTGTCTTCCCCATTAGCCTGGAAACTCCATGAGGACAGAGCAACAGCTGTCTTGACCAAAGTCTCTGTCCCACCAAGTGCCGTGGGTCTCATGGGACGCGGGGCAGCTTGTGATCGGAGGCTGCCATTCAATCATCTCGGCTCCCCAAGGTGGTGATGTCGTCCTTTGGACTCCAGGCATCTTGGTGTGAAATTAGTTTCTCAGGACCGGGTTACAGACCATGCGAGGGAATGGTAAGGGAGGAGGAGTTAGCTTAGTCACAGTCTTCCAGAACCCTGGGGGGTCTCCTCTGTCCATTCTCTGGGAGGTGCCCCACAAATCTTGCACCATTTCAAAATCTCTCCTCCATCCAGTTTCTGTGTAGTTTTACAACTTCTTGGGGTCATTTTGTTTTATTTTAAATTTTATGTATTTATTTTTGGTTTCACTGGGTCTGTGTTGCGGTGCGCAGGCTTCTCATTGCCGTGGCCTCTCTGATTGTGGAGCACAGGCTCTCGGATGCACGGGCTTCAGTAGTTGCAGCTCTCAGGCTCTGAGCACAGGCTCAAGAGTTGTGGCTCATGGATGAGTGGCTCTGTGGAATGTGGGATCTTTCCAGATCAGGGCTGGAATCTGTGTCTCCTGCACTGGCCAGCGGATTCTTTCCCACTGAGCCCCTGGGGAAGCCCCAGGTCGTTTTATTTTATGGTAGATCTTTATTTGCTGGGCGATTGCGGTGGTGGTGGTGGTTTAGTCTCTAGGTCATGTCCTACTCTTTTGCACCCCATTGACTGTAGCCTGCCAGGCTTCTCTGTCCATGGGATTCTCCAGGCAAGAATACTGGAGTGGGTTGCGATTTCCTTCTCCGGGGCATCTTCCCAACCTAGGACTCGAACCCAGGTCTCCTGCATTGCAGGCAGATTCTTTACCAACTAAGCTATGAAGGAAGCCCTGGGTGACTGTGAGAGACCCTTTACTTGCCTGAGGCCACCTCATCCAGGTGTCATGAGGGGTCTCCTTGTTTTTTAGAGCTGGTTGGCAATGACTGTCTTAGCACCTTAATTTGGAAATGCCCGTCCGCTTCCTTCTGATCTGTCTTCAGTTCAGGCATTAAAAGCCCTCTTGGAAATTTCAGTTGGAAAAAATAGATCATTGTCTGCCTCAACAAGATGTATTTGCTCCATTTATCTCACCGGGTGATTCATGTGACCACTTGTCCATTATGCAGTTATTCATAAAGTGAGGGAGGAACGGAGGAAGGGAGGGAGCGGGGCCAGGACTGGCGGAGACAGGCAAGGCTCTCAGATTGTGACGGGAAGGCAGCACTGGCTGTCGGGGCTGGGTGAGGGCAGAGCAAGTGCCGGTGGGCAGATCTGGCCCTGGGAGGGAGGGAGGGGGAACAGGAGGGTATGTAGGTGTATGTGAATGCGGGCATGGAGGCCCTTCTCTAGGGAGCAGCAGTAGTCGTGAAATCCTGCCCTGTCTCTATCGCCAGCTCCACCCCCTTGTAAATTTCATTGATCACAAAAGCCTTTCATTACGTGATCCCCACGCCAGATGTGAGCCCAGGGTAACATGCTGAGGGGCCTTAACACAGCCTTCCCTGATCCCCTCACTATGTCTGTGCTTTGCATGTAGCCAAAGCCTGCAAAAGACAAGGTGGAGAGGGGAGAGGGCCAGAATCTCCTCTTTTTCAGAAATAAAAAGTATAGTACATATTTCCATTTAGATGATCATTTCCAGATTGCAAATTCTACCTGGTCATTCAGTGGCACGTGTCCAAGGCTTCTAATCTTTTAATATATGCCCAGACTCTTAGAAGGACCATAACTGCCAGTTATCTTACAAGCAATCATCTCATCACAGAGGGGACTGGGAAGAGAGGTCAGGAGCCAAACATCTGCACAAACACCTGGAAAATCCAGTTCAGCTGGATAATGTCTTTGAACCAGACGAAAAATGACCTTGTGGACAGCTCCGCGTTTCCGGACGTTTGGTGGGTTGATAGTCGTAGGACATGTCTGCGGCCACATCTGCTGTCACAGCCCTCATCTGAGTGTTGTGAATCCCCATTTCTCAATTCTAATCAGGAAAGAGTGCATCAGCGTGGGTTTCATCTGAAGAAGTGAATTAGGGAGCCCAGTGGTTGCAGATGTGGGGCATGGCGTGGGAATCACTAGTGGAGAAGCAGCTGCTGCTGATCATGTCCTCTGTGTTCATCAGCTCCCTGGCCAACACATGTCATAGCCTGGGTGACCATCATTCTCATTTGGCCCTGTGCTGGCTTTCATTCCAGGCAGGATGGGCTGGACCAAGCACAGTTTCCTAACAGTAGTAATAAGACAGCTGACACTTACTGTGGATTATGTGCTAAGAGCCTTACATCAAGTTCTATTATGGGTTGTAACCATGATCACTCCCATTTTACAGATGTAGTCACTGAGGTCAAGGGAGCTTTGTGACTGATCCAGGGTTGTACTGTAGATTTGTCAGCATCCAAATCCAGGTTGTTGGCCCTCCTATGTCCTCATTTTTGTGTTGTTCAATGTTGACTTCTCCACCCAATCCTGCCACCTTGCACTTTGGCCAGACCAGAAACATCATGGGCCACCTGTTCCCTTCCAGAGGACAATGGAGGTCTGGAGAGGGGAGGCCGAACCAGCGGAACATCCTGGGTCTCAGCCCTTTGCACAGTTCTGTACTTTTGTTCTCTGTGTTTTCTCTGCCATCTTAAGGTGCTTCTCTAAAAGTCCTTGGCAACTTGAGCATGCTCCAGAATTCTTCGTCTCTGTGGCATGTTTTATGGCCAATTCAGTTAAAGAGACAAGAAGGAACATCCTCTTTTCTTCCCTAACACTTGTTCTTTATGTGCTATCTATTCATTAGTGGCGTTGTATAGTGCAGAAGAATCTTATGAATATGCATCTTGGCTCTGCCATTTACCAGCTGTGTGACCTTGCGCAAGTCACCTAACCTCTGTGTGCTTCAGTTTCTTCACCTGTAAAATGATGGTGATGTTAGCAACAGATGTGGAATGAGAGTCAGCTATATGCCTGGATTTGAACTACCATGCTCCCTAATAGAGGTGGGATGGGACAGGATGATCAGCACCAACTGCTGCTCAATGACCAGCACCTACCATGCTCGCAGTAAGGGGAGCTCTCTGGGCACAGGGTGGCTGAAATGGGGTGGAGCGTGGTGCAAAGGTAGGATGGTGGGAACACAGAAAACCAGCTGACGTGTCTGCCAGGAGTCACCTTCTGTCGGCCTGGTCAGGGAAAGCGCGGTGGGGATTCCTCTCCAGCGCCTCCTCCTGCATCACCTTGGTGAAAATCTCCAGTGAACATGTGAGGGAAGAGTTTCTTTATCTGCACAGGTCCAGGTCCTGCAATTCTTGCTCTCTGTAACATTATTTTCTTTAGGTTTCATCTTTTTTCCTCCCTTCCTTCTAAAACCAGGAAAATAGCAGCAGCAGTCTTCAAAGAGTGGTGACTTTGAGTTTAGCAAATCCCAAATATCAACGGCAGGCACAGATCCAAAGAGCTGTGCACAAGCCTTTTCTCCTGGCACTCAAGCTGAGCGTGTCTTTTCTAGAAATGTCAGTCTAGGAGTGGAAAGCTTGAAAATGTCAATGCAAAGTGCATTTCCTGGTCTTGTTACTCTAGATTCACCTTGCTTTGTGACTTTTAGGGACTGGGGTTTGCAGAGTTACATTTGGCTTCCCATGACCTTTGTTAGAATTTTATGCCATCCTGGGACCACTGGGACATGTGGCAGTCACTTCTGATTAATGTGCTTTGAGATACAGGTTTGGAGTCTCATATCCCATATTGCCATTTTTGGTATCAGTTGACATGGTTTGAACTATAATCAGATATACTTGTATATTACAGGTTGACAATTAATATGAGAATATTTTAAAGCAGTTGGTCATAGCATAGAGATTGTCCATGAATGTTCATAGCATTATTGATAAAGTCTATAGACTGGACACAACACAAATGTCCCCAAACTTGTGAATGGATATATAAAATATGGTATATCCATGCAATGGAGTACGACTCTGCAATGTAAAAGGAGCAACTACTGATATATGCAATAACAAGGATGAATCTCAATAACATGCCAAGTGAAGGAAGCCAGACTCAAAAGATTGCAAACTAATTCCATTTCTATGAAATTCTAGAAGAAGGAAAGCAATGGTGATAACAGATGAGTTATTGCCTAGAGCTGAGGTGGGGCAATGATTGACTGCAAGGGGCAGGAAGGGAACTTTTGGGGACTGACGGGATGATTTTAAAATTTGGATATGTAGTTTAAAATTTGTAGTTGCAATTATTAATGTACTTTACATTCACTGAAACATCAATCTGTATACTTTAAATGAGCAAAATTTAAAGTATGTGTGTGTAAATTACAGCTCAATAAATTGGTCAAGATTTTTAAATGGCAAAACAGCATAGTGGGAATAAGCAACATGACCTAAAAATTAACAGAGGACACCCAGTACACAAAAAGTGAGCTCTACCTATGGACACCTTATCTTCGACAAAGGAGGCAAGAATATACAATGGAAAAAAGACAACCTCTTTAACAAGTGGTGCTGGCAAAACTGGTCAACCACTTGTAAAAGAATGAAACTAGAACACTTTCTAACACCATACACAAAAATAAACTCAAAATGGATTAAAGATCTAAATGTAAGACCAGAAACTATAAAACTCCTAGAGGAGAACATAGGCAAAACACTCTCTGACATAAATCACAGCAGGATCCTCTATGACCCACCTCCCAGAATATTGGAAATAAAAGCAAAACTAAACAAATGGGACCTAATGAAACTTAAAAGCTTTTGCACAACAAAGGAAACTATAAGCAAGGTGAAAAGACAGCCCTCAGATTGGGAGAAAATAATAGCAAATGAAGAAACAGACAAAGGATTAATCTCAAAAATATACAAGCAACTCCTGCAGCTCAATTCCAGAAAAATAAATGACCCAATCAAAAAATGGGCCAAAGAACTAAACAGACATTTCTCCAAAGAAGACATACAGATGGCTAACAAACACATGAAAAGATGCTCAACATCACTCATTATCAGAGAAATGCAAATCAAAACCACAATGAGGTACCATTACACACCAGTCAGGATGGCTGCTATCCAAAAGTCTACAAGCAATAAATGCTGGAGAGGTGTGGAGAAAAGGGAACCCTCTTACACTGTTGGTGGGAATGCAAACTAGTACAGCCGCTATGGAAACAGTGTGGAGATTTCTTAAAAAACTGGAAATAGAACTGCCATATGACCAGCAAATCCCACTTCTGGGCATACACACTGAGGAAACCAGATCTGAAAGAGATACGTGCACCCCAATGTTCATCGCAGCACTGTTTATAAAGCCAGGACATGGAAGCAACCTAGATGCCCATCAGCAATGAATGGATAAGGAAGCTGTGGTACATATACACCATGGAATATTACTCAGCCTTAAAAAGAATTCATTTGAATCAGTTCTAATGAGATGGATGAAACTGGAGCCCATTATACAGAGTGAAGTAAGCCAGAAAGATAAAGAACATTACAGCATACTAACACATATATATGGAATTTAGAAAGATGGTAATGATAACCCTATATGCAAAACAGAAAAAGAGACACAGATGTACAGAACAGACTTTTGGACTCTGTGGGAGAAGGCGAGGGTGGGATGTTTCGAGAGAATAGCATCGAAACATGTATATTATCTAGGGTGAAACAGATCACCAGCCCAGGTGGGATGCATGAGACAAGTGCTCGGGCCTGGTGCACTGGGAAGACCCAGAGGGATTGGGTAGAGAGGGAGGTGGGAGGGGGGATCGGGATGGGGAATACATGTAACTCCATGGCTGATTCATGTCAGTGTATGACAAGACCCACTGCGGTATTGTAAAGTGATTAGCCTCCAACTAATAAAAATAAATGAAAAAAAAAAAAAGTGAGCCCTAATGTGAACTAGATATTAGTTAATAATAATGTATCAATACTAGCTTCTTAATCATAACACATGTACCACACCCATGAAAGATGTTGATAGTAGGAGAAGCTAGGGGTGTAGAGAGAAGGGGTAATTGAGAACTTTCTGTACTTTGTATTCCACTTTTTCCTACAAATCCATAATGGCTCAAAACCTCCCCATCTATTAATTTAATAAAAAAAAAAAAAAAACCAGTGGGTTGACCCTACTCACCTTCACAATGGAAAAAATGAAAAGGTGGATGCATTCTCTTTGGTGCTGGCCAGGGCATTCAACTGCTGGAGGGCATGTTAGCAATAGGTGACAAAATGAAAAGTATGTAATCTCCTAAGCTGGCTTATTCTACTTCTAGAAGTTTGTCTTAGAGCAGTGGTTCTCAGCTGCCTAGTGTCTGGACACATTTTCAGTTGTCACTGGGGAGATGCCACTGGCATCTAACAAGTAGAGGCACCTGAAAGGTCCCGGTGGATGCTGCTGAACATCCTGCCCTGTACAGAACAACCCCCCACAACAGAGGGTTATCTAGTCCCAGACATCATGAGTGCTGCTGCTGAGAAACTTAGTTAGGAAAGTGGACAGGGACATAGGTACTCATCTCAGTGGTGTTCATAGTAGTGAAAAATTAGAAATAACCAAAACATCACTTGGGAGAGGTTAGTTAAATAAAAGATAATGTATTCATACTGTGGAAATCTGCAGCCTTAAGAACAACAGTGTGGACCTATGATTTTAGTATGACAAAAGTGTTCATGAGACATTGTAAATGAGAAAAGATTACAAAGCAACATACAGAGAATAGTTCTGTTACTGTTAAGATGGAGAACATATCTGTGCTTTTCTTGAGACATCTGGGAAGATACTTACCAAAATCTCAAACCTGTGTCTGGGTGGTTGGAATATAGGTGCTTTTGACCTTTGGAAATTATTTTTTCTATTTAGAATTTTTAAAAAAAGAACAGTAGATTATTTTTGTAATTAAAACAATAAAGCAAAAGTACATTTTTTAATTAAAAAATTATGCAACTGGAAATGTAGTCAAGTAAATTTTCAATGTTTTCGGAGCAAATGTTACTCCTCAGCCCTGTTGCAGAAATAAGGCAGCAAGAGGGTTACCTGAGTCAGTAGTGGAGATGAGGTTTTGCCCTATGGTTTCCAAATCCAAGTCCTTCTCCTGCTCAACCATAGTAGGGTCTCAGCCATAGTGCATGGTAACATAGGATTGTCAGTAATACATTAGATTTTCTTCATTATGTCTTTTAAAGAACCCTTACACATGTAGGTGATTTCCATTTTGAGAATTTAGAGAACATTCTGAGAATTTCTGTTGATACACACAAAAAAGTTTTCAGTATTTGCTAATGACACTTGGAGAGTTTTTTCTTATTTGGAAAATTTTTTTGTCCGGAATAGCCCATTCTACGTCAGGGATGGTATTGTGAGTTGTGCTGAAGAGTCAGCTTTGAGTCTCTTAAACGTGTTTACTGGCTCCCAGGAAGCAAAGGCTTTGCTGTTCCAACCTGGGACAAGCAAGAAGCACATCATAACATTTCCTGGCTGTCATCTTACAATCTGATAGTCACACCTTGTTCCTCTGGTACCAAGGGGAAGCAGTTTGGGTTTCCTTATTTCCCCTGGAGTTTGTGAATGCAATTAGCAAGGAAGGGGACCCTTTAGGTGTCCTCAACTTTGCCACCTGCTAGTAGACTAGTAGAATCTGGTGTTTTTGAAGGGTTTCTGCATGGGGACTGCTGGTGTAATTTGGAATGACCCACACAGAGTGGAGAACTTCTATGTCTGAAGGGGGAGGTTTCCCCTCCCTGATCACAGCCCTTATGATGCTGGGAGGCTGGTGGGAAATGAGTCCTGCAGCTTCCACCTGACACTCACCAGAACAAATACTTCTGAGTATCTGTTCAGAGAAGTTTCCAGACATCCCCAGCATGGTACTCACACACACACACACACACACACACACACATATATCCTCTAACACACCTGGGCACTTCCTGCATCCTCCTGCTGCATTTCATCTCAGACTAACTTTTGACTCTCCACTTCCTAAAATTACATGCCACAGCATCCCCAATTATCACCCTACTCAAATGTCACCCTCCCACCGAGTCTTTCCTGCATTACCTTTTAAATGCTTTTTTCTTGGTTCCATCCTTCATCAAGGCAGATTCTATTTCCCGCCTCCAGTGTCTAACGGGTGGCCAGTCATCTCCCTTCAAAGGCAGAGCAACTTCACGTACCTGCCAAAAAGGCACACCTGTATCCCAGCCAGTGCCCGGGCATCTGGCAAGTCAGTCTGCCTTCCTTCTGGAGGAGTGTTCCTCCTTCCTGTTTTAAAAACCCCTGGAGCAGCTTTGGGGAACAGAGGAAAGGGCCCCAGGGTTGGGGTTCAAGTCTGGCAGCAAGCAACTTAACCTTGCTCTTGTCACTGTGGTACCCCAGCAGGGTGATTCTGTCTCCAGGGGAGGCTGCAGGACTGGCCAGTTTGGGTAGGGGAAGAACATCAGGGATCCCTAACTCAGGACCTTGCCTTGAAAGTGGGATTCAGGCTAGAGCCCCTGGGCACCTGATTCAGGGAGACAGTCAGGAGTCAGAGCTGGGAGGAGTTTATGGCAGAGCCTGGGCTGGGTACTGGAGTAGCCCTTGGCTCATCTGCCTGAATAACAGGGGACGGACCCACTGACGGCAGGTTTATCATATTCAGTACTTTTCCCTGCATAACAGTAGTTACTGTGGTTTGAGTGCACTTGCTGCGTGTCCAATATTTGCCATGATCCTCTGAGACAGCTGCTCTGATTATCGTCCCCATCACACAGGAGGGGAAACTGAGTCTCGGAGACATGAAAGAACTTGCCCAGCACAGAGCCAGGGGCCAGGCCAGGACTCGAGCTCAGGCTTCTGCCTTGGGAGAGGTGTTAGTGTTGGAAACTCGGCCCGAGTTGGCAGAGGAGTGACCACAGGTGGGGGTGGGCACCACGCTTGTCTTTGCTTTGGCCTCCCCTGAGTTTGCTGTCTGTCTGCCTGACTTCCGGAGGGCACCCCAAACCCCGCTCTCCCCCAACTGGGCTTGACCACCAAGGTCCCCCAGCCCTCCACTCTCTCCTCCTCCGGGCTTCACTGAGGACTAGTCCCTCATCCCATTAGATGAGCCAAGACAAGATTAGGGCTTTATTAAAAGGAAATTAAACTAGGAAATGAAAGGACAAACAAATCCCCAAGCAGAAAGAGCAGCAGCAGAGCAGATGAGTCTCCAGGCCCAGTTCTTTATCCTCAGGGGTGGCCACCTACACACACACACACAGGTGTGGCTTCCATCAGGCGTTGTCCACCTCCTGTCTGCAGGTCGGCCGTGGTCAAGCTGCTTGTGGCGCTTTCAGCAGACGTGATTCTCCATGGACCTCAGCCGTGGGGCCATGGGCTCCAGCACCTTGCTCACAGTGAGATCTCCTTTTGGCCTGTTCCAGAGTCTCGTGTAGAAAGCTGCCAGGTCGGCCGGCTGCTCCCTGGGGAATGGTCCCAACTGATGGCTTCTGTATGCCTTATGCCCTCTGTGGGGAGAAGCTGCCTTTCATACTCCTTTATCCCGCTTCCCAGGGCCTTCGGTGGCCCACTCTGCCCATCTCTTGAGCGTCACTGCCCTTCCTCTTTTCTGCCCCACTAGTTGCTCTGTTGGCCCAACTTCTAAAGGCCCCCGCCTATGCTCTCCTCTGCCGGCCTCTTCCCCCTGACCCCCTCTTTTCTTGGCTGGTGTGTGAGTGCTCAATTATGTCTGACTCTTTGCAACCCCATGGACTGCAGCCCACCAAGTTCCTCTGTCCGTGGGATTTTTCAGGTAAGATGACTAGAGTGGGTTGTCACTACTTTTTCTTTAGACCTGGTCTTAAATGTCTATCAAGAAGGCTTTCTTCCCTGACCTCCCTGAGCTAGTTTCCCCATGACCCCTTGAGATCCTTCATTACATTCCTTGTAGTGCTGATTAGGGATTTCTTTAATTCTTGTCTCTTCTCCAGAGCTCCTTGAAGGCCCCATCCAGCCTTGCCCCACTCCCATCCACTGAATCCCTGAGTCTTAAGTTCCTGGCAAACGCTATTTAGCCATTCATCTATTTACAACTTCTTGAATATATTTCTTGAGTATCTACTGTGGGCTGGTTACGGTGCTAGGGGCAAGAATATAGCAATGAACATGGCAAAGTGCCCGCTGTCCTATGGAGCGCTGCTTATGTTTAGAAACCTGTGTTTATTCTCACTGAGACATTTCGAACAAGGAGAGTTACCAGCCAGTGGACCAGCTGTCTCAGGTAGAGGTGAGCTCCCCATCACAGGAAGCATTCAAGGAGAACCTGAGTGACCCTTTGTCATGCTGCTGCAAGTAGAGCTTCTTGAAGGTCCCTTTGACCTCCAGACTTCTTTGAAGGACACCACAGGCTGGCTACTGCTGGGCAGATGTCAAACCACAGCTAGGCTAGACCTACAGGGGAGGAAGAAAAAGGGAATGGATCAGGAAAAGTGCCCCAGGCAGCCTGTAAGGTACACACTGTCTTCGTGTTTTCCTGGTGGCAGTAAACAGACTCCTCTTGAAAGCTGGAGCCATGCATTTTCACTTTATGTAAAATAAATTTCCATTAAAAAAATACACCAGGAAAGCTATATTTTGAAAGTACACTTTTTAAAAAGCAGATTATCAAAAGCGATCATTTCAGAAAACACAGGAAAACGTGAAGAAAATTGAAAGGACTCAAAGATAGTAGACATTTACATTATCTTCTTCCAGTCTTTTTTGATGACTATATAAACAAACATATTTTAAAAAATGGGATTACAACTTGTATCTTGTTGTTTTCATTTAGTAGATTGTGAACATTTTTTTACTTCACTATTGTTCCAAAATAAGACTTTTACCTAATATGTGATGTTTCCATTGATCTGTTATCTACTGAAATCACCCCCAAAGTTTAGCAGCTTAAAAAACAACAATGATCATTATCTCTTACAGTTTCTGTGGGTCAGAAATTTGAGAGTGGCTTGGCTGGGGAGTTCTGGTTTGGGGTCTCTGGTTTGGCTGTGGTCAGGCGTTGGCTGGACCTGCAGTTATTTGAAGGCTGGACTGGAGCACCTGCTGCCAAGGTGGTTCACCCTCAGGCTGGCAGGTGTGGTTTTCTTGTGACCTTTCCACTGGGCTGCTTGTCAGTCATGTCTTTCTCTCTGTGACCGTATGGACTTCAGCACGCCAGGCTTCCCTGTCCTGCACTATCTCCTGGAGTTTGCTCAAACTCGTGTCCATTGAATTGGTGATGCCATCCAACTATCTCATCCTCTGTCATCCCCGTCTCCTCCCGCCTTCAGTCTTTCCCAGCATCAGGGTCCTCTCCAATGAGTCGGCTCTTCTCATCAGGTGGCCAAAGTATTGGAGCTTCAGCTTCAGCATTAGTCCTTCCGATGAATATTCAGGGTTGATTTCCTTTAGGATTGGTTGGTTTGGTCTCCTTTCAGTCCAAGGGACCTTCAAGGGTCTTCTCCAGCATCACAGTTCGAAAGCATCAATTCTTCAGCGCTCAGACTTCTTTATGGTTCAACTCTCACATCTGTATATGGGTACTGGAAAAACCATAGCTTTGAATATAGGGATTTTTGTCGGCAGAGCGATGTCTCTGCTTTTTAATATGCTGTCTAGGTTTGTCATAGCTTTTCTTCCAAGGAGCAAGCTTCTTTTAATTTCATGGCTACAGTCACCGTCCGCAGTGATTTTGGAGCCCAAGAAAATAAGGTCTGTCAATGTTTCCATTTTTCCCCATCTATTTGTCATAAAGTGGTTGGGTGTCCTCAAAGCATGGCACCTGCCTTTCCCCAGAGAGAGAATGAGCCAGGCAGAAGCTGTGTCTTTTCTGTGACCAGCCTTGGAGCTCACACAGTGTCATTTGGGCAGTTTTCCCTTTGTCATACAGGTCAGCCCTGTTGTGTTGGAGAATCTTTGGGAACACCATCGGGCTGACTACCACTTCATCCTATTTCTCTAACCTCCACTTGCTTAGCCAGTCCCCTATTGTCAGATATCTACACTGTTTCCACTCTTTTACTATTGCATGGAACAAGCTTCAGGTGCCTGCTGGATACAAGTGTCTCATCTGTGTTTGGTTTCACTTTGTCCTGTCAGGATCTCAGAGTCATTTGTAGCCATACTCAAAGTTGGGTCCCCTTTGGACCACTCCCTTCAAGCACTGACAAGATGATGGTCCTCTGAGGGGATTGCCAAGGTAATCCAGTGAATTATCAGGGTCTGGCAGGAAACCGAATTCAGCCGAGACTCTAATGAAGAAAGTACTTCTAGAGATGCGAGCTGGGGAGGAAGCTAATAAGATTTGAGGCACCCTGAGACAGGCCACTAGAGATAAGCCACTGTCACCCTGAGCCCTGAAGGGACGGGGCCCCACAACTGCTGGAACTGCAGGGCGAGCAGGGAGAATGTACCCTCATCTCTCCTCTCTGTCCACTCTCCCAGCCTCGGTCTGTCTCTCTCTCTCCTTCTGCTGGTTCCTCCTGTTGGCCAAATGGAAACAGAGGTCAGCCAATAGCCAGTAGGAGCCCGGTCGATGCGGTCCACAGGGCCAGCCTCTGGCAAAGAGAGAAGCATGCGGAATGGATGGGAGGGTGGAGAACAGGGAGCAAAGAATAACCAACCTGAGTACAGGACCATGTATCAGAACAGAGGCAACTAACCCTGCCATAGTGTAGATGTGGGGTGATTTTATTATTATTCATAAGCATAACAGCAGTTTAGCCATGATGTGTTAAGTATTTTCCATGTCCAGGGCAGTGTGTTACATTACAGGGCATTTTACACATACTATTTCTAATCTTTATAGCCAATCTGTTGGGCACATGTTATTATGGGCCTTTTTCAGGCAAGGAAAAATGGGCTTGGAAAGGCTCAAGATCCTGCCTGAGGTTGCAAAATTAGTAACAGAGCTAGGATTGGGCTCCAGTCTGTTTTATTCTAAACTCCAAATGCCTTCTTCTAAGGCAGCCTACACCAGCCTCATGGGGTGGACCGATGTGGTTTCTGCAAAAAGCCTTCAGTGGCTTCTTCTAAAACAGAGTGATACTTTTTTTTTTTTTTTAAGAGTAAATCTTTTAACACACCGTCTCATCTGGACGGCTGCCCAGGAGTTAGAGAGTATCGTGTGTTTGTCAAATTATGAGTTTTGTGCCAGCGCATATAAAGTAGTCAGGAAGGAAAAAAAGGAAAGAGCCCCCTTGGAATAATGGAATGAGGAACACAGTGCTCAGTGTGGGGAGCTGACATTCTAAAGGTCACCTTCCAGATCTTAGTAAATTATTGTGCCGAGTCTGCTGCTCATGGGCCAGGCGTGCCAGCAACCCCTGAAAACAGCGTCCTGGCAGCCCTGGGCACCCAGGGGGCACTTGGTCAATTACTTGGTTCTAGAAGAAAATTTCCCCAACGCTTCAGATGGATGGGTGTGAAGAGGGTTGGAAGGAAGAGGGGTGGAGGTAAGGGAAGAGAGATACAATGTCAAGAGATACAATGATTTTGCACTCAGCATTTTGCAATGAAAATTCCCCACTCTGTTTTCTGGATATGTGATCAAAAAAACTCTGTACTGGACATGTGATCCAAAAAATTCAGGAACTTCCTTGGTGTGTTTTCATCTATGTCCTTTGGATCCTTCCCACAAGGGGAGTTTGGCTGTGGTGACGTGGTGATGGGGAGATCAGCTAGGTGAAAGTGCTGTCCAGCATCACATCCTCAGATTCGTTTCTAAGTTAACTTAGAGCTTTGTGCCCATTGCTTATTTGCATTAAAAAATTAATACTGAATGAAAGAGCTCTGGTTTACAGCTTGGTGTCCATTCATGGGAAAATGATCTGTGAGTTCATGCTGAAAAAGTTCAATGTGAGCCAAGAATGTGACACCCTTGTTAGTTTGGTTTGAACTGGAGGATGTTCGGGTGCATATAATTTAATTAACATTGATTGAACATTTCCGCTGTTCAAGGCGCTGTGCTTTTCATCATCACACAGCTCAACAGTGCCGCCTCCCACCCCCACCAGTATTTTTGAGACGGGAAACACTTTCAACAAAAATTTGAACTTGGAGTCTCAGATAAAGAGAATGGATGGTTCCAGTTTGGGATGGAATGGGAGAAGCCTGGGCCCCTCTCCCTCACCCCAGCCTTTTTGCTGTGAACCAGTCCTGTGCAGGCTTCCCTGGCCTCGCCCCCCTCCCTGGTCCCTGCTTTGTGTAGGTAGGAGAACTGACCAGAAGTCCCCAACCCAAAGCCCTTCTGGGTTTTTTTTTTTTTTTCCTTCTGGGGGTTTTAATGAGATAAATCCAGAGGCCTCGACTCCCAGCCCAGTGGTCTTAGGTCTTTTATTGTTCTCTGCTCTGTATTTAAAAATCAAAAACAAACAAAACTTGTTCTCTCTGTTGCCTTTGACTCCTCCCAATTCCAGTTCTTACTAACCTGACCTAGTTTCTTAGGCATTGGTTTCTTGCTTCCAGAATAGTTGTTTTGGGGGTTAGGGTTGGGGTGGTATTTCCACTCTTCCTTTATCTAATACAAAACTGATCTCTGTCTTTCTCTTTCTCTCTGTCTCCCTACCCCGCATCCTTCATCCCTCTATCTCTTACAACCTCTGTTTTCTGGGTTTAATGATTAGATGATCTTAGACAAGGGTGCTGAATTGCCCGAAGCCTCCGTTGCTTTTTAAAATTTTTATTGGAGTTTGGTTGCTTTACAATGTTATGTCAGTTTCTGCTCTACAGCAAAGTGAATCGGTGTAAGGATAAGCGTGCCCGCTTAGCAGGGCCGTGAGGCATAAGGGAAGTGTGGCTGAGCCCAGCACAATGTCGGGGCCCCTCCTTCCTACCTGTCCAACTCTGAGAGAGTCATGAAAAATGCAGAGATTGGTGTGTTTTGGGATTTGTGTGTGTGTTCTAAACAGTTGTTTACATTTTTGGTGCAATCAAACTTGCAGTCTGATTGACAGGAGAAGAATAACCTAAATCAACTCAAACTGGCACTGGGCAATGACAGTAATTGTCGACAGCAGGATAATTGATCTAATTAGATAAATGAAACAGCCTGCTGGGGAGCCATGCTTGTCCGCTCCTGCAGGCAGCCGCTGACGCCGGGTCCCGTGTCCCGGGTGACTGTAAGAGGACTAGAAGGTTCAGACAGGTGAGGGGCTGCAAGGAGGGCAGCGTGCCTGACTACAGTAGGAAACAGTGCCATGCAGCCAGCAAACCATCACTTCTGTGTATCCTGCTGTGTTGTCTCTGGAGAACAGAGCGCGCATTCAGAATAATGTAGAACATACGTTCCGACTGCTACGTTTACTGTTAACTCGCTCAGTCTTGGTGAGCAAACTGTTAAATTCCTGAGGCCTGAGACAAAGACATCATTTACAAACCCAGTCTGGGAAGAGCCACCCTCTCCATCTTGGGAGCCTTGATATGGCTCCCAGGTGAAAGTGAGGCTGCGAGTTGGTGAGTCTTGTTGGTTTTGATCCCGAACTGTATTCCTCTCCAGAAGCAGGTACAGAGGGCCAGAGGGTGCACCTCTGTACTGGGGGATGCAAAAGTGAGCTAGAAGACAAAGTTCCTGGCTTCGTGCAGGGAGTTTTTTAAAGACCACGGCCAGAAATGTTAAGGGAGGGTGCCCTCCGGCTGCCCACAGCACTGGACAAATTATTGGACAAATAACCACCCTCAGAGTCCTCCAGGCTTGTTCAAGCACTAGGGGGGACCCAAAGCGTTTTCCTCTAGCTCCTCGCTGAGAGAGGAGTATGAGAGAAGCTGCTTGGTTGTCAGGACAGGGTGCTAAGGCTAACAGCAGGGTGCCCGTAGGCTCAGTGGGAAATGGCCCAGGACACGTTGCTGAAGCTGAGTGAGTGACACAGGGTCCCTTCTAGAGGGCTGGTGAACTTGATAACCATACAGCCCCTCCATCCTTGCTTTCTCTTCGTCTCCACTGCCAACTTCCCCCAGATATGGACCTCATCATCAGATCACCAGGCCCTTCTTCCCGTGTTCCTCTATCCCACCCCCGCCCTGCCCTGAGGACTGAGTGAAATCTATGTGAAATATTTGGCACAGTGGCAAATAAGGAACATGCCGTTAGCTGTCATTTCTCTCTTGGCCTTTGCCTACTAGCATGTGTGTTTTGGGTGTTTCTGTCTTAGTCCTTCATGAAATTCTGGGAAGTGCTCAGAAATTGAGGCGAAAGGGCTGCCTTCATGCCCAGTAACAGTTGATGGACATGGCCGGGGGCTTTGTGGAGTCAACAGGGAAGGTTTCTGCCTAGAACCTTGGGTGATGGAGGGGTGAGTGTCTTTGTACAGCTCAGAGCAGACTTCCAGCTGCTGAACATAAATCCCCCCAACCTTGGAGCTGACAGCAAGCAGGTATTGCCAATTGGGAGCGAGTTAGTACAAAAAAATTTCAGTGTTTCTGATACATGAGAATTCTTTGCAAAAAGACCACATAATGGGAAAGACCTATAGGTATTGCCTGATTGAACTTTATCATTTCTTTTTAATTGATGAAGAAAGGAAGCAAGTATGGTTCAGGAAAATTAAGTGAGTTTACATAGGGCCACAAAGCAGCAGTCCCCAACCTTTTTGGCACCAGGGACCGGTTTCATGGAAGATAATTTTCCCACGGACTGGGGTTGGGGGGGGGGGGTTACTTTCAGGATGATTCGAGCACATCACATTTATTATACATTTTATTTCAATTATTATTACATCAGTTCCACTTCAGATCATCAGGCATTAGATCCCGGAGGTTGGGGACCCCTGCTGTAACGCTTATGGAGCCCAGTCTCAGCTCTGGGTCTCTGCTCAGTCACTTAGGCCCTGAGCTACCTCGATGATTTGTTTTGCCAGTTGCATAACCGTCTAGTGGGATCACATTCCCTGTGCTAGGAAGCATCCATAATTCACAATGTGCAAGTCTTTCTCATCTCTGGGAGAAAAAACAAAAAGAATAAACTTTGAAGGTTTCACATCCTTCACCTTACATGACCGTTTGTCTGCATTTTATGCTATATGTTTGGTTATCTGCATTTTCTAACAAGGCTCACCACGTTTATCTAAGTCTTGCGGGTGAAAGGCGTGATTGATTAGGAACTAAGAGACTGTTCACAGAGAGGAACATGAGGTCTTTCAGGAACACGCCTCTGAAGTAGCAGTTTTCAGGGTGGAGAATTGATCTGGGAGTCATGGAGCCTTCTTTCTTCCGTGGCAGATGAGAAAAACCCCTCGAAATCATCTACAGTCTATTCCTGCCCTCCCCCATGTTCTGTCTGCGAGCAGGCTGTGAGAAATAATGCATGTCACATTTCACAGCTTGGAAAATTAGCAATAATTGTCTCAAGTGGCTGGGCTTGGGGAAGGAAAAGAAGATAAAATTCCAAATGCCCCGTGTATCTGAATGAACAGGGCGTCGTGGCGCTGGCTGCCTGAGCAGCTTCTGCCACCTTCCGTCTCCGTCACTGCAGCCTCAGGTCTTGGAAGAACGTCTGTGCATTTTTGAGGGTCCAAGGGCCCCAGTGGCGTGTGCTGGGAACACGCGGAGGGAGAACTTTGCTCAATGGGCCACTGTGTCTGGCTTGGCTCAGGCTGGAGCGTGGTGTCCAAGGGAGCCTGGGCCCGAATAAAGACACGCTTTATTTCCCTCTCCGTTGACAGAGGGGGATTTTGAAGGTAGCAGGGGAAACAGAGCAAGCAGTGTTCAGGGATGCAGCCCACCTTCCTGGGTAGTTTTCCGCTGCAACAGCCCCACCGAAGTGAGCCGGCCAAGGAGATGGAGGTTTTACAAGCGAGCTGTGTGGACCGGGGCCGCGTGCCGACCCGGAGGCCTTCTGGCAGGGCCCCATCGGCAGCGTTACTCGGTTGGGGGATGTGGAAGGTGCACGTCCGTCTATGTTTGTGTGTGTGTGTTTCCTGCAGCTGTCATGACAAAGTTCCAGAACAGGGTCCTGGAACTCCCAGTGCCGGGGCGCACTGAAGTGAGTGAAGGTCGCTCAGTCGTGTCCGACTCTTTGTGACCCCGTGGACCATACAGTCCATGGAATTCTCCAGGCCAGGATACTGGAGTGGGCAGCCGTTCCCTTCTCCAGGGGATCTTCCCACCCAGGGATCAAACCCAGGTCTCCCATATTGCAGGCGGATGCTTCACTGTCTGAGTGACCAGGGAAGCCTGAAAATACTGGAGTGGGTAGCCTGTCCCTTCTCCAGGGGATCTTCACGATCCAGGAATTGAGCCCGGGTCTCCTGCGTTGGGTGGGTTTTTTACCAGCGGAGCTAGCAGGGAAGCCCCGTAGGACACTGCCGTCTCACAGTTCTGGAGGCTGAAAGCCCAAGTCCAGGACGTGAGTAGGGCTGGTTCCTAGTGGGGGCTGTGAGAGCAGGCGCTGTCCAGGCTCCCTCCTTGGCTGGTAGAGGGCCGTCTTCATGTTCACATGGCCTTTTCCCTGTGCGTATGTGCAGATTTCCTCTTCTCATGCAGACACCCACCGTATTGGATCAGGGCCCTTCTTAATGACCTCAGCCTAACTTAATTGCCTCTATAGAGACCCTATCTCCAAATAAGATTACTTTCCAAGATTACTGGGGGTTAGGACTCCAAACTATGAATTTTGGGAATACACACACAGTTGAACCCACGGGAGCATGTGCCTTATACTCCATCTTGTTTATCTAGAGATTGACAAAGCAGCTGTGGAGCCCATAACTCTGGCATTTCATAGTGGATTGATGATTGGCCCTTTTTCTCTGCCTTCTTCTTCCATCTTCCCCATTCTAGACATGCCTTTCAGAAATCCCCAGCATCTGAACTCTGTTTATACTGTAATAGTTAGAGAGCTACTCCTTACTGATTGCTTCTTAACGTACCAAGCAAGGTGCTGGTACTTTATTTGTATTAACTCATGAAATCCTCATGATGGCCCCTGAGGTAGGCTCTATTATTCCCACTGTACATATAAGGGAACTGTAGTGTAGGAAGGCCAAGTAGCTTGCCCCAGGTCACACAGCTAACTCAGTGTAGAGCCAAGATTTGAACCCAGGCCATTTGGTCAAAGCAGGTACACTACGTTCACTTTTCTTAATAGACTCAATATTTAACAGGTAGCCCTCTATAGCTTCCATGCTCAAAAATTGGAGTGGTATGATGGGTCAGAGCACAGGTTCTGGGTTCTGCATCTGTTTGTCATGGTTTACCAGCAGTGTGACTTTTGCAAGTGATGGAATCTCTCTGTACCTTACTTTCATCATCTGTGAAGTGAGGATGACATTCTCTTAGGTCTTCCCTGTAGCTCAAATGGTAAAGAGTTTGCCTGCAATGCAGGAGACCTGGGTTTGATCCCTGGGTCAGGAAGGTCCTCTGGAGAAGGAAATGGGAATCCACTCCAGTATTCTTGCCTGGAGTAACCCATGGACAGAGGAGCCTGGTGGGCTACAAAGGGGTTGCAAAGAGTCAGACACGACTGAGCTACTAACACTACTAAAGTGGTGATGACATTCTTTTAGAGATGTTTGGGAATGATCATGTGAAAGACTGGCATGTGGTAACTGATTAATAAATATTAATGATAATTTTCCTACCTCATTCTCTATTTTTACTGTGTCCAGTGTGGTAGCTGCAAGCCTCAGGTGGTTATTGAGCCCTTGAAATATTATGGCTAATGGGAATCAAGATGTGCTGTAAGCATTAAAAATGCCGTGTAATTTGAAGGTTTAGCATCTCCCCCACCAAATGTAAGCTACCTCAAATGTAAGCTATCTCATTAATAATTCTATATTGATTATACATTGAAGTCATGTTTTAGATATATTGGGTTAACTGTAATAAATTATTAAAAATAATTTGTTTTGTTTTACTTTTTAAAAAATATAACTACTAGAAAATCTAAAATGCCATATGTCCCTCACATGATACTTCTGTTGGGCAGTATTGGCCTAGACTTGGGTCAGATGCTCAGTCACTTCTGACTCTTTGTGACCCCATGGACTGTATCCTGCCAGGCTACAGAATCTCTGTCCCTGAGATTCTTCAGGCAGGAATGCTGGAGTGGGTTGCCATTACCACCTCCAGGGGATCTTCCCAACCCAGGGACTGAACCCACATCTATTACATCTCCTGCATTGGCAGGTGGATTCTTTACCATTAGCGCTACTTGGGATGTCTCATTGGTCTAGACTGTAGACTGTAATCTCCAGAGGCCACATTTGTTGTATTTACTCTTGTATCCTGGCATCTTGTGCAGATCCTAGCCTTATAGGAGGTGCTCAAAAATATGGTTGTTGGGACTTCCCTGGTGGTCCAATGGTTGAGACTTCGCACTCCCACTGCAAGGTTGCAAGTTCAATCCCTGGTCAAGGAACTAAGATCCTGCATGCTGTGTGGCATGACCAAAAAAAAAAAAAATGCAGTTCTGATTATACAAATGCTCTGTTCTTAGCCCAAGATAAGTCTCTAGGGTACAGACTCAAGAATGGGGAAGCCCTCAGTTCCCAAAACTTGGGAAAGCCCCACAGACCGGAGTTTCCAGCTCACCCTTGAACCTGGCCCAGGCTGGCCTCCCACTGAATGGCTGGGTTTGATGGCCAGGCCTCCGCCTCTCTTGAGGTAGCCCTGCTGTTCAGCCCTAGGGAAAACACGACTGTGGAAGTGTCTTCTATTTTCAGAGAAAGCAGTTTTGCATAGAGGACATGAAAGCTCACTTCATCAGCCAAAGGAGGCCCGTGAAAGAGGTCAGTATGTGCAGCCAATGGGAGGGAAGGGCCTGGAGGAAATTTCCGCCAGCTTTGAGGTCCTCGTCTACATTTGGTGTCTCAGATTGAGCTTTATAAAGATAGGAGATTGACTCTTTCTGCCTCTGTCCCTCCACCACATGCCCTTCTTCCCAAAGAGAACCCCAAAGCCAGCCCTTGTCAGGGGGCATGTATCTGACATTCCCATCGGACCTCACATCTGTGGAAACTGAGGCCAGCTCCACCCACAGTCCTGACAGATCCCAAGATTTGCGATCACTGATGGGAATGAGGGATTTCAAAGAATGCTGGAGCTGGGTGGGAGGTCTGAGGAACTGGTCCGGTCTCTTCTGTGGTTGGATTTCTGTGTTTCTCATCCTTCCAGTGACATCTCTGCTGCTTGGGAGGGCTCGGCATGCAGGAGACATGAACCCAGATGACCGCGTCTGGAGTTTAGACTGGTCCGCTTTCTCCTTGTGGCCTGAGCCTGGGCTTTTCGCAGTCGCTCTGCTGAGGGCGATGTCACAGAGTTTCTATGCACGTTAGTTTACCTGTCCCCAAATCCTGATGTAGTTTTGCTTGAGTCACGTGTCTTAGAGCATCTGACGGCTTCTCTGAGACTCACATGGAAATAGTAGCACCTGCCCAGCTTGTCACTGGGGTTAAATGAGATAATCAGCAACAGTGCAGCAGTGCCCTGCGTGTTCTACCATGCAGAACATGGTAGACGCTTCAGAAGCATGAGAGACCCTCCTCTACTGGTTCTTAAGGAGTTTCTTCTCTGTCTTGCCCTGCTCTGCCTGCCACTTCATGGCAGCTTCCTCTGACTAAGGCAGGTGAGAGCAGGTGAGGGTTGGTTTCCATTGCACGCTGCATTTTCACCCCAGTTTAATGGCCCCCAGTTTAGAGTTCTCTTCCATGGCACAGAGGAAATTTGTAGAAGGTATCCTGGACATTGAAGATCACTAGTATTCCTACCTCCTTGCTTTTCAGAGGCCACCTGTTCTTTCTATTTGTGTCAGGATTAGAACAAGGAATCTTGGCAAAGAGGAGATGTTACTTTTGATTAAACATCTTGAGCCTCATTTCCCACTTTGGGGATGACTCAGCTCCATCTGGGTGAAGGAGAAGGGGAGCAGGAAGTCATTTTTACATGAAATATAAACTCAGACGGTCCTAGAGGTTATTAGCTAAAGTGAAGTCTTTGCGTGGTTTGGATGGCACCTGGCCCCGAGTAGGGTCTCAGTGTGTGTGTTGATTTCTTGTCTTTGGTATGGCACCTGAAGCAAGTCATAGAGGAAAGGAGAAAGAGTGGGGTCCTTGACCTGAGTCCAAGTCACAGACTCTCATTAGCTGTGTACCCTCAAGCAAACCGCTTTTCATATCTTGAGCCCCAGAGAATTTTCACCTTCAAACTAGAATAACGACAACTTGGCCTGCTTCATGCAGTGGCTATGGAGATTGAATAACTAAATGACAGTATTCTGTAATGACAAAATACTCAGTATTAGTTTCCCACTCTTAATTATCGTGGATAATGATAATACCCACTCAAAGAGGTACAAGTATCTCTTTGTCATTTCCCAGTCGTGACTCAGATTTTTTTCTGAATAATATGGTTTTTAGACCATTTTCCAACCAATTATCATCAATCCTGTTTGCTTTGGGGAGGCAGAAACTTAGGTGTCTTTCAACTTTTATTCTTCACTCCCTGATCCATAAGCAATCCCCCACTCACCAAGGTACCATATGGGAGATTAGAAGCACTTTTGAAAAGAAAGAAAAAGCTCTTGGAAAAAAATGCTGATGTAGGATGTTTAACTTCAGAGAAGGAGGTGGCTGTTTTTGTTTTTTAGGTGCGATGCAAGTAGAGTTTATTGCTACTTGAGCTTTTAATTGGTTTACAAACATTTTTTATAGCTTCTTATTTTAATTTTTGCAGGTCCCCAGATGCTGAGGTTTACTGACATCCATGAAGGGATTGATAAATGATTTAGTTGAAATAGCAAAACTGGAAGCATTGTATGAATTAGAAATTGTGCCACAGAACCCACTCCGGAGTCACTAATTTGTTTAACGTGATCTGTATTCTGCATCTGTTCCTCACCAAATCACAGGAAAAACAAATATCCACTGTTCCCCCAGCCAAGAAGGGGTCGGAGGGCACCCAAGGGATTGGGGCAAGGCCTCTCAAGAGTGTCAGATGGGGGCTGGCGGGTTTGACTGGCTTAGGTCAGCAGGACTGGGCTTCCCTCTCTGGGTCCAGTCTGCCAGCACTTCTCTGTGAGTCTGATGAGGTTTGTCCACAGAGATGGAGGGAAGGATGGACGCGTGATTCGTACATCACTTCAGAGCAGCTCTGAGGTTTCTACAAACAGATGGTCCCTCCTCCATCAGCTGGGCTAGAACCCTTCTCATTTCTTCCTACCCCACAATTCTCTGTGGAATCTGTGATTTTGCTGGAGCTGATTTCTGTGGCTTTGTTTTGCTGTTACTTCTTCTGTGGCACAATTAGAGACTTCTTGTAATTTTAAGTGATTTTTTTATGATATGAAAGAGATATTTATCACAGAAAATTTAGAAAATACAAGTCAGAATGAATAAACTAGAAATTGTCAGCAAACCCATCATCTGGAGATAATCATTGTTTCTCCCTTTCCAGTTATACATGGACATGTATCCATTCTTTCTAAAATTCTTTTCCCAGTTAGGTTGTTATATAATATTGATCAAAGTTCACAGTGCCATACAGTAGGTCCATATTGGTTATCCACTTTAAATAAAGCAGTGTGTACATGTGAATCCCAAACTCCCTAATTATCCCTTCCCTCCCATTCTCCTCAGTAGCCATCAGTTTGTTAGAAATAATTATTGTTTATCAATGAATAACTATCCTTCCACACTTTTCTCTGACATACATCTTTTTGTTTTTTTTTTTTAAAAACAGACACATGTAGACTATATTGCTTGGTAACCTGTTTTATTCACTGGACTTTTTTGAGCAGTTTTTCTCCATAATAGTGAACAGCCTGCTGTTCAAAGGGGCTTATTCAGACTGACCCTAATAAACAAATATCTGGCTGGGACTGGTTTGTCCCAGTACATTGTGCCCTTGCAGAAATATGAGATTGGCTACAGCTATGCATTTCTGTTTGGGTTGCTTCAGTGTCATATGGGCTTCTGGCGTATAATACAGAAGCCTGTTCCCCTTTCATCAGCCTATTTAAGGTACCATTCTTAACAAATTCATAAGGGTGACTTATTTTGTTCCTTTTCTTTCTTCCTTCTATCCATCCATCCATCCACCCACCCATCCTGCTGGCCATCTGTCTGTCCTTCTTTCCCTTCCATCCATCCATGCATCCATCCATCCAATGTATTGAGCATCTAGACTGTGCCAGGCATTGTGTTTGGTAGTAAGAGATACATGTAAGAGGCAGGGATATATGATGTCAGCCTCGGCCCACCAGGAGGTACCAGTATCCACCCAGAACTAATGTCTTCCCTGTACATGAGATGGCAATCCCAATCTGATTTCTCCATCATGAAACTGATCAATTCTAGTAGCTATCAGGCAGATGACTAGGGATAAAACGGATAATTCTGGCTTTACAATGGAGGCATCTTGAAGGTAGAACCTCTGTATTGCTTCTTTTCTATAAACCCCTAGGTGCCAGCTAGGCCTCTAGCCCCATACACGGTGAGACCACCAGATAAACTGAATACTAGAACAGACTAACGTGGCAGCAACATTTTTAGAAAACTGTTTCACACCATATCTAGTATGTATCTCATAAAGAAGAAAGGATTTTGATTCTTCTTTTTTTAAAAAAAGTGTCCTTTTTAAGTCTTGGAGAGACAGCGAGTCTATTCTATTTAGCTTTAAACGATATTCCCCTCCCTCATGGTGTGTTCCAGAGAAGCATGGCTTTATGTAAAAAGGTAAGATTTATTTTTGCCAGTAAAATATAACTCAGAGCACAGCCCAGCAACGGCATACAGCAGGAGGAAGTACCTCACTGGATGCCAGCGGCAGTTACAGTAAAATGTTACAAGTGTGAACAGCCCCCGCTCCCCCCCACCGCCCCCCGTCAGACAGAGTAGGCTGCGTTTTTTTTTTTTTTTCCCAGAGAAGTGGAGGGTTTTTGTTTTTTTTCTTTATGGTGCCATTTTGACTTCCTAAGACCGCCATAGATTTATAAGGAAATAATTCTTCCAATGGGCCTTAGTGACATCCTAAAGTTTTACATGTGCCATTTATGAAATTGCTAAAACTGTTCCATGCAAACATTCCCATGTCACCAACTTAGGCCCATTTATTACATTTATGCAACTATGCTATATGTGGTTTTTTTAAAGATACCAAAATATTTTTAATAACCCTAACCCTGAGGCAAACCTCGGAGGTTAATTGTAATGACGCATGTAGTCCTTACCCATGCTGACCAGAAAGAAACAGACAGTGGCTCCTGGCTGTGTCAGAGTGCTACAGACACCTCTTCCATTAGCATAGAACAGGGGCTTCCTCCACGAGCCCTCTCGTCTTCATCTTCCCCTCCCTGCTGTCATCTCTGTCTGTGGTCTGGCCATTCTTTGTGGATTACAGATATATGGGAACAGCCTGAATCTGGGGTCTGGCTCTGTCTACCCAATTTATTGTTAGCTCCGTGGCTTTGACTAAGTTACTGTCCCCCTCTGGGCTTATTTTTACACCTGTGAAAGGCTGTAATAATAACACTCATCTCAGGATTTAGGGGAAAGTAGAGCTTTGGAAGAGGAGCAAGAGGCAACATAGGAAGAAAAGTACAAATGTTAGTCATTCAGTCGCGTCCAATTCTTTGTGACCCAATGGACTGTAGCGCACGCCAGGCTCCTCTCTCCGTGGGATTCTCCAGGCAAGAATACTGGAGTGGGTAGCCATTCCCTTCTCCAGGGGAATCTTCCTGACCCAGGGATCATTCTGTACCCTCTGAGCCACCAGGGTCTTTCACTTTTACATTCATTGTCTGGGTGGGGGGTGGAGTGGAAAGTCTCATTTCGAACTGTGCTGTCTGTGTGGAGGTAGTTGCATGTAGAGGTTACAAGTGCAGGTTCTGAGGTCACATTGCCTGGGTGTTGGGCAAGTGTATAGGTGTGCTTTGGGCAAGCTGTGCATCCTCTCTGTGCCTCCATCTCCTGTCTGTGAATTTGGGATAATAATAGTAACTGCTCATGGGGTTGTTCTGACCATTGGCTTAGGTAATCAGTCTTCAGTGCCATGCATAGTGTTTGCACATATATGTTCAATAGATGTAAGTAGTGGCATTCCTAATTTTAACTTTTTTCCATATGTAAATGTTCCATATGTAAATCCAATACAAATTTATAATTTTTCTCTGGATACAGAGCTAATACCCACTTTGTGTGTTTTCCCCCTTTCTTTCCTTCCATCCTTCCTTCTTCCCTTCTTTTTTAGCATATTTGTTGTTTAGTTGCTCAGTCGTGTCTGACTCTTTGTGACCGCATGGACTCTAGGCCACCAAACTACTCTGTCCATGGGATTTTCCAGGCAAGAATATTGGAGGGGGTTGCCATTTCCTTCTCCAGGGGATCTTCCCAACCCAGGGATCAAACCCACGTCTCCTGAATTGGCAGACAGATTCTTTACCATGGAGTTACCAGGGAAGAAGCCCTAGCATATTTAGACCAACATATATAGAATTGACATTGGGTTACTTTATTTAAATAACTACCAATTTCAAGTTCTATTTAAGTTAAAAATTTATTTTGCATTATGAAATTGTGGCAAGTGTACCTTCTGTCTCACTGAAAAACACCTGAAGTATTTTCCTCAAACTTCCCAAAACAAAGAACTTGGAAGCAAGAATAGAGAGATTTAATAAAGGAAGTTTTTTTTTTTTTTCCAAATGCAGTACAGAAGACCAGGGGCTATTGTGAAACATGGGCAGCCTCCTACAGCCCCCCTTGAATTCCGCCTTACCAAAGCATGATTTTATTAAGATGAGGCCATCCAATTTCCTTCTGTTGTTCTTGGGACTCTGCATTTTTGGTAGCCCATTTGCATCTGTCTACATGTTGAATTCTAGAGGGTGTGATTACTGACAAATAAAATGGGATGAAGTAATCTGGGTATTCTTCCTACATTGATATTCAAATTCAGTATTCAAGGCTCAACATGCCTGAAATACAGATTTTGCTCTGAAATACAATGGATGGCCAACAAATGTTTCTTGATTAAACAAAGAAAGAGAGAAAGGAAAAGGAGGAGGATAGGGGAGAGAGAGAGAAGGAGAGGCAGATAGGGGCATCCAATGTGTAGAGGTAGCTTGGGGTCAGAGAAGTGGGGAGCAGTGTGATAACCCCCGTGTCCACGGTTCAACAGCACTGTGTGTGTGGGTCTGATGAGAGCCAGAATGACAAGTCACTGCTCCATCCTGTTTTCCAAAACTTTGCCAAGGGTAGCTGACAAGGACTCTTGATTATATTCCTCTTGCTTGGCAGATAGTAGATGCCTTGAAAATACTTGCTGAATGAAACATTCCATTAACCTAACTTCCATTAACCTAACTGAATGAATATAGCCATTTCCATCTACAGTGAGTGAACTGAAAGTCACTCAGGCGTGTCTGACTCTCTGTGACCCCATGGACTATACAGTTCATGGAATTCTCCAGGCCAGAATACTGGAGAGGGTAGCCGTTCCCTTCTCCAGGGATTTTCCCAAACTCCGGGATCAAACCCAGGTCTCCTACATTGCAGGCGGATTCTTGACCAGGGAAGCCCAATGATGTAACCGTAAATGCACTAAATGATATAACTATTTTGAGATGTAAGTGGCCCTGACTCGTCGGGAAGAAAAAGTTTGGTGAATCTGGTTCAGTGGAGACTCTGGTTCTTAATAGCCATTTGACTTGAACTGTTGGCTGCAAACAGTAAGATTCTTTTAGCCTGTCTCATAAGATGTGGATAGCATCTTGGTGCCATGGAGGTCTGCAGGTGTCCCCCTCCCTGTTTTTGAAATAAGATGTGAAAGTCATGCAGTCTCCCCTCCTGTGACTGCGTGCTTTGTCTCCCATGGATCCTCCAGCTCTCAGATTGCACAGAAGGGCTGTGTCTTCCACGGGGTTTGCAAGAATGTGGACTCTAGATAAATGCTTTATGGAAATAAAACATATGCTCTCAAAAACTCTGGCCCTTGGAGTTTCATGCCAGTCCTTCCCTTGTATCTTAGCCAGTGACAGAATTTTGCTCTTTGTTTGGGAAGGGGCCTAGTGGAAACAGAAGGGCCCTGACCTCTTCATCCATGTCATCGTACAGACCAGGATGTTAAAGCTGGAAGGGTCTCCAGCGTCCATCCAAGCTCTGCTGCCTACTCATTTATGACCTTGGGTGTCCTTGAGCTCCCCTGGGCTCCAGTTTCCTCATCTGTAAAGCAGAGATGGTGATGGTCATATCCTTAAAGGCTGTGAGGATTGGAGGAGGTCAGTCAGTTTCTTAGCACTGCCTGATGGCCCAGGTAATGTTGGTTATTGTTGTCACACATCACATCATGTGGAGGGCCTTTCCATGGCCTGAGATGCCCAGACCTACTGAGTCAGAATCCCTAGAGGTGAGGGCCCAGTAGTTCACGTGTTTTAAAATTCCCAGAGATAATATTCATGTTTAGCCAGGAGTGAAAGTACTGATTCTAAAAGAAATGGATTCATGGAATCTTCTCTTTGGAGTCAGTGTAGCCATTATTTGTTGTTGTTCAGTCGCTAAGCCATGTCTGACTGTTTGTGACCTCATGGACTGTAGCATGCCAGGCTCCCCTGTCCTCCGCTATCTCCTGGGGTTTGCTCAAATTCATGACCGTTGAGTCAGTGGACCTGTCTAACCATCTCATCCTCTGCCGCCCCCTTTTCCTTTTGCCTTCAGTGTTTCCCAGCATCAGGGTCTTTTCCAATGAATTGGCTCTTGGCATCAGGTGGCCAAAGTATTGGAGCTTCAGCATCAGCCCTTCCAATGAATATTCAGAGTTGATTTCCTTTCAGATTGACTGGTTTGATCTCCTAGCCACTATAGAAGCCAGAGTCAGAATATTTGTGTTGCAACCCTAGTTGCAATCCTCCTGCCCCCACCCCAAGCCATTTGCCCTTGACCTTGAGCTGCAGAGTTAATATCACTGAAAGTCAGCTGATGCAACAAGAAAATGAAGACAATATTAGTATCCCTCATAGGGTCATATAGGGATTAAATGAGATAATATATGTCAGTCTTGTAAGTAACCCATTAAATAATAAGCACTGTATACATATTAGCTCATTTAATCTTCATAACAACCCTATGTATTAGGTACTATTAAATATCCACATTTTACACATGTGGAGACAAAGATGTGCTTGTGCGCATGCATGCTCAATCATTCAGTTGTGTCCAACTCTTTGTGACTCGATGGACTGTAGCCCACCAGGCTCCTCTGTCCATAGCATTTTCCAGGCAAGAATACTGGAGCGGGTTGCCATTCCATGGGGTTGTTTATGTAACTGCTGTAAGGTCACAGGTGTTGGAACCTGCTTCTGAAATGCTGTACTGATGATATAGCACAGAACAAGCCGTGAGGAGCTGATAAGCGAGCCCGTGGGTTCTGCTAAGTGGCCTGTGATGGCCTGGTCCAGGAGCAGCTGCTGACCACAAATGTAGGCACAGAAAACATTCTCCATAATGATGTTTATCTTATCTGGAGCTTGAGATCAGCTGTGTGGTGCAGAAGGGAAGAGGCTTTCCAAGTCCTTTCAGCTGTCTTGCCTGTGAACATTTACTGTGCGCCGGGGGTGGACGGCAGTAATGCATACCAGTCTGATGGAAGCAGCCCCCGGAAATGTTGGGGGTCACAGCAGAGAGGGGAGATGCATACCTCAAACCTGTGCTTTTCGGAGGGAGTCGGATTCTGGGCACTTCTAGCCCTCCATAAACTGTCTTCCTTTTTGGAATCAATACAGTTGTCTTCCTGTAGGAACAGAAAGGCCCCAGCAACGCTGGGTACCAGCGATGAAGGTGTCCTCAAGCAGCCATGGCAGCCCTACTGTTTCTCTCTCCCATTTTCATGAGCAAGGAAGACTGCCTCCAGGAACCAGGGGGGTCCCCAGCGTGCCTTACGCACACAGCCCTCTGAGAGCAACAAACCCACACAGTTGCCGGCTGTCTCCTGCCAGCCAGCTGGGCTGAGCCTTCCTGGGTACCCAAGCCTCTTAACTCCCCTCTCTCCCCTCCCCACCTCTCCTGCCCCCTGGCTCCACACCCTCCTGAATGTTCCTTTCTAAACAGCCACAATCAGGAGCCTGTTCCTGTGTTGGGAAAAAGAGCAGCATGAAAGCTTTTAAACTTGCTGGGTAATTTAAGGTATTTATCGCTATTTGGAGAGCTTTGCTTGTTTTGAATCCTTTCACCCTCCAGCTTTCAAAAACGGTGCAAGTGATTTTTTTTTTTTTTCTGTAAAGGATGCTTCTGGGTCCTTCCGCTGCCCCCCAAGGCTGGAGTCTGAATGCAACCTCCAGACCTGGGTCCATTAGCTGAGGTTTTGCTCATTCTTCACACAGGCTGGCCATAAACATTCATTAGGCGCCTCCCTGGTCCAGGCCCGGCTCCTGTATGTAGACTGCTCCCTGTTTCATGCAGGATGGTGAGTGTTTACAATACCTGCAGCAGCAGCCTTGGAGGTCGGGAGCCCGTCGTGGTCTTTATGTCCAGGTTGACCCTGAGGTCAGCTATGTGACCCTGGGCACAATTCTCTGCTTCTCAGGAACTTTGATTGTCATATGTAAAATGAGTGTGATAACAGCTCCTACCTTATTGCTTTAGAAGTCGGATGACCTGGGTTCAAATCCCAGCTCTGCCACCTCCTTATGATGTGGTCTTAGCTTCTCTATTACTGAGTTAACTTACCTTTAAGTTCATAATAACAGGAGGTCCTTAAAAGGGAGTGAGAACTGAGCTAATGCACACAAAGATCTAGTGCTTGGCACTTAGAAAGGGCTTGATGAAACCACGGGTGGTTGAGAGAAAAAGAGAGAAAACTACACACATACACACACACACCCTTCCATGGCAAGAGGCACTTGATAAATCTAACTTACTGCCCTTCCCTCCTTACCTCAAACCTGAGCAAGCCAATAGCTGGACAGCAGCAGAAGCTTGCCAAGAAAGTGGAAGAGTATGGACTTTCCACTTGGCTTCCTGAAGGTCTTACTGACCTGATAAGAAACGGAAGGAGAAGGGTGTCCTTCCCCCGCTGTACTCTGGTCAGAATAGTCCACTGAAGGTCCTGCGGTCTGCTGACTCCCTGCTGTCTTTGAGATGCTAAGGGAGGTCCTCTAGGGGACCTGGGGCAGAGACGGTGCTCAAAACCAAGGCTCAGAATTCAGAAGCAACATCAGCTCTCTGAGACAGAGTGGTCCTTCCTCCTTCCTCCCTTTTCCAGTCGTGTCCCTCCACATACTGTTTCTACCCTCCTGGTGTTCCCAAGTCAGCCGTCTTCATCACACTCTCTCTCTCTCTCTTCCCCCCTGGCTTAATGTTTCTGCTTCTGCTTTGCCAGTTGCTTTGATTTTCCATATGTGGATTACCTGAAAAACAAAACTGGTTTTCCTGCCCTGCCTTCTGAAAATGATGGGCTAATCAGAAAGCCCTAAGACCATGTATAGAGATGAAAAGATGACTACCAGGTTGGAAGATTTGAATTAAAACAGAGGCAAATGGCAAGTCTTATCTTTTCTTCCTAACACGGGATGAGGTAGGTGATCTTTCCTCTTTAGCGTCATTACATCTGGTCTATTGTTCCGTGTCCCCTCCTCCTGAAAGCCTCCTGTGATCACCACTCCTATTGGATTACTAGTTTTGTGCTGCCAGGACCCAAACCAAGGGATGGGGACATGGGAGGGACCAGTCAGAGCCAGGCTGCTTGATTGAAAATCTTGACCCTGCAAGTGATTTGCTGTGCCTTGGTTTCCTCCTTTGCAGAATGGAGCCCTTATTTAACCCCTGTTTCATGGGCTGTTTGGAATATTTAGTGAGATGATCCATATAAAGTACTTAGAATGTCTGGCCGCCTCTCATTACTATTACTAGTATCATCACGATGTTCATCACAGAAGCACTTATTGGACTGTAATCAATGATTCACTTGTCTCCGTCCTTCCCCCAAGGGTCTAGAAGCAAATTAAGAGCCAGAACAGTATCCTATTTAACTCCAGGGAACAATGGTGATGCAGAAAAGGCCACTGTTACAAGCAAGGTGATAATTTGTTTCCAGAAGACTCCTTTACTTCCAGAAAGGCTGCCTTTGACTTCTGATTTGATACTTAGATATTTCACACAAACAGTTTTCTTTTCTCTTCTCACTTTCTTCCATATTACATAAAGTAAGCAGAGTCATTTCGACAGCACAGAGGAAGCCCCCGTGCCCTTTATAGGAGGGTGGCAGCAGGAACACTGAAGCTGGCCAACTGGGCAGTGACTCAGCAATTTTCTCCCCGTAACTGGGGTCACTGCCAGTGCCTCTTCTGACTGGGGGACCATGTCATACAATAGCATTTTAATTATCAGCAATGGAGGAAATATGCTAAGGTTTATGCTCTGATTTGAGATATTTTGATGTGATTCAGGGTTTTTGAGCCTTGATGATGAGAATGCCTGAGAAGGCCAGGGGCGGTACAAGGGCAGTTGTTTCCAGAAGCATGATGAACAAGGGGCGTGCGTGGTGCCTATGGGTTCACTGAGGCCCCCTTGGTCTACATAGGATATAGAAGCTGCAGGAATAAGGGGGCCATGGGGCAGTTTCCGAGGTTGGCTCTGGCACGCGGAATGACAGCTTGTAGGAGTGACATGTTCCACTCTGCCCCGAGTTGTCCAGCTATCTTATTGCAGGTGTGCATGTGGAGAAAGGCAGAAGGAGCAGCCAGCTCCAGAAATGGAGAGCAAAGAAGTTGATGCTTTCTGCTTCCTGGCACATTCTACTGAAGTACTATAATGAATGAAAAACTTGAAAGGAAAATCGCTTTTATGAGATATCGTGCGACTTGTGTCCATGATGGATTTTGTGAACAAGTCTTTCTTTCTGGTCCTGGTTTCCCTCAGCAGGAGAAGTTGGCTTCAGATCCTAGCCCCACCTCCAAAAAGACCTGGGAAGGAATAACCTCCCAGTCGAGCAAGACATCCCCTGGGATGGGCAGCTCCATACATGACAGGGAGTGCACACATTGCCGGCAGTCCTCCTGGCTGGAAAAATGGTTCTTTCTATTGATTTTGAGTCTTCCTCCTGCAGCAGCCAGACAATGAGCCTCCCCCGGGGCTGCCATACCACTCGGGCGGCACCCTGTCCTCCCACTGTCTCCGCCCAGATACACAGACCTGAGTATGAGTCTCAACTGCTGATCCCGGCTCTTACCTTTCCTGTTGCTTGCCTCAGTCTGCCTTGACAAACCACCACAGACCAGCTAGTTTAAAACAACAGAGATGGATTCTGTCCTGGTTATAGGGGCCAGAAGGCATTCCTTCAGGAGGCTCTCGGGGAGAATTCTTTCTTGGCCTTTCCCGACTGCTGGTGGTTCCTGGCTTTCAGGGCCTAGGGCTTCATCTCTCTTTAGCCTCCTCTTCTGTCTCTTACAAAGACACTTATTGAATTTAGGGTCCACCCTGATGATTGCCTAATTCCCAGGTGGCTCAGACAGTAAAGAATCTGCCTACAATGCAGGAGACTTGGTTTCAATCCCGGGGTTGGGAAGATCCCCTGGAGAAGGGCATGGCAACCCACTCCAGTATTCTTGCCTGGAGAATCCCATGGATAGAGACTGGTGGGCTCCAGTCCATGGGATCGCAGAGTCGGACATGACTGAGTGACCTAGTAGAACATAGAACTGGTGATCATGGATGGTCTGATTTCAAGAGGCTTAACTTAATTTCATCACAAAGACCCTTTTTCCAAATAAAGTATCATTCAGAGGTTCCAGGGATTCAAATGTGGGTATATTAGTGGGGAGGGGGGGACACATTCAACCCAGATCATCTCTTAATGGAAAGTTACTTATATGAATTAACACTGACTTGAGGAGGTTTTCTGTGGTGAGCCTAAAGCATTTTCCCAAGAGCAAACATCTGGTGATGCCTCTTTCTAGCTGCTTGTTCGACAGATTACGTAACCTCTTTGGACCTGTATCTTCACCTGTAATATGGGAATAGTAATCATGTGTTGTTGTTCATTGACTAAGTCGTGTCTGACTTTTTGTGGCCTCATGGACTGCAGCACGCCAGGCTTCCCTGTCCTTCACCATCTCCTGGAGTTTGATCAAACTCATGTTCACCGCGTCAGTGATGCCACCCAACCATCTCCTCCTCTGTTGTCCCCTTCTCCTGCCTTCAATCTTTCCCAGCATCAGGGTCAGCATCAGACCTTCCAATGAATATTCAGGGTTTATCTCCTTTAGGATTGAGTGGTTTGATCTTGCTGTCCAAGGGACTCTAAACAACTTTCTCTAGCACCGCAGTTCGAAAGCATCATAGTCCCTACCCATAGGCTTGTTGTGAGGATTAAACGAATTCACACAAGTACAATGCTTCAGGTGCCACGTGGCACATAGCAAGCACTGTCTAAATATTAGCCATTTGTATGGTGATTATCCTCCTGGCATTATAATCACCCTCGGAACTTACCTCGCATACTGAGACTTTCCTAGATCGCTCATTTTACATTGAGTGTGTTCTTCTAACGTGCTGGCCTCTTCTGTCTCACCTTCTCGGGACTTGCTGTGTGGCTTTGGACAAGTTCCTTAATCTCTCTGAGTCTGGTAGAACTTTTCCCTTGGCAAAGCTGCTAAGAGATTAAAAGCGGGTCAGTCATGTGACACGTGGTTTACATCAGTCCACGTTGGCTAGCCAGTGAGAAGACAGCTTGTGTACATTTTGTGGCCACGCCATAAACATGGGTGGCATCTCCCCTGCCTATGTCTTCACTGCTGTTTGGAAGTGAGACTTCGCAGACAGGTCTCCCCAGCCTGTAGTAACGACTTGCAGTTATGTTTAGTGAGTTTCCTTCTCTGAGCCTAATTTTTCTGCAGTTTCCAGCACAGGTGAGGCCCTGGGATTGAACTAGGGCCCCCTGCTTTGGGATCATGGAGTCTTAGCCCTGGACCACCAGGCAAGGCCCAGGAGCTAAAGTTTCTGTAATATTACTCTTCCTTCACCCTGACTCTGCCAGGCACTGTCCTGATCACTCTACATTCCGTCTTCCCATCCTAGTGGGAAAGGTCCTCTTACAATCCCCATTTTACAAATGAGGCCCAGAGTTTCAGTAACTTCAGTAAATTCTGGACTTCAGACCCAGGCACTTGAGCAACTGGTTTTGATCCCCTCACTTAATGTCTGCAACAATTTCTAGGAGGCCCAGAGTTCCATAAGTGTTTTATAGACTTGAATATTGAATGGCTTTTCCTATTAACTGAGGAACCTTGGTCTTTGCTAGCAAACTAGAACATTTTCTTTGCCCCCCAGGCTTGAGAGTAGTGCAAATTTTTCTCATATTGGTTTTCCAATTGGTTAGAAATTTGTCCCCGTGTGACCTTGGATAAATTCCTTAACCGCTCTGAGTCTAGTAGAACTTCACCCTCCCCTCCCCCAGGAAAGCTGCTAAAAGATTAAAATCAATCTCTCATGTGACACATGGTTTACATCAATTCATATGAGCTGAACAGTAAGAATGGATGGTTCTTTAATCCCAAATGTTGTGTGACCTGCACAAGCCACATTACCTCTCTGAGCCTTCATTTTCTGAGGTTAATAGCATTTAACACATTAAATATGCTAATGTATACAAAGTACCAGGCACAATAACAGGTCTCAATATACAGTAACTTGAAAAGTAAAATAAAAAATACTTTGCATTTTTCTCAAGAAAAGTGTATTTTTAACTATATTTTGCTTAGATAAATTTCATGCAGATATCTCTTATAATAGCATGTGTTTTCAGTGGAGATCACGCTAATGTTATGTATATTGAGCTATTCTGGCCAAATGAAAAGTTTGCAAAGAAATACTTTTAAAATTGAATGAGAAATGAATGGCGATAATCATCATTATGTATGAAACAGAATCATTTACCATTGAAAAAGATCTAATTAAGAAACAATAATAGACATTAATTACTTCAGCTTCTTGATGAGAGTTGTGAACATTCCCAGGCTTCTTCTGTAACTATGAAGCGTGGTCTCAAATTGCCCCGCATGGAGCCTGGCCCTTTTCCATCTGGATGATAAGGGATTTTGGTTCTCCAATCTTTGTTTTTCTTCTCTTTTTCTCTTAGCTATGTAGTGTCAGTAGGATGTATTACCAACTTCAGGATCCAAAAAGTTGACAGGGACTGGGAGTTATAATAGCAGTAATAATAATAAAAAATATTATTAATAAAAATAAAAAATAAATTTTTCAGGTTTTTCTGTAACATCTCACCGAAAAAACCAAACGAACTTTTTAACCACCCCAGTACAAATAATAACTGCCATTCTGAGCTGAGCACATACTCCGTGCCAGACGTCCATGTCAGCGATTGAAAAACCAGCAGCTCTGACGTCAGATTCCTGGTCCAAAGCCCCGTAGTTGACTGAGCAAGCGACTGCTCTGTGCCTCGGCTTCCTTTCCTATGAAAATGGCATTCATACGTTACTCTTCTTATAAGGTTGTTTTGAGGTTTAAATGAAATAGAATGTGTTTAGTAGGTAGCACGCTCTCTGGCAAGCTGTAAGCACTTGGTCATATTAATTGCTGTTAATATCTTGAAGAACTTTCTGGTGGAGATGGATGAGGAACTCAGGCTTAGTGAGGCTTGGAGGCTGGCTCAGGGTCACATGTGCTTTAGTCGGTGTGGTTGGGGGACATGGGCTCAAGCCTAGCTCTGACTCCAGAGGTGGGGCTCACACCCTAACCCCATGTCAACCTTGTCGTCATAGGTAGTATTGTCTGCACAAGAGGGAAACTGCTCAGTGATTGCCTTTTTCACGTCAGTTTGATTTTTGTGCCATTATCTCATTTGGGCAAGAGACTGGCTTTCACTTTATGGATAATGTATTAGTCTCCTGTTGGTGCTGTACCACAAGTTAGGAACTTAATACAAATATATTATTGTATTAGCTAAAAAGTTAATTTGAGGTGTTCTGAAACCCAAACAAACTTTTTGGCCAACTCAATATTTTAACTTTCTGAAGGTCAGACATCTGAAATGGGTGTTATGAGGCTAAAATCAAGTTGTCAGCAAGTCTGAGTTCCTCCTGAAGAATTTGGAGGAGCATCTGTCTCTTGCCTTTTCCAGCTTCTCAAGACTGCCTGCATCCCTTGGCTGGTGGCCCCATCATTCCACCCTCTGCCTCCACCGTCACATCTCCTCTGACGCTGACCCTTCTGTCTGTCTCTTATAAGGACCTGTGTTATTATCCTCCAGATAATTCAGGATATCTTTTTATCTCCCGATCCTTAATCACACTGGCAGTCTCTTTTGGCCACATGAGGTCACGCAGTCACAGGTCCCAAGATGAAGACATAACCTCTCTGGGACCATCCTGTTGCCTACCACGAACGGTCCTCCTCATCTTGCTTGAAGCAGACCCTGTTCTCCTTTCTTGATCTGCTGTGTGGTGTTGGCTTCAGGGCATTGAAGGTTTAGTTCTAATCCCCAGCCCCTCTCTTCCAGGCAAGAGTTTCATTTCTTTGTGCACCATTTTCTCCCTTCTTCATCTGAAAAAATAAAGGCTTCACCCATTTTGCAGGGCCAGTAACAGCACAAAATGAAGTAATGTGTATAAAATGCCTGGTCCTAATTGGTTCTCAAAAATGGGAGCCTTTATTCTCACGATGATTACTTTCAATCATTTTTAATGCTCCTGTAACAACAAACAGAGCCCAGTGTCTTGGTTTAAAAAATGGACAAGGGTTTTAGCATGTAGGTCAAGGGCCTACAGAAAGATCATGGCCTGCAGAAAAGCAGGAAAAGAAAACCCCAGCATGGTTCCATCTTACCAGAACTGGATTCAGTTGGGAACAAAAGGGTTATTCAGCTGACCAGATGATGGGTGTGAACCAGAGGGGACAGGGGACGGGGAGTGGGATTAGCTTGGCCAACGCTATTTGACTGTGAAGACTGCAGATCAAGGCAGTCTTCTGTAACCAAGTTTATGTTAAAAGAGGCACAAGCTATTTTATGACTCCTATCAAGGTCCAAAGACTAAATAGCAACCCTGTTTGATCAGTCTCTCATGGGTTATATTATGTTTCCAGGAGGAATTGGGTATAAATCTCTCAAGGTGTCTATTTGAAAGTGGGAAGAACCACTGGGAATTTGAGGGGAGTAGAACAGAGAAGGCGAAATGCAAGTCCAGCCCCTCTGAGCTGTCACAGAATTTCAGACACAGGACGCGACTGCCTTGGGCACCATGCTGCCAAGATGGGTAATTGGAGCCTGCGCAGCAAGGGAGAAGTGAATCTTTGTCTTCTGAGGAACCTTCTTACTCTACCAACCTCATATCACTCTGCCTACTAACCACATACTTCAAACTTATTCCCGCTGTGAGACTTGCATGGTGGTTGTTCCTCCCTGGGAGCCCACATCCCTATAGATGTCGACATGGTTGGCTCCTCCTTGTCAAGTCTCGGATGAAACATCACCTCTTCCAAGAGGCCTTCCATGCTGCAGTCACTCCTGGTTGCATCGCCATGTTGTATTGTCTTCACCATCAGCAATGATTTGCTCATTTGTTTGTCTGTCTGGTGCCTCTCTTACCGCCTCTGAAATACAATCTCTACGGGAACAGAGACCTTGACTGTTACCTCCCATTGTCACCCAGTGCTGGGACATTGCCTTCCACACAGAGGGTATTTATGATAATAATCGCTAACACTTGTTTTGTGCTGCATCCTCCCTTTCTAAACTAATTCCTTTACTTTCCCTCATCTGTTTCACAGGTGAGGAAACTTGAGATATAGTTTGATAGATTTTGTTGTTCATTGTTCAGTTGCTCAGTTGTGTCTGACTCTTTGCAACCCCATCGACTGCAGCACGCCAGGCTTCCCTGTCCCTCACCATCTCCCAGAGCTTGCTCAACCTCATGTGCATTGAGTCAGTGATGCCATCCAACCATCTTGTCTGCTGTTGTCCCCTTCTCCTCCTGCCTTCAACCTTTGCCAGCATCAGGGTCTTTTCTAATGAGTTGGCTCTTTGCATCATGTGGCCAAAGAACTGGAGCTTCAGCTTCAGCATCAGTCATTCCAAAGAATATTCAGGATTGATCTCCTTTAACATTGACTGGTTTGATCTCCTTGCAGTCCAAGGGACTCTCAAGAGTATTCTCCAACACCACAGTTGAAAAGCATCAACTCTTCAGTGCTCAGTCTTCTTTATGGTCCAACTCTCACCTCCAAACATGACTACTGGAAAAACCATAGCTTTGACTATACGGACCATTGTTGGCAAAGTAATCTGTCTGCTTTTTAATATGCTGTCTAAATTTGTCATAGCGTTTCTTCCAAGGATCAAACATCTTTTAATTTCATGGCTGCAGTCACCATCTGCAGTGACTTTGGAGCCCAAGAAAATAGTCTGTCACTGTTTCCATTGTTTCCCCATCTATTTGTCATGAAGTAATGGGACTGGATATCATGATCCTAGGTTTTTGAGTGTTGAGTTTTAAGCCAGCTTCTTCACTTGCCTCTTTCATCTTCATCAAGAGTCTCTTTAGTTCCTCTTCGCTTTCTGCTGTAACAGTGGTGGCATCTGCATATCTGAGGTTATTGATATTTCTCCTGGCAATCTTGATTCCGGCTTGTGTTTCATCCAACCCGGCATTTTGCATGATGTACTCTGCATATAAGTTAAATAAGCAGGGTGACAATATACAACCTTGACATACTTCTTTTTCAATTTTGAACCAGTTCATTGTTCCGTGTCTGGTTTTAACTGTTGCTTCTTGACCCTCATAGGATTTCATAGGAGGCAGGTGAGGTGGTCTAGTATTCCCATCTCTTTGAGAATTTTCCACAGTTTGTTGTGATCCACACAGTCTCAGGCTTTAGTGTAGTCAATGAAACAGAAGTAGATGTTCTTCTGGAATTCTTTTGCTTTTTGTATGATCCAACAGATTTTGGCAATTTAATTTCTGGTTCCTCTACCTTTTCATAAATCAAATTAATAGACTACTAAGCCACATTCCACATATGACTGAATTAACTTAGTTACTGCTATCATCATTCCATGTAGCAAAACACCCCGTTTCTTCATGATAATTGTCAAGGGCTTCAAGGCACAGAAAGAACAAGGTTCCTTTTGTTTTCCTACTGGGTGGGAAGTAGATTGCATTTTATATTTTCAGAGAATTGCTGCACAGATTAATTGAGCATCTACCTGGTGTCAGGCATTCTGCTACATTTTATTTTATTTATTCACTGGGATTCAGTCTCCATTGTTGGGTGCACTTTATTTTTAAATACACGAAGCAGCCCTGAGAAGTACAGCATTGCCCTGTTTTGTACAGTTTGGAAAACAGAGACCAAGAGAGGTGGAAAACCTCACGCCCACATAGTAGTTTCTAGTCTACCTTTATTTCTCCCAAGATCCTCCAGATAAATGCTCTACCCCAGACCAGAGCTCCTCGGTCGTGGTAGATACTCTGTAAATGTTGGCTGAGTTAGTGGGGGGTGGGGGGGTGGGGGTGGGGATAGGACATCAGCCAGCCTGTGAGGGCATGTTTATTATCTTCTTCTAGAGAGGAAGATTAAGGTCAAGGTCACCCAGTTAGTCAATGAGTCAAGAATCCCTCCCAGGCATTTCCAACTCCTCCAACCAGTAGAGTTCAGGACCCACAACATCTCTGCAGTTTAGAGGCAAGGGGGATGAGGGTATACGTGAAGCTTGTGACCCCCAGGCAGCTGCCTACTCAGGACCAAAATTACCCATAAGCACTGCAGGGTCCCTTTGAGTAGAACTCTGGGGTCTGTGTTCTGGATTGGTCTGTGCCTGGGATGTGGCTCAAGGAGGAGGGATTGGGAATAGAGAGAGCCCTCAAAACAAAGCCTTTCTGCCAGGAGTTTTTCCATGGTTGGTGAGGCCAGGCCTGTGTGGACTGGGTAGGATTCGGGGTTTGGCCAGAGTGTGGCAGACAACCGGTGCTGATACCTGCTGAGGTGGGAGTGGGCAGCTTTCATCTCTCTGGAGGCCGCCCTTGCATCATTCACCACAGAACGAGGGAAAAGGTGGAACAGAGCTCTGCCCTGTGGAAAATCTTAGCTTCTAGAAGTGCTGCCAGTAAAGTGGCTTTAAAAAAGGTGTAGTTTTATGACTTTCAGGCATAGCGCATAGCCTAAAAATAAGACCTGTTAAGTGTTAATACAAAAATTATCTGAGAAGATTACCTTTTATGGTTTGCCTCTGTTAGGTCGTTAGTAGAAGCTCATAGGTTCCCGCCTCATAGGTTGTTAGTAGAAGCTTGGTAGCTGTTGGCTGGATGAATGAATGAAGTAGTGAGGGAATGAATGAATGAGTGAACACATGCATAGACATCTGTGGGACAATTCATTCCTATAGGATATTCACCCCTGGATTCAGTTCCATCATGCTGGTGTTTCTTAGCCATAGAACCCAAGCTGGAGAGGCAGCCCAGAGAGGCCTGGAGTCCTACCAACCTGGTGGATGAGCAGAAGGGCAGAGAGGAGAAAGAATGTTCCCATAATTGTTGGCACATGACTGTAAGTGCACACTGCTGGCAGAAGACCAGTCAGCAGTGGAAATGAAGGAGAAGCAGGAGACACAGCAGAAACAGGGGGAGGGCAGGGCTGCAGATCCCTAAGCTGATGGCAGTGTTGGCAAGAAAAGACTCTTTTTGCAAAACTGTGTCCAGACACATGGGTGTGCCTCCTTTCCAAAGGAGCCCTTTTCTTTCTTTCTTTCTTGAAGGATTACGGGATAAATAGGAATTGATAGAAAATACAAATGGACAGCTGGATGGATGGGTGGATAGATGGATTGGTGGGGATCAACATGGGCTTTATAAAGAGCACTGGTCTTGAGCAGCAAAGCTAACAGCCCAATTCTGTCATCTGTAAAAAGAGAACAATCAACCTTGGTCCTCCCTAGCTCCAAGAGCCGTCAGAAAGCTCAAAGTAAAAGCCAGACACCTTTGTTCAGTCCTGGTGCTCAGCAGCTGTAAGGAATTATTATTTGGGTCACCTCTTCCCCTCCAGAGACTATCTATCGTCCCCTACCTTGCAAGTATATTATGATTAAAATGCAAAACATAAGTCAGAATCTTAGTAAACTCTGTGATCACATTGGAATTCCTCCAACGGACTCTACATGGATTTTTCTTTCCTCCTCTCAGCTCCCAAGCTATTTCTCTTATGTTGGAGGTTGCCAAGATTTTATGGCGATTTGGTTATCTTACCCATGCATATGGTTAGCATTAATTTATGCTGAAATAAATCTGTAAACCTTCATCTGTCATCTTGGTCTAGAAGCATTAGTTGTAAGGCCTAAAAAAAAAAACCTTAATATATGATCTCTGAAAGAGCTGAGGTGCAATCTGCCTGCTTGCTATTCCATTTAGCTTGAAATTCTTCTTTTCTACCCTTTGATTTATATATAAGCAAATTAGGTTGTTTGGCATTAAAAAAAAGAAACCAACTTATGCCCCTTAATACATATGCTTGTCTCAAGTTACTTAGAGTTGCTTTGTAATGAGAAAAATTAAGCTGTGATTTATCATCCAGTGATAAATTCTGAATGCCCCCTTTTCCATTGTTAAGCATTTCTTGTTAAGGCATGATACACTGAGTCAGTGACCAAGGATTCAAACGCTAATTAACTGTGTGATCTCGGACAAGTCTCTTAGCCTAGCTGAGCTCCATTACACCTGTAGATAACCAGCTTGGAGGACTGCTGTGAACATTAAATATAAAAATGTGTGTGGAGTGCTTGGCATATAATTACTTAGTATCAGTAGATGCTGTGAGGTCATACTGCTGTTGTGGTTGTGCTGATGAAGGATTTGGGGTGAGAGGTTGGACTCGGACTTTCCTTTAGAGCAAGTTAGATAGAAATAACAGCTCCTGGCGCTGCCGGCGTTCAGCCCCTGCTGTCTGTCTGTTCACTCCCTGATACCCGAGTTGATTTGCACCCTTACCCTCATGTTAGGAATTTCTCAGGCTTGTGCTCTGTTTTCTGATGGCTGCAGAAATTCATTCAGGGCATTTCGATATATGATCCTGTGACTCTGTGACTCTTCCTAAGAAAAGTCCGATGAACACCAGTTCAACCTGTCTTACATGCTCCAGGGTTAGGCTGACTTGTCTCGGGACACCAGATGCTGACCTCGGAGGACAGCCGTTCTGTAAGACAGTCCTCTGCATTTCCCAGCTCAACCAGGTGCAGAAGACCCTAAGGACCAGGTAACTGGCAGATGGTTGTGGTCATAAGTAATAGGATACTTGATTCTGGTACATACTGGACCCACACAAATTCAGTTCCTATGTGCTACTCTCTATGGGCTCCTCTTTAAAATTTTATTTTGATTGGAGTATACTTGATATTGAGTGTTGTGCTAGTTTCAGCTGCACAGCAGAATGAATCAACTGTACATATAGCTGCTCTTTCCCCATATAGGTCATACCGAGTATTGAGTAGCGTTTCCTGTGCTATGCAGTAGATGCTTATTGACTATTTTATATATAGTAGTATGTAGATGTCCATCGCAATCTCCCAATTTATCCCTCCTCCATTTCCCATGAGTTTGCTTTCTATATCTGTGTAACCATACGTTTGTTTTCTGTATCTGTGTCCCTGTTTCTGTTTTATAAATAATTTCATTTGTACCTTTTTTTTTTTTTAGATTCCACATGTAAGCAGCAACATATATTTGTCTTTCTCTATCTGACTCTATGGGCTCTTGATTTAGAATTTTAGGTTCTGGACAAATCTTAAAGTTGTGGAGACCTTTTTAAGACTTTCTATTGTGAATTGGTTTCCCTATGTCTGTCTGTAGGAGTTGGTTTGAGATTTGTTTGTGTGGGTCCCAACTTACAAGACACATGGTCCTTCTCGTGTATGGATGCCACAAGTCCACAGTTCATGCAGCACTCTCTGGATGTTGCCAGGTACCAGGAGGGGCTGTGATGGAGCCCAGGGTTCCCTGCACTGGGAAGCCAGCAGGGCCCAGGCCCTTCATCGGCAATTCTGGGTCATCATTTCCATACCAAGTGCTTTATGACTTGTTATCTTCTCACTTGAGTGTTCAAGCCAATGGTTATTGACTGAATGTGCACCTTGCACATTAGAGGTACTAAGTAAAAGTATATAAATCCTGGCTAGCACAGCAGTAATCATGACTTATAATAATGACTCATATTTCTTGGGCACTTAGGATGTACCACCCACCATTCCAGGTTCTTTATTTGGATTATCTCATTTCACCTGCCCATCACCCTATTAAGTAGATGCTCTGAGATCTCCATTTTACAGATGAAGCCAAGGCCAAAGAGTTTACAAACTCACCCACAGTCACAGCTAGAAAGTAGGGGCAAGGACTGGATCCTAGGGTGGTCTGTAGAAACTTCTAGAAGTGGACAGATGTTATAAGGTAAGATGGGAGAATGGAGGCCAAAATCAATTTCACTCAAAAATTTTTTTTCAACGAAATGAAATTTTCTACCCAGAACTGTCATATTTCAGGTAGCACCCAGGAAAAGTTTTCTTCCGTAACTTTAGGTTTTAGGTTGAGAAATAACCTAGATTCAGTCTTCTGGTCCTTGAGCCACGAGTCATCACATGACAACCACATTTCCTCTTGTTTAATGCGGGAGGGTGGGGGGTTATCATTCTGTATTTCCTGCCTGCAGCCAGTGTGTGGAGGGGTAGGAGTTCACACATAAATTTGGCAACAGTGTGGTCATGTTTTCTGTGCATCACTTCCCAGCACAGCCTCCGATGGGCCTTAAATTCTCAGAAAACACAAAGGCCTGTGGTTATCTCTGTGTCTGTAAACTGGGGACCCCGTGTGCTCTAAGGCTGTCACGGCAGAGAAGAACCTTGGAGACCAGTGGCTCCCATCCTTCCATTTTGCAAATGAGATGCAAGCCTTCAGGTGACTCATCCTGCTGGGTTTTAAATGTGGATGAAACATGTGCTGTTAGAAAAGTGGGTTCAGAGAAATTCCTGGACCTCTCATCCTGGTCCATGATTTGGCCTCAGCCAAACTTCCTTCCTCCCCAACCTGCTGCCTCGGGACCATCAATCAGCGGTTGCTTCCTACAGCAAACATGCTTCCTTCTGCTCGAACCACATCGGAAGCTGTGTCTGCTTCCAAGGGTGGGGCCAGTGAGTGCCTTAAAGAGCCTCATTTGTCTGTTGTGTTCTGGTTAAGATTGGGGCGGGACTCACCCCCCACCATCCAGGAAGCTAAGTGCGCCCAGTCGGTTCATGAGTCATTTAACAACCTTTTCTAGAGCACTCGCTATAATTATATGATGAATAATAGTAACTCTATTTATATAATGCTTCTGTGTACTTGGCTCTGTGATAAGTGCTATCTTACATCAGTACCCAAGACTTGATCCCAAGGCTGGACTGGGCAGGAGAGGCACCTGGCCTTTAACTTGGGGGAGGGGTTGGGGCTGCCCTGTAGGGAGGGAAAACCCCAGGAAGACCATCGCTGGGAAGACACAGGCCAGAACAGGCACCATCTGTGTCCACTTGGGTCCCTGCCCCCATCTCTGCCACCTGTACAGGCTTTCCTAGCCCTGTCTTGCGAGAAGATCCCTTTCCACCTCTCTTTACTGCCCCTGCCCACCCCTCATCCATACCACTTTCACAAAATTCTACCATATATTGTTTTTTGTTTGTTTGTCTCTAAATTTATTATTTTTTTAATTGAAAGATCATTGCTTTACAGAATTGTGTTTTTTCTGCCAAACATCAGCATCATTCAGCCCTCCCCACCCCACCCCTCCAGGTTGTTACAGAGCCCAGTTTGAGTTTGCTGAGTCCTACAGCAAATTCCCACTAGCTGTCTATTTTATATATGGTAATATCTACCATGTATTTTTGATTTAATACCAATGTGTAGAAATCACAATTTAGGTCACAACTGGGTTGATTCCATGTGGGAAGCTAATGAGACTGCTGGAAGTTCTCAAGAGTCGTTTTGTTTAAGAGCAATTATCTCCCCATTCAGGTGGGCTCATACTCTTGGGACTCTGGGTAAAGATTTAAATATAAATGATTCCCATGTAGTCACAGGAACTCGATTGAGCAGAGAAAGGTTTGGAAAGAAAGAGCAAGCAAGATTTAGTTTTCATTAAAATAACATGGTGCCTATAAATAAGGTGAGACTCAGTTAATAGCTTTCTATTCAAGGGGACTTAGCACTCTGGAGACTATGTATGGGGGGTCCTTGAAAATTGAGACATTCCTTTCTAGTCACAGCTTTTGTTCATTCTGAGGGCTGAATTAATTCATCTGTAGTTTTCAATTAGCTAAAACTATTGTTACTTTTTTAAAGTTATCTTCACTATTGTTTCCTCTTGGGTAAGAATAAAAGTTGACTTCTGACTTGTGAAAAATGGAAGCATTAAAACCTATATCCAAGGTCATCTTCTGGCCCGTCATGGAGCAGACAGTGTGAAACAGCCTACTTTCAAAGAGAGAGGAATATCTTGGAAAACTTCCCCGAGTATAGAGAGGTCCCACAAAGATGTTCATTGTGGCACTGTTTATAACAGGGGATTGTTCAGAGAATCAAATAAACTATGTTCGTCAAACTATGAACTATGATGTTCTAATTAGGAAGAACAAGGTAGATCTAAGTCTAATAAAGTAAAGCCATAGTCTACTGTTGAAGGAAAAAAGCTAAAAAATACTTTCGGTCCAATACCATATATCCTAAGACAATTGCCATATATTTTCTGTGGACGCATTTATAACAGAGGTATATGAATGTACAAAAGATAGTCTGGGAGGATTTTAATCAAACCAAAAGCAGTACCTATATCTAAAAAGGTAAGAGGGGACCAGGAGTGACCCAGGGAGTCCCACCCTCCTTGGTCCTTAGAGTGGGAAGCCAGAGGACGAAGCTGTTGGCCTGAATGCTCCCTGACCAGCTGTGTGAAGTTGGACATTGGAATTGGCTCTGCCCACCCCTGAAGTCAGGCATCATTCACCCAGGCAGTGTGTGCGCCAGTCTAACAGAACACAACGTTGTAATAACCGTAAGGGGATCCAGCATCCTTACGTAGCACCTGCAGTTTGTCAAGTAGCATTCTAAGTGTTTTATGCATGTTAACTCATTGAATCCTCACAACCAACCTATGCTATTAACTATTACTATTTCCATTTTACAGAGGAGGAAATTGAGACACAGAGAGGTTAAGCCATTTATCCATTGCCACACTGCTAGAAAATGGAAGGACCAAGTCAGAGCTGTACACTTAAGCTGCTGTTCAGACACAGGATGGTAATATGTACTGACGAGCATCTTTCGTGTCCGGGGATGCTTTTGAGAATGAAGTTGTTGTTTAGTCATTTCTGCTTCTTTGCGACCCCATAGGCTGTAGCCTGCCAGGCTCCTCTGTCCATGGGATTTTCCTGGCCAGTATACTGGAGTGGGTTGCCATGTCCTTCTCTAAGGGATCTTCCTGACCCAGGGATCAAACCCACATCTGTTTGGCAGGAGGATTTTTTTTTAACCACCTAGCCACTAGGGAAGTCCTTTTGCGGATGAAGGGGGCCATTGTTAACACTTACACAGATTGCTAGGCCTGAGCTGAAGCAGCCTGGTCACACCAGGGTGTGTGGTCACTAAAGTGTTTCTCGCCCCTGACAGAATGGCACCTGCCTTTGTAGAGCTGGCTGCTCAGGGGATGGGAGATGAGTAAGTGGCAGCACTAACACAGTGCATCATTTGCTAGCACATGGGGGTCACAGTGGCTGGGAGAAAAACAGCAGCACAGAGAAGGGCCCCTGATTTGGTCTCTGGGAATCAGAGAGGGCTTCCTGGAGGAAGGGACAACTAAGTTGACACTTTTAGATGAGTAGGAGTTAGGCAGGCAGAGCCGAGTGTGTTGTGGCGAGAGCTGACCTTGGAGAGACACCAAGGCTTGGGTCTAGAGAGAACATCTCTGGCCTCGGGCACACCCCTCCCCTCTGGAACCTCAAGTCAAATTAGATACGGTTTATATCCTGGGTCTGCAAACATTTTCTTAGGGCTAGATAGTAAACATTGTCGGTTTTGTGGACCAAGAGGCAAAATTGAGGCTGTTGTGTGGAAACCTACCTAACTGTGTCAATGTAATCATTTAAAGTATAAGAATCACTCTTAGCCCTAGGACCCCAAATGGGGCAACTGATTGGATTTGTCCCTGGGTGGTTTTGCCACATTTACCGTCTTGCCCAGGTTTAACTGGCGTATCTATCCATCAAGAAGCTTTGCCGAGTATTACATAGATGATGGTGTAGAGTCAGGTACGTGACATGGTTCAAAACCCAAAGACCCAGCAGCCCTGAGTTCAAAATCATCTCTGCCACTCACCAGCCGGAGGGTTCCCATACGCCTTGAAACCTCCTGGAATCTCGGCTTCCTCAACTAGTAAGATGCAGGTGACAACCCCCTACTTCCTGGGGCTGCTGGGTAACCCAGTGAGCACCCATTGGTTATGTCCCCTTTCCTCTTGTTCAACATCCATCACACACGGATTCTGTGCCCGGCACTGCGGCAGGCTCTGAGAGGTCAGAGCTATACCTGGCAGCCAGGACACCATTCCCAGTTTATTTTTTTCACGGTTTCTTTAAAGCGTGTTTTTGATGGTCATTTCTGTGCGAAACCTGGGCCCATGGTCAGGCGCACAAGCTGTTGTTCCACCACCGCCCTGGTGGAAGGAGTGAGTGTGACATAGGATGTGCCTTCCCCTGGGTCTCCGGCCAGGATTCTACCTGGGATCGTCTTTACTTCAGTAAAATGAAGCCTGAATGTGACGGAATGGCTGTGAGGTTCTTTGAACTCCTGGGATAAAAAAAAAACCAAGATGTCACCAAAGCCTTCATCTCTGGCATGAGTCCTGGGGGTGAGTGGAGAGTGATTAAAGCCCATTGGCATCTTCCTTTTTCTCAGAACTTTCTGCCCTCCCTGTGTGCTTAGTCAGAGTGACTTTCAGTTCTCATCTTTGATGTGGGAATGAGAGTTCCTCAGACCTAAGTCAGATTCCCAGCCCCCACACTGCAGAAGTTAGGAGCTTCCACTTGGCTGAGAGAGTTCCCACCAGACTCTTTGCTGGCAGGAGAAGATTCTGGAAGTTGTTGGTCTGTGAATCAGCTCTTGGGTTGTTGCAACAGCTAGGGGCCTGGGGAGTTCTTTAGAGATAGATAAATTGCCCTCAAATCCTGGCATTGTCATTTACCAGTAAACTGTGTGACCTTGAGCATGTCACAGGACCTCTGTGAACCTCAGCTTTGCCCATCTGTAAAATGGACGTGGTATAGCCCATTCGCTTGGTTTGCCTTGAGGACCAACTAGTGACCATTCTTAGTGGTTAATGAGTACTTCCTGTGTGCCAGCTATTGTGCTGAGAGCATCTTGAAGATGCTGTGAGGTGAATGTACTGATCATAGAGAGGTTTCATGTCTATTCCAAGAACTTAGTCAATTTGGTTCCAGAATCAAACATCGTTAATCATTAGTTGACATTGCCCCATTAAGAGAGAGAAAACTTGGAAACAGAAACATAGTCCTCAAAAACGTGTGTGTGTGTGTGTGTGGCAGAGGGGAGGTCATGTAGTTCTGCTTCGTGAGCAAACGTTTCTTCAGCACCCACTCTGCAAAGACCTGGACACGTAAAGACACGGAGGCACTGCTCCCGGCAACGAGGAGGGCGCTCCAGGCAGACACTTCTGTCTTGTTCTGTAACTAGTGAGAAGGATGCTTCCTTGCACTCAACTCTATCTCCCTGTGCTTTAACTGACTCTCAAAGCATTTTGAAAATTCTGCATCCCAGAGTGTTTGGCCAGAGGTGGGGAGGCATCCTTGTGCAGAAGCAGCCCATGTGTCCTGTCCCACTTCTCCTTTCTCGGGCATGTCCGGTCCTTGCCACACGCAGGCGTGACTTGGATGTGAGATGGCTGTGCAGTCATGTTCTAGAGCCGGAACAGTGGGAGAGTCTGGGCGGAGTAACATTGGTGAAGGTGAACATGTGGAGAGGACCTGGTGTAAATGAATGCCGTGACCCCCTCCCCACCCCTATTTGGCAGCAGTGCTGGGCTGAGAAAGGGATGCACAGGAAAGGAGTTTATTTTGCCCTCACCAGAGCAGTCATTCTGAGTGTACAGAATATGGTGTTAGACCCCAGGGGGACCCCTAGGTATGTTAAATCACCATCTGCACCCTCTTTGCTGTGTGAAGCCCTCAGTTGGTAGGGTGAACAGTTTCTAAGCCTTCTGCTTGGTTCCCATGCACTCCATTTCTTTTTCTTTCTCCCCTCCCCTCCCCCTCCCCTTCCCGCCCTCCCTTCCCCACCTCCCCCTTCCCTTCCTCCCCACTTCCTCCCTTCCTCTCTCAATTTGGGAAATTTTTGAAGATAAAGCCTGCATGTGCATACTAGGTTGCTAAGTCATGTCTGACTCTTTGTGACCCCCTGGACTGTCTGTCATCCGCCAGGCTCCTCTGTCCATGGAATTCTCCAGGCAAGAATATTGGAGTGGGTTACCATTTCATTCTCCAGGGGATCTTCCCAACCCAGGGATCGAACCAGGGTCTCCTGCATTGGCAGGCAGATTCTTCACCATTGAGCCACCTGGGAATCCCAAAGGGAAACATAGCAAATGATATATTGATAATAAGCACTCTTTTATTCACCATCCCACATTAACGAATATAACATCTTGGCATCTTTGCTTCAGTTCTTTTATGGGTCTGCCATATAATAGAAATAAATTGTCATCAACATAGAAATCCCTTTTGAACCTCTTCTTTGCCCCTCTCCTCTCAACCTTGTATTATGAATTTACTACAAATCTCAGTCTATGTTTTTACACTCTAACTTCCACTATGTGTAGTCATATATAATATATAGTTCAGGTGTGTGTATCCACGATTCATATAGATGCCATCATCCTGAATATGTTTTTCTTCAATTTGCCTGTTCCACTCCACCCTGTGTTTTGAGGGTCAGTCCCATGGATCTTTTGGTTTAATTGCTTCATATGACCATGCCACATTTTATTTATCCATCTCTCTATAGATGGAAACATAGGTTGCTCCCAAGTTTGCATCATTAGAAACAGCGCTGATTGGAACATTCTGGTGCATGGCCACCTCCAGATATAAGAGTTTCTCTACAGTCTGTGTACCAGCAGTGGGCAAGGGCTTCTGTTTCCCTGTATCCTCCCAGCCACTTGATTTGGGCGATGTTTTGCACTTCTTATGACCTCTCTATTGAAAAAATTGTAAACTAAGGGGAAAATGAGGAGCTGGTACAGAAATATCATCAGCCCACAAAAAGGAATACCGTGTCAATCCCAAGATTCGGCATCCTCCTTCCACAGGCTCTTAAGAGATCCTGGCTTCATGAGCCTCTTCGCATTTTCCTGGAACTTTTCAGCCTTTAGCACAACAGCGTGGCTTACGGCCTCAGCCAAGTGAAGGGTGACTCCCTACAGCAATTTCACCAAGTCTTGACTTTCTTCCTCTGGGTCGTTTGAAAACCATCTGTGCTTCATCTCCCACCTGCTGTCAGCACTTGGTCCAAGTCTCATTACCTGCCTCTCACCAGCTGACCCTCAGCCTTACTGGCCTCCTGGCTTCAATTTCCCCTCCCCAACTATAAGACTTCCATTCATTTCGCATAACCATGTATCAACCACTTTATCCATCCATCACTGACCAAAGCTGTGCTGTGTGCATCTGCGTAACTACAGCCGTGGCCCCTGTTACCTGGCGGACTGAATCCACATGCCTTAGTCTGGCCTTCAGGGCATTTCACCATCCCAGCTCCAGCCCCTTTCCCCAGCAAACTCTCCACCTTCTCCACCCCAGGCATCCAAGCTCCCTGCCCACAGTTCTCCAACACTCAGAACACCGTCCTCACTCCCTCTGCCCGGGTTCCCGGTCTCTACGTGTTAAACACTTCATAGAGGCTGGAGGCTCAGCTTGGTTCCTATCAGAGGGGCTTCTCCTGTGCTCCAGGGCAGATCTGATTTTTTCCTTCCTGTGTTCACACAGGGCTTTGTACATTGTTACCCATCTTGGCAGCAACTGTGCAAACTCTTCAAGAGCATGACCCATCCTCATTCACCTCTGTAACCTCAGGGCCGAGGGGTGTGTCTGGCATACAGAAGGCGCTTAAGTAAAGCTTTTAATGAATATCTCCCAACGCCTTCATTGCTGAACTTACCAGTTCAGCAAAGGTATCACTGCCACCCAACTGTCCATTGTTTGTTAAGGAAGTTTTCTGTTGAACAAATTAGTGCTGGCGGCATGTCAGAAGGTTTGTTTGCTTAATCTTAAAATAATTGATTAAAGAGATTAAATCAATCAAAATTAAAACTCTTAAATTTAATATAATGTGTGCCAATGACTCTATTTTTAATCTGGAAATCTTATCTAAAGCAAGCACTCTCTACTTGAAAACTCTTTTTCAAAGTAATTCAGCTGAATGTTATCAGATCTTGTCTTTAATGCAGATCAAACTTTTCCTAGTCCATAGGAATTTGAGAAGGGGCCTTACTGGCTATCTGGTTGATGTTTATTAAGCTGCATTTTAGGAGTTCACTGTTTCCATAATGGTGAGCTACATCAGAATCCAATACTGGTTAAACTACGGAGTCCCAGGCCTCACCCCAGATCTACTGAACTGAATCTCTGAGTAGGAACTGGCAATCAGTATTTTTAACAAATTCTGCACGTGCTCCCAATACACAGTGAGATGGAGAACCATGGTCCCAGATCTATGCTCTCCAATATGGTAGCCACTGGTCACATGTGGCCACTGAGCCCTTGAATTGTAGTCAGTTCAATGTGAGATGTGCTATTAGTGTTAAATACACACTGCATTTCAAAGACTTAGTACCCTCACAAAAGAGAACACATCATTAATATTTGTTAAATATTGATGACATATTAAAACAGTAATATTTTGGATCTTTTGAGATAAGTTATTGATATCACCCATTTCTTTTTATTCTTTTCATGTGGCTGCTAGAACACTCTAAAGTACCAATGTGGCCTGCATTGCATCTCTGTGGGCTGGCTCCGGTCTGGATTGTCACTAGGAACATGGTCCTTACCTCCTGGTACATTTCAGACAGTAAATTTCATCACATGTCTGTTAGATGAATGAATGAATGAATGAAGTCGATCAATAACACATGGCTTCCTCTTACCTGCTGTGGGACCTCAGATAAACTGTTTCACTTCCCTGGGCCTCCGTTTTCTCATCTGTAAAATAAGCAGAGTAACCAGAGCCCCCGTTCTCTGCCTTCAGATAGGTCTCTTCAGTGATTTGGAGAAGGGATTTTAGTCTTCCACTTCCAGGGACTGCAAAGTGTTGCTTATTGGGGGCAGGGAATAATGGCGTCCCCAGCTGACTGAGTGGTAAGGTCAGAGCCTCACTGGAACCCTCTATGATTTCATATTCCATTGCAACCCTTCCCAGATCGCCTCTGGGTTTCACTTAGAACCGAGAATAGTCTTACTGCAGTGCCCATCTTTCTTACAGCTGTCCCCACATAACTTCTGGAATTTATTATTCATTTTTATCCCCTCACACATAATTTATGACTCAACTCTAGAAATATCAGGTTACACATCAGTGTTTTTTTTCCCCCGCCTACATTTTCTTTGAAAATTATGTATTCATGAGGCTCTGTGGTGGTCAAATGAACAATTTCCGAAATCAGATCATCTGGGTTGAAGTTCCATCCCCCCAACATCTTACTATTAGAATTATATGACTTTGGGCAAGTTACCTCAGTGCCTCATTTTCCTCATCTGCAAAGTGGGGGGAAAATGCTAATAATTAATTCATGTAAGATGGAGAGGGTTACATGAACATAATGTATGCAAAGCAATTAGCATGGTTCCTGGGACCTGGTAATATATTATTGTATATAATTATATCATAATTCATATGTATGTGCTGTGCTAATTTGCTTCAGTCATGTCCGACTCTTTGTCACCCTGTGGAGCTGTAGCCCGCCAGGCTCCTCTGCCCATGGGACTTTTCAGGCGAGAATACTGGAGTGGGTTGCCATGCCCTGCTGCAGGGGATCTTCCTAACCTAGGGATCGAATCCACATCTCTTAGGTCTCCTGCACTTTGCCACGAGTGCCACCTGAGAAGCCCAATTCATAAATATATTATATTTCATATTATATATCATAAATACCAAATATCATAAATATATTATATATATATATACATATATATGATTGTGCTGTGCTTAGTCACTCAGTCGTGTCTGACTCTTTGTGACCCCAAGCTCCTCTGTCCATGAGGATCTCCAGGCAAGAATACTAGAGTGGGTTGCTATGCCCTCCTCCAGGGGATCTTCCCAACCCAGAGATCAAACCCAGGTCTCGTGCATTGTGAGTGGATTCTTTACCATCTGAGTCACCAGGGAAACCCACATATCATTATGGTATTGATTATATTTTCAAAACGTGTATTCCATACCCACTCTACGCCAGACATTTTGGGATATTGCTCAATATTCGAGACAGAGAAAGTTTCACCCCCATTACAGTAGCTTTTGGGGAAAATGGCATAGCAAAAAGATCAAGGGTGTGAGCAGCCATAAGATTCACAAAGAAAAAGTCAGAGGAGCTGGCCAGGCAAAAAATGTAACAACAACAAAAATAATAATAATGCTAAATGCCTGCCATAGTCTAGTCTGATTACACTTTGGCTACACACATGCTGTCATTTCATCTTTATAATTGTTCCGTTTGACACATGAGAAAGCTGAGTTTCAAAGGCTGAGCCCAAGGTTGACTTACTACCAAGTGGCGGGAGCTGAATCTAAACTCAAGGCTCCGCCCACAAGTCCACTGTTCTTTCTTCCACCTCTAGTTCTCTCCATTCAAGTGATGGGATCATTTCTTCTGGTGTGTCTGAAAATTTTCTTTTCCTATAATAAGACACTTTCCTCCCCAACATTATTGAAGAACAGGTGAAAACAAATCACTGAGGTTAAAACCAGTAGCCCCCGCTTTCTGTGAAGTGTACCCCTCAGGCACATTGTGGGTAGGCTGTTCTTTTAGTATCAGGGGTCTGGTGAGGGTTAAAGCTGGGCTGCCTGGGTAGGTGGAGGGCCCTGTCATGCACGAGGCTAGGAGAGGCTAAAGGTGCAGCATTCAGAAACAGTCCCCATTTTGAGAGACTGGTGAGGTCCCTCCAGGTGAGACTTTAGGAAAAAGTCAGAGATGGAGCCGGAAATCAGACAGGAAGCGGGAACCTACGCTGCTTAAAGTCCAGTTAGCATGTTCACTTCTGGTCGGACTGGGCAGGGAAGACAGATCCTCTTGTCCACTTGGGGGCTGGGACATGGCAGGGGCACAGGGTGACCCTGGCCACAGACCATCCTGTGTTTCCCTCCCCAAGTCCGAGGCTCCGCTGTTCCTCCGAGCCGACCTCTCTTGGGGTTAGGGTCATGGCGGGCTCAGCAGGCAGTTGCTCCTGATAGCCAGGCTGGACTAGAGCGGGCAGGACTCACAGATCCACGTGCTGGTCCACGCACATGGTCGTCAAGCTCGCCTTGGATTCTGAAAGTCCATCTTGTATTCGTTCAACAAGCAGCCTGAGAAATTCTTCTCTCTTCCGTTTTCAGAGATCCTTGGAGAGAGTTTCTCCACCTTGGGTAAGTCACAATAGCGTCTCCTTCACCTTGCTGTTTACAAGTTATCTATGGCCCCACTTCAGAGACAACCTAATGCCAACATATTTCAGGCGCTTGGTAAACAATAAATGCTAACTATTAGGGAGTGCTTACTGCGTGACAGATAGCATTTTAGGTCATGCTCTACTGTTTCTTTGAATCCTCTCAGCAATTCTGTAAGAGTTCACAGTAGCCCTAATTTAGAGATAATGGAAATGGCACAGAGAGGTTGAGTCCTTTGCCCAAAGTCCCACAGCCAGTGAGGTCAGAAACCCTGGTGGCCCCAAACCTGAGCTCTGAACATGACCACAAAGATGCAGACATCTGGGATGGATGTTGGAGGACTGAGCCCAGGTGAAGCCTCAGGGTCCGTCAGGAAGCTTTGAGAAGGGCTGAGGCAGCCTCGCTTCCCAGAAAATTGAATGACCGCCAGCCTGCTGCAGTGGATCCTCTCTCCCCTGCTCCCTCAGCTCCTGCCCAGATCCCTCCCTAACCCCCAGCAGTGTCTGAAAGCACGGTGGAGACATTAACTGGTCCCCTGTTATTCGTCTTAGCTGGTGTTGGCTCAGGCAGTGCAGTTTAGACATCTTTCCAGGGGTAGACAGCAGGTCAGTGAGAGTCGATAATGGATTCCAGCACATTGGACGCCGTTCAGGTTGGATGCACGCCTGGCGTTCAAGTCTTCCTTATGCACTAGCAGCTGCTGGGTGCTGCCCCCCGGGAGGGGCCTGGGCCCCGGGGTGCCTGGGGGCTCAGCAGGCGGGTGGTCAGGGCTGATCCCGGGTCTCTGATCTCCAGGTTCTCCTGGGTCTTCCCTTGTCATCATGCCCTCCCATGCCTGCTGGCTCTCACAGAGCCGAGACTTTTTGTTTCTGGCTACGTTTGCTGCAGCCGTGTCAGCTCATAGTAGGCACACAATCGGGTATTTGTTGAATGAAGCACCGGCAGTTCCTGTTCAGAGTATTGTTTGGCTGACACAGGGGGCCCCCTGGACTTCAGTCTTCTCTTCCATCTGCTTCTTGGATGTCTTCATTGGACACTGCACGTTTAACATGCCAGAAACTGCAGAAAGCTGTTCAGCGCACATCTCCCACCTCAGGTCATGGCAGCCCCCTCCTTCCAGCTGCTCCGGGCAGAATCCTCAGAGCCCATGTGGACACTTCCTTTTTCATGCCACGTGTTCAACCTGTATGCAGTTCCTCTCAGCTCTGTCTTCAGTATAGCCCAGGAATGCAATGGCTGCTTCCCCCACCCCACCGCACCGCTGTCTCTTTCCTCCAGTCTCGCCTGGACCCTCCTAGCTTCCAGCCTTTTCCACCAAAGAACATTCAACTGCTTTGGCCAAAGCTCTTCTAGAATATAAGAGGGAGCCTGTCATTCTTGCACTCACATCTCCACCTCCCTGGGAAGGCCTGCGTCCTCCCCAAAGCCTGGGATACCTGGCATTCACTACCCCATTGCAGTCTCACTGTGGTTCTTTGAACAGGCCAGACACACACCTGATCGGCCTTGGTCTTGCTTCCCCAGATGTACTCCTAATTAGCTTCCTCACTTTCTTCAGGCCTCTGCTGAGGAATCACTTGTGATGCTGTGAGGATTAATGAGTTAACATGGGCAAAGCATTCAGGATAGTGCCTGGCTCATTAGCTGTTAGTTACTGCTCCATTCTCATAATGGATCCTTAGGGCCTCATTCATAGCAGACACTCAGGTTGGTCACTGGGCTACATGTCCAGGGCCTGGCCCAATTGGCCTGTCACCAAATGGGAACTCACCCGTTTGTTGAACTGAAAATATAGAGATGAACAGAGTGAAGCAGAGTACACCCGGCCTGGCCCAGACCATGAGAACTTAACAGTTTGGGGGAAAGTTGGAAACCCATTGTTTCTGTGTCCTCCGGAGGTAAAATTTTGTGCCTGTCCCCACTGCCCCGACAGCCTGGGGAACTACCTTGGCTCGGGTCTTCCCCAGGGCCTCACCCTTACTTCCTGGCTCCAGCTCAAAGACATCAGGAAAGTCTTTGATGTCTCAAAGACTGCCATCAAAGATGAGGAGTTCTGGCAGGGACTGAACCCCTGAGCTGGCTTGTGGGGTGGCCGAGGGTGTGGGGAGAGGGAGCGGGTGACAGGACGGAGACAGCTCTCCCTGCAGAGGTGACCCCTTGTGCTGGGCCTGACCCCCCTCATCTCGCACACTTCTGGTTCTGGGAATTGTTCGAGAGTTGGGACCTTCTGCTTCAACTGTCGCCACTTCTGGCTTTTGATTTCTCGGCCCCTCCCCTCGAAGCTTTTGCCCTAAAGAGTCCAAAGATCAAGACTGTGGCTCGAGTCCCTTGGTCTCTTTCCAGGGCAGAAAAACCTCGTGAATCTGCTCTCTGTTTAGAGTAGCTTCTAATTTGAAGCAGCTGCTGTCCCCAAGCAAAACCACTCTGTAGGTGTCCCAGAACCCCAGCCCTCAGAGGTCTGCCCTGGTTAATTTGACCTCGGCTGTTTGTCCCTGAGGTGCAGAGGGAAATGGGAGGTTGTTGTGTCCCCTCCCTGGGCCCCCTTGACCCCTCGGACTGCCCCCGGGGGCATGCAAAGCTGCACGCCCAGCTCTCACTGCAGGGCACCCAATAGGGGGTACTAAGTGCAGAGTTTCTGCCTGTTTATGTTCCATGTGCCCCAGTGTGCTGGAAAACAAAATGCATAGAAACTGCTTACGAATAAAACCACACCATGAAACTGTCCTCCTACTCAGAGGGGGTGATCTGGTTGTTTGTCATAGAAGCATCTTTGATGCTGTTAGCCACACCCCCTTTTTAGGCAAAATGAAGAGCAGTGCTCTGTGCCCACAGAGCTTGCTGTTGGATGGATCTTGGTTTGGGTCATCTGCTTTATGCAGCAGTTAATTTTTTAAAAAATTCTATTGAAGTGTAGTTGATTTGCAGAGTTGTATTAATTTCTGCTGTAGAGCAAGGTGATTCAGTTACATGTACATATATTATTTTTCATTATGGTTTATCACAAGATATTGGCTAGAGTTCCCCGTGCTACATAGCAGGACCTCGGTGTCTGTCCATCCTATAGAAGAGCGTTTGCCTCTGTTAATCCCAAACTCCCAGTCCTCCCCTCCTCCGTCTGCTTCCCCCTTGGCAACCACACATCTGTTCTCTGCATCTGTAAGTCTGTCTTTGTTTCATAGGTATCTTCATTTTTACAGTATTTCAGATTCCACGTATAAGTGGTGTCAGATGTTTTCCTGTTTCTGACTGACTACACTTACTGTGCCTCACTCCTGTTTTGTGGGTAGAAGCATCAGGCCTTATGGGTTTGGAGTCAGGGAGACGCGGCTTTCAGCCCCAAATCCATCACTTATTCACTGTGTGTGTTTCGCGTCTCTGAGCCTTTATCTTCCCATCTCTAAAATGGGAATCCTAGGACACACCTGGCAGGATTTCTGTGAGCACTGGAGACCATGTTGGTGCAGAGCCCAGCACCCAGCAGGCGCTCAGGAAACAGGAGCGTTATTCATTGACTCATGCCATAGCCACGTGTTGAGCGCTGGCTGGGGAACGACAGGGGCAGAAATACCTGTCCTGTGGGGTTAATGTTCTAGATGGGGAGCTGGATAACCAGATAAAGAGGTCCAATAGGTAAGTCAGGAGGAAGGACTGTGGTTTAACTAGTGTGGGCAGGGGAGACTTGCTGAATAGATGATATGGAAGCAGGAACCTAAGGCACAGAGGGAGCTGGCCATGCAGATGCCCTGGAGAAGCAGTGCTGGCCTGGAGGGGCAGGCTTGCCCACCATCTCTGGCGCTTTTGACCTGAGCTTTCCTACATGTGGTCTCTGAGCCCCATTGGCCGGTCTCTGCCCCTTCATTTCTGAGCCTTATTGACCAGTCGAATCACCCTCCACAAGATTGACTGTGTCTTCCAGGAGTTTGTCCTAATAACAGAATTAATCAGACCAAATGTTATTTTGAAATGTTCCAGGGAAAGAATGAATATGTGCCCATGTAGAGCTGCCAATTTTGATGTGAAGTATTTGGGCAACATGTAGCTGAAAGGAGAGAAGGGAGTGAGGCCAGAGAGAGATGGATAGAATCATGGCCAGTATCTGAGTCAAGGTTCATTTCTAAACTTTGATAGCAGAGACTGCAGAGAAAATACTAGCCAGCCCTTCTCCCCTGCCTCTTGCCATGGCCTTCTCATCATTTGGAACACCTCCTCCAGGAAGTCCTCCCTGACCAACCACTGAATTACCTTTAGAGATTTTGTCACCACATAAAATTATCTTCAGTGTTTTGGGGTTTGTGGTTTATTTTGCCCTTTAGAATGAAAGTGCCAGGAGCTTAGGAAACTTGTTTCCCAAGAACCTAGACAAGTAATTGTCACACAGTAACTGCTTTATGTTTACTGGGTAAATGGATGGATGAAGTCACTTTATATAGAGCTGGGGGAAGAGTTGCTATAGACCAGTGTTCTTCAAACTGCGAGTTATATCCCATTAGTGAGTTGTAACATCAGTTTAGTTGACATTTGAAAAAATGAAATAGAAAAGAATTTAATATCAGAGTGCATCACACATGGTAAGGATAAGTATTGTTTTAAGAAAAATATATACATGTACATACATATATAATGTACGTGTATATGCAACGACATACTTTATTTCCCACTGTGGAGTAGTCAGAGAAGTTTGAAACAGCAGTGAATTCTTAGTTTTCTCAGGCTTGATCTTCAAAAGGTACATTCTTCCCTCAGAGACTGTAAACCTAGTCACATAAAGTTTACATTCTGGGGCCCCAAAGTAGAACTTTAAGAAAAGATTCCTTTGTTTCATATTAACTGAAAGAAATGAATAACTTTCTACCACAGAGGTGACATCGTCTTCTAAGTCTGCTGACATGCAAGGGCCTGTTTACACACTCACCGATACACACCCACCATCACACAAGCACACACCAACACACATACATGGGCACCCAGACACATCCACGCTCCGTACACACACAAACACACATGTATGTACCCACAGACAGGAGCACACAGACGCACAGTAATACAAATTGTATCTATAAATACAAGCACACATGTATACAGCGACACGCTGGCAGATACAGACACAAACATTCATGTATACACAGACACAGAAGCAACGCACAGTTATGGACAGGCACATGGGCACACACACGCACCTACGTCCACACAGGAACATTCTTACTGCTTCCACTTTGTGCATGTCTCACCCCCTCCACCTTGGAGTCACCCAGCCCATTTTCAGATGGTCACCCAGGAAGGGGCACCCAGGCTGCCCCTGACCAGCGTCTGCAGCTGCTCAGTCTAGGGGAGTCCACAGCCTTTGCAGATGGGCAGACTTGCCTTTGAACTCCCCCTGACTGGCTGAGTGACCTGGGTCAGGTTACTGCATCTCATGGAGCCTGATCGCTCACCTGGGAACTGGGGTGGGTAACACCTACTTCACAGGGCTCCCGAGGCAGTGGGTCAGACTGAGAAAGGGCTTGGCCCCCTCGCCAGCTGCCGCCGCAGCGGCGTCAGGACCCTGGGCTGCTCTCACTAGGCGATGCTGGACCAGCGCCCTGGCCCTCCGTCCTTCTGTTGTAACAAGAGGATCTTCTGGCAGGATCCTGAGAGGAGAACTAAGATCTGCAGGAGGATGTGGGCACAGTGGCTGGTGACGCTTGTCACACAGTCTATATCCCAAGGCTGCAGTTCCCCCATGTGGCCCCGCCCAGGCCACACGACCCCATGCTGCTCTTTGGGGCCGTTTCTCTCAATTTATGGAGTAATGCCAATCTGAATCCTTGAGGAGCTAGCCAGGCTCTCCCTAGAAAACCACCCTCTCTGCCATTGAAAGGTCTCCCTTTGAAATGACACCTGTGAGTTCTCGGATGGATCCACTCTCCCTCAGGCTTTAGAAGCAGCTTCCCTGTGTCCAGAAGGCTCTGGTGTGGGGAATCACATGTTACCTGCACTGGGGTCCCCTGAGGTCTCCCCGGGGCTCACTGATACACACCAGTTGCAAAGATTGTGTCAGTTTCACCTTCAGCAAGGAGACAACAAGAGGCATGAATGTAGGGAAAGAGAAGGGGTCGCCAGGATGGAGTCGGGGTGGCGGTCCTCATCCAAAGACATGACATGTCCAAACAGAGCAGCCGAGATGGGGAGAAACGCGCATCCCCCGAGGATTTTCTGTTTCACATTTTGCCTCCAGGACAACGCGGAGCAGCAGATGTCAGTGACAAAGAAACTGAAAAACAAAGAAACGCATAAAATGTAACCAGAGAGCAGCTGAGTTTATCTGCCATCTGGCGCTGCCTCCTGGCCATCCCAAGCCTGCATCCATCCGTCCACATGTGGAGAACCTGGGAGCTGCCCGCAGACCTGCTGCAGGCCCTCCGTGGGCACGGCCTCCCCTCTCCTCTCTGCTTCCTGTCTGTCATCAGCCAGCAATGAATGTTTATCGACCCTCTGATATGTGCCTGGCTGGTGCCAGGTGCCCTTGGGGACGAGAAAGTGGAGGAGACTGACGCAGAGGTTTTCATCAGCTGGGAGGACAGACATCGTTCGAATCCTGCAGCCCTGCCGCTGGGCATGCTGGGAGACTTGTTTCTCTACCAGTTCAGGGCAGAGCCGGGGAAGCTGAGTGAATTGGTTCTAATGAAGCGGTTGACTGGGGACATCTCCTTTTGTCCTGACTACTTCCCTTTGAGGGAGGGACTCTAGTGGCCCACCGAAAGAGCCCAGAAAGGTGCAGGCCTGGGGCGTCAGCACATTTAGTTCTTTCGTGTAGAAGCCAGTTACAGAGTAGCACATTCTATATGATCCCATAGGCAAATCCGTAGACACGGACCGTAGGTTTAGTGATTGCTCGGGGCTGAGGGGACCAGGGGCTGGGAGGTGATAGCTACGGAGAGCCTGAGAGGAACGGGGTTTCTTTTCAAGTAATGAAAATGTCCTGAAATGAATTGTGATGATGGAGGTCCAACCTTGTGACTACTGAAACCCGTTGAACAGGACGCTTTAAATGGGCGAATTGTAAGACATGTGGATTTTATATCAAAAAAGCGGGTTTTTGATTTCACATTTAGAGTCGAGCCCTGTTCCACACACACACTCCCCTGCCCCCCGACACCCCTCACCCCCCATTCAGTAGGCCTCTCCTGAAGCTGGAGCAGCTTCTTCCTTGGGCTTTTAAGTGGCGGTGGGGAGCGTGGAAGAGGGGCAGGAGGGGCAGGAGTGGAAAAGATGCAGGAAGGTTCTTGCATGAGGGACGCGGTCTTGATCGGCCTTCGCTCCCTCTAGACCCGGCAGGCTCTCCCTTTCGTGGGTTGTTTGGAGACTTCTCAGTCCCCGAGGATCTCTTACCTTCATTTTCCATAATGAGGCTCTTTTCCTGCTTGTTGCTGCCTCTTCGTTCCTCAGGACTGAGAATTCCATAGTTACCCTGTGGGCAGCCCAGGAATGAGCCTTGCGGGCTCTCCTTGAGCTGGTGGGAGGGTATCTGGTCCTGAGGAAGCCACATTCCACCCTTCCCTAATGAAGCTGACCGGGGTTGGCTGATCTCCAGTTCAGCACATGTTCTTACTTGTTGTCACAGCTGCTCGGAAGTCACAGATTTGAGCCTTTGACGCCGGATAGATGTGGCCTCTCACGAGGTGTTGTCGGGGGCACATATATTAATTCTTCAGTGATTTCAAAGGCCCCCCTCTCAATTTAAGACAAAGGGCAAAGCCTCCCAGCCTCTCAACTAGGGTGTGTTTGCAGGTGGGATTTTGGCTCTTCAATACCTCTCTCCAGTAAACCACTCTAAAACCTCTTTCCCATCTCCTAAAACTCAGCCCTTTCGTGTGGATGTGGGCCAGGCTGGGTGGGATTGTGGGTCCGGGTTAAGAGTTGGGCCACTCAGCTCTTGGTGTCTCTTCTGCAAAGTCTGCCTACAGTCTAGTACCTATGTTGTAGTGAGCTGTTTCATGTATAATGTAGCTTTGTGCTTCATCAGAAACTTCCATTTCAATATCCTGACACGATTATAAAATATTTCTAGTAGACAGAGATCATATTCTCACATCTTCCCTGGAGCAGCCGTGTCGTGTTCAGTAAAATCATATTCATGCCAAGATGGGCTTGTCCACTGCATACATTTCCTGAGATGCCCCACAAATGCTTTCTAAACGTTTCCCTTGTCAAACGGTACCTGCACTTTCCAGAAGGATTTGATTTTTTTCACTCGCTTATAGATGAGCTTTCTTTCGTAGGAGGTCACAGTATTTTCTTGCCCGGTTGAAACGCCATTTCAATAGGTTATATAGATCCAAATACATAACAAACACTTTTTAAAAAACTAAGAAAGTTGACATTGCAGAATTACCCTGGTGTTTTGATCTGTTTGCTGGCACATTTATCCTGAAACCTCTGGCGAAGATGTCACAAGAAGAGGCTAGAAAATAGCATTAGAAACTATCCCCGCTTTCCTTCCTCCATGATTAAACAGCCAGGCTCATTCTTTTTAATGTCCTTAGTGTTGACTTTACAATTATTCTTAGGAAGGACCAAAGGACAACATCAGCCAGTTTATAATTGAATCCAAATTTGTGGGGGAGGGGTGGAGGCAGAAGTAGGAGGGGAGAAGTTTATTCTCTTCTCAGCCCTGCGCAGTGTCATTTTTTAAGCAGTGCCTTCAAGGGTGAATGTAAAAGGGACTTCAAAGGGCAAAGTCGAGTTGCCAACCAGACTCTTTGAAGATGAAGGATGCTTTTGGAAAGAGCTTTGAAAGGAAACAACTAAGACACAGAACCTTGATGAAAACCTTGCATCGCTTGGTTCTGAGTTCACCTTTGGCTCAGTTTCTGACCCGTTTACCCTGTCTCTCTCCAGCAAGGAACAATGAGAGGCCGTCATAGCTGGGAAAATCTTCCTTGACACTGCAGTGTGGTACATCTGATGCTTTCTCTGACCCCAAAGAGTTAACTTTATGGGAGGGACAGAATGCTGCACACCAGACGTAGTTTAGGAAAGCAGAGTCATGTTAGAAATGTGTTGAGTGGCGCATGCGTGCTGAGCCGCTTCAGTCGTGTCCAACTCTGCGACCCTATGGACTGTAGCCTGCCAGGCTCCTCTGTCCATGGGATTCTCCAGGCAAGAATATTGGTGTGGATTGCCATGCCCTCCTCCAGGGAGTATTTTGGTTGTGAGGGTACAGGAAGATTTGGGCTGAGTGGGGTCAGGAATGAGTTGTTAAGATGAAAAGTCACACTGAGAGCTCCCATTTTTTTTAAGTGCTTGTTCTGTACAAGGCTCTGCATGAGCATCATCATTATTATTATTATTATTATTTTAATATCATTTATCTGACTGTGTCAGGTCTTAGTCGCGGGCTCTCTCATGGTGGCGGTCAGTCTTAGTTGCCTTCTGGCGTGTGGGATCTTAGTTTCCTGACCAGGGATCAAACCCACATTCCCTGCATTGGAAGACAGATTCTTAACCACTGGACTGCCAGGGAGTCCCCAAGCATTTTATACAAATGGTGTCCTTTGATTTCTATGAAGTCAGTGCTGTTATTATGACTCTCATTTTACCCCTGATGAACCTGAGACACAGAGGAGCCCAGCTTTCCCCAAGGTCTCACACCAGCTGAGCAATAAAACCAGGATTGGGGTCTGCTGTCAGAGCCCCTCTTTTATTTACTCATCTTCCCTGGTGAGGGAAGAGGCAAAAGGAACAGATGATACCTTTTGGTTGTATATGGATTGTGTGCCCAGTATAAAGCTCACAGCAACCTTACCTCTTATCTCTACCTCCTCTTCACAGATGAGGAAATTAGGACCCAGAGAAGTTAGGTAACATGTTCAAGTTCACACAGCTAGATAGCCATGGAGCTGAGATTAAACTCCGGGCCTGTCTGGTTCCAAAGCCAGACAGCCACCTTCTCCTGGAGCCTGTGAATTCCTGAGGCCTGGGGAAAAGTTTTTGGTGTGAGGACAGCTGGGCAAGTCTACATGGATCCACTGTTAGCTCTCAGAACTAGCGGCCCAGAGGAATCTTGGTTAGCCAGAGCCTGGCTCCTCCACAGTCCTTCTGATACGTATGTATATTTTTCAAGTTGGTGTCATCACTTTTTAAACCTGCCTTCTCTCCTTACCAGCCCAAGTGTCCTTTGCTCCTGGGCTGAATGGATGAGGGCCGTTTTCCCCAGTTTATGGGGTGATGCCAGTCTGAGGTCTGAGCAGCTGTGGCTGGGTGATTCTTGTCGGCTCTGGGGGCAGGAATTTGTTATTTTAGGGGACAGTCTTCTACTGTTTTGTGCAAGTACCCCCCTGACCACCATCCTGCCTCCCCCCTCTAAGACCCCAAGGCAGATAAGAAAGTGTACTCGATAAAGGACCCCAGCCCTCATTCCTACAGCCAGGCTGTAAGGACCGAGAAAGAATGCATTTGTGGGTTCTCCTGGGAGCCACAGAGCTCAAATCATGCCTTGTCAACCAGCCTGACCAAGCTGTTCTGGGAGCTCAGTGTCTTCAAACACAGGCCAGGCTCTGGTTACTTCCCCGCCAGGTCCCCTCAATTCCAGCAGGCCTTTGAGGACATGGCCATTGTTGTTCAGCTGGCTCAGTTGTGTCCAGCTCTTTGCGACCCCATGGACTACAGCACACCAGGCTCCTCTCTCCTCCACTATCTTCCCAGAGTTTGCTCAGATTCATGTCCATTGAGTCAGCGATGCTGTCTAACCATCACATCCTCTGCCACCCCCTTCTCCTTTTGCCTTCAATCTTTCCTAGCATCGGGGTCTTTTCCAATGAGTCGGCTCTTCACATCAGGTGGCCAAAGTTTTGGAGCTTCAACATCATTCCTTCCAATGAATATTCAGGGTTGATTTCCTGTAGGATTGACTGGTTTGATCTCCTTGCAGTCCATGGGACTCTCAAGAGTCTTCTCTAGCACCACAATTCGAAAGCATCTATTCTTCAATGCTCAGCCTTCCTTATGGTCTGTCTCAGTTATTCATATACATTCTTTTTCATGTTCTATTCCATGACAGTTTATTACGGATATTAAATATTGTCCCTTATGCTATACAGTAGGACCTTGTGGTTTATCCATGCTATATATTAATATAATACTTTGCATCTAATAGCCCCAAATGCCCAATCCTTCCCTCGCTGCCCCTCTCCCCCTTGGCAGTCACAAGTCTGTTCTCTATGTCTGCGAGTCTGTTTCTGTTTCGTAGATAAGTTCACTTGTGTCACATTTTAGATTCCATGTATAAGTGATAGCATATGGTATCTGTCTTTCTCTTTCTGACTGACTTGGTATGATCATCTCTGGGTTTTCTGGAGAGTCCAGTTGGAGCTGGACAGGAGACACATTGGATGCATTTTTGCCAGCCCACCCTGAGCGGGCCATTGGTGGTCATTCCAGCAGCAGGATCTCCTTGAGAGTCAGGACGCTGTGCTTTTTAAGGAAACTGGGCAGAAAGAGCTGCTTCCAAATCTCCCTGACCTGACACGTGCCATCAAGATGCCTAATGGACGGCATCATGGCCCCCGGGCTCCCCCGAGGATGTCTTGGAACCTTGCAGTGTGGTCGTCTCAAGTGCAGTATCGCGGGGCTGTGCCCGGGCACTGATGTTTACTTACATTCTGGAAGGTCAGACCAGGCGCACGACGGAGGAGCACCAAGAGGGACTCCTCAGGGCTCCGTGTGAGCACGCTGACCCAGGTCCCCATCAGGAGGCAGTCCCCTGTTCAGACGGGCTTGCTCTTGCCTCTCCCACGAATGCCAGAGGATGCGTGGATGGGGGTGCCAGGAGAAAGGCCCCAGCCTGGGAGGTGGCAGAGCAGAGTGCAAAGCCCCGTCTGCTCCCGGATGACTCAGGGCTTGGCCGGTTTTACATCCTGTGTGCCTTCTCTCTCCGTCCGGGCTGGGCTGGGGCCTGAGGGGCCGAGGGATGGGTGGCGAAGGGCGTGAAGATGTAAAAAGGGCTCAGTCAACCTTAGGAATCGGACTTGCCTCGATGATGATGATGGATGATGCTGCTCACGGCGACAACGGCCCTGAGCTCTGCCGGACACAGCGCTGTCTGACATTGGACTCGGCTCAGCCTCTGAAAGCTGCTCTTCAGAGTGCGCTTCGATGGTGGCGAGGGGCCCGCCCTCGTACGTGGTCTGTGTGACACAGCCTGGTAGGTAGCTAGGAGACTGCCTGGATCCCACATCTGACTCCACTGACACCCAGCTCCGTGACCTTAGACGCATCACTCAGATTCTTTGGGCCTGAGTTTCTTCATCTGTAAAATGGGCGTGATAGCAGTGCCTCCCTTACAGAGTTTTTGGTTTCAAAGACCGTGGGCTAAAACTGGAGATGTGGTGTTCAAATCCAGACCATGTATAAACGGTGCATCTGAGCTAGAGGCAGAGCTGTGGGAGGAACCCAGTCTTGAGTCCTGGGTGTGAATCCTGCCCAGGCCCTTGGCTTGCCAGGAGTCCACAGGTAAGTTCTAGTCCGTCTGGGTGCCTTAGGGTCCTCATCTGTAAAATAGAGACAGTACCGGTGTTCTCTTCTCTCTGAGCCATGGTGAGGGATTAAATAAGACTCTGCGTGACATAAACACAGCTCACGCTGAGTCTGTGGTCATTAGGTGCCAGCCACCCAGCAAAATTCCAAAAAAATTAATATCCATTAATTCACATTGTCTCACTTAAGCCTCCCTGACCCCTTCAGGCAGGTAAGATGTTTTTCTGAACCCATAAAACATGTTTTTATTTTTATTTCCTATTTTTATTGGAGTATAGTTGATTTACGGTGTGTTATTTTCTGCTGTCCAACAGAGTGAATCAGTTACACATATACATACATGTACCCACTCTTTTTTAGATTCTTTCCCCCATGGGTCATTACAGGGTATTGAGTAGCGTTCCCTGCACTGTACAGCAGGTCCTGTTTAGTTATCTATTTTCTATATAGTAGTGCGTGTCAATCCCAATTTATCCCCCACCACTCCTGCGGCAGGTGCTATTATTGTTCCTTACTTTATGGATGTGGAAACTCAGGTCCCAAGAGGTAAAGGGGCAGCGTGTTGGGGGAGCAAATTGAAGGATGCTGGTGCTCCGCGAGGCTCCCAGGGCAGCCTCCACACACTGCAGCCCCCTCCTCCCTGATCTCACACATCAGGGCTGTGGCTCCCCTCCCCCTCCCCCTCCCCCAGTGCGAAGCCTTTCTCTCTCACTGCCCCCACCCCCCTCGGGGAATATTGCTCTGGGATGAATGGGTCTGGGATTGCAGGCTGTGGCTGGGATAAATGAGCTCCTGTGTGTTGTGCCTGTCTCTTGTTGAGTGAGCATCAGCCTAGGAATCTCGATGAGCTTACCCAGCGGACAGCCGTATTGGATCAGCGTTTAAATGGACAGCCTTGTGCTTGCAGGGAACGAACAGTCAATAGAGGCCTGTTGACTGCCGGCTGGCTTGCCCTGAGCCGGCGGCCTCAGGCGTGGGGTCTCTGCCAAGAGGGGAGAAAGGTGCAGCCCCCGGCTCCTGGGGATCTGGTGGTGCTTATTTTTGCACGGGGAGTGCCAAGGGCTCTGGGAACCTATTTAGTATTCACTTTCACACCCACCTGCTCAAAATCACAGACACTTGCTCTAAATGGGAGCTTGTCATTCTCTAGGCCAGAGGGACATCTTGGGGGCCACAGTCATGCCTGCAGCTTCTCTGGGATGATGCCTGTTCCCTGTCATTTTAGATGCAACACAGCAGAGTGTACAAAAGTGCCTGGATTCTGAATCTGGTCCACCACCATCCATCTCTGTGCCTCAGTTCCTTCATCTGTAAAATGGGGGTGGTAACTGTGCCTCGGTACTTCGCTTGTGAGGGCTTGTGAGGATTGGACAAGTTAATATATGGCACGGTGTCATGCATGTAGTAGCCTCCATAAAAGGGTTCCTAAGAACGTCTCCTGTAAATATCAGTTCAAGGTCAGTGTCCACTCTTGTCTCTGAGCTCCACAAGAGCAGGGGGCCTGTCTGTCCTGTTCACTGCTGGGTCCCCAGGACCTACTGCCAGGTCTGACATGTGTCAGGTTCTTAGAAATATCTGCTAAAAGGATGAGTGATACATGTAAATAATACTGCTCCAAGTGTGGGATGGAAGAGCGGTCTCTGTGTGTCCTGAGCTCCTTAGGGGTTCACAGGCCAGAAGGGAGACCTTGCGGACCATATTAATTTCCTGTGGCTGCTATAACAAATTACTCCCAATTTAGTGGTTTCAAACAACACAGATATACATCTTACAGTTCAGGACGTCAGAAGTCTTAGTGGGTCTCACTTGGCTAAAATGAGGGGCTTTAAAAATAAATAAATAAAATAAAATGAGGGGCTCTTAGCTTCTAAGGGGCCCCTGCATTCCTTGGCTTGTGGCCCCCTGCCATCTTCAGAGCCAGCAATAGCCTTTCTCATATTACATAACTCTGATATTGACTCTTACCTCTTCCCCATTTGTAGAACCCTTGTGATTATATTGGGCCTACTTATATAATCTAGGATACTCTCCCTAAAATCAGATGATTAACAATGTGAATTCTATCAGTTACCCTAATTCCTTCCCCCTTTGCCAGGTAACAAAACATATTCACAGGATCCAGGGATTAGGGAATGGACACTTAGGGGACCACTCTTCTACCTACCATAGCAACTTTCACTTATTCAGGAAGATGGGAAAGCTACTTCAGAGACTCTAACTTCCCCAAACCATATTTGGAAGATTAAGGCTTTAGAATCAGCACCTCTTCTACAGTAGCTCTTCCTGAAATGCTCAACCCCAGCCTGTGCTATGGTGATTCTCTGCAGCTGGTGGTAGGTGCCAGTAAAACCAGCCTTTAATAAAGGATAATAGCCCAGAATCATAATCGGGAAATGTTTAGGGAGCCACTCCCATGTGCCCCAGCGTTAGTTGCACTCAGCAGCATTCTTGCTATTCCAAGTCAGTCTTTTTGAGCACTCACTATGGGAAAGGCGCTCACTGAATTCTTGTGTTGGCCCCTTAAGGTAGGTACAGTTGTTACCCTTCTTGGCAGATGAGGAGACCGTGGCACAGAGAGGTTTAGTGACTTGCTCAAGGTCACACAGCCCATCAGTGGCAGAACTAGGATTTGAACCCAGGGAGTTGGACTCTAGACCACCACTCTCCCCTGGTTTGCTCTCCTGCGTCTCTGCTGCTCATGCACTTTACCTCATTTCAGGTGCACATCTACCCTGTGAGAGCAGGGTTTCTTTTTAATGCCCATTGCTCAGATTAGGAAACTGAGGCCAGGAGTGTCTCCATGGCAAGCCCAGCCTTACCTGGCTGCTTAGTGCCCTGCTTAGGCTGTTTCTCTGTATCAAACTGCCTCCCTGTGTGTTACTGGAATTAATTTAGAAAAATGAACGTTTTCACAACATACCTGGCCCCCCAGTCCCTTTCAGGAGTGTTGGCTGTTGTCAGTCCCACTCCTCCTCCTTACAGGTAAGGAATCACTGCTATTTAGAAGGAGAATTGGATGGCATTTTCCCGCCTGCCACCCACGACTTTCATTTAGGGCCAGCCTGAAGACTGCAACAGGCAGGCAGGTGTGACACTTGAAAGAGTATACGTGGCTGGTCTCCCAGGAGCTCCTAAATGAAAAATTTCAATCTTATGGACGAGAGTGGAGCAGACACAGCCCTCATTACTATCTATGTCTAAATTAAATAAGACAAGGGAGGCTCTTGAGAAAAAAGGCAGAAGTTAGTACAAGGTGAAAGGACAGGGTGCAGGAGAAATGCTCTTGTCAGCAAAGGTTCTCTGACTTTCTAGGGTGTATGGAACCCCAACATATTTCTCCTTTGGAGCATCGACATCCACTGAGGTCGAGGGTATAGAACAGACACAGCTATGGCTCTGGCCTCTGCCTCTCCTTGTCCTCTGGCTCAGCCAGCCCTGGGCTGCAGGCCTGGCCCCAGGACTCTTAACCTGACTGCCATGGTTCCAGAATGGGGGGACCCCGGTGCCAGAATCCCTCCCTGATGCCGTCTTCCAGATGCCAGCCCTGAATGGCCCTCCAGATGACAACCTGAGATACAAAGTGGTCCAGTGCCTTTGTTCTAGAAGTCACCATGCCAGCTTCATTTTTACTCATTCATCCAGTCCACTGTCCTCTTGCCATTCATTCATTCTCTTTCTCTCTCTCTCTCTCTCTCTCTCACACACACACACAGACACACACACACACTGCTAGCTGCAGTCCAGCAGGAATATAGGCTTCCTGCCATTAATTGGAAGCTCCTGACTGCAGACACAGCATAACAGTCTATTCATAGTCCTTTTTTAATTCCAAGAAATGCTGCTGTAGCTAATACCTACTCCAGGGCAAATGACTGGTTGGCATATCAGCACTTTTCAAGTTATAAGCACCCCCTTTTAGCTGGGACTCCTCGTTTCTTTTAAGTGTTCTTCGGAATGAAGCATTACCGAGTGGCCAGCAGGCCTGAGGAGGTGGTACAGAAGCTGAGCTGCCCAGAGAAGTGGCCCATGATGCTCAGGGAGGTGGGTGACCAGGTGACCCATGGGTTCCACTCCCTTCAGAAGCTGCAGGAACCAGGGGGCCCGAGCCACTTCCTACACAGCAATCCTGGTCACAGCTTTCTTTGCGGGCACCCATTTCTGGAGGAAAAGTACAAATACTTTAGGAATTGATCCCTGCCCCATAGCCTCTCAAAAGCAGTCCCTCTCTCCATACCTTCTCTGCTTTCCAGGCTGTTCTACACTTTGGGGTCTGAAGCTGTTGTGGTTTTTTTTTTATAAACATGTTGCTTTTCGTAAATTGAGTGAGTGGACTTTTCTGGTTCTGTTAATGGGCTGGAAGCATCTGGGGCCCCAAGGAAACATGCTTCCCCCTGAAACACACCTCCAGAGCAGGCAGGTGGTGCTCAGAATATCGTACTAGCTCTCATTTCTTGAGGACCTACTGTGTGCCACGCATTTTACCCACACAATCTGTTTCTCTCCTATGTGGTGGATAACATGACTCTCCCCTTTTCATGGCCAAGAAAGATGGAACTGAGGAAGGGGTGATAAACCCATTCACAGCTTCAGGATCATGAGAGGCAAGGCTAGGATTGATGATGTCAGACTAGGACAAGCACGTGACCTGAGTTTCTGAGGACTTGGGCACTCATCACTGGCCTCTTTTTGAGATGTTTGTCTTCGATTCTGTGCCCAGTGCCCCCTGAGGGCTGTGACTCAGCCTCCCCATCCAGACTCTGGTCCTGCAGGCCTCTTGCCAGATATGCCTGCCATTTATGTCCCCCAATTCAGTAAGATGCAGGTACCCCGGGACTGGGCTGCAGTCACTCTCACCCCATTAGCTGGGTGAGTCTGCCCTTGATCTCCCCGGGACCCATTTCCCTGAAGATGAATTGTTGCAGCTACTAATTTTGAACAGTAAGAAACGCCGAGGTCAGTGCCAAGACTGAACAAAGCCAACAGATGCTTGGCCTTTGAGGGAGGAGAACACCGCGAGCTCTCCTTCGCCTTCCTTTTGATTTGCTATTCAATTAAGAAAGAAAAAACATTGGAGAGGATCAGTGAGTAGAAATCTAATTGGAAAAAAAACAGAACCAGTTCACACAAACAGGAAGTGTGGGGTGCTGTGAGCTGGTCGGGTGCTGCTTCATGACTTTTTAAAACGACAGTGCATGTTCTAGACCCACTGTGCCTCTCCTCTTGCCTCCATTCTTAAGCCTGGGTTCTTAGGCTTAGCTTCCCGGGGGTCAGAAGAACAGGGCTGAGCATAAAGGATGCGGGGATAACATCTGCATTCTTTGCTTTTCTGACCTCTTTCATATCATGTCTTCCTTGGGAAACGTTTGCTTGCAAAGGATAAAAATCCACCCAGAGGTGCTAAAACAAAAGGGAAATTTATTAGAGCAGCAAATTCTGGGGCAGGAAGGGCATTTAGCTTTGTGCCTGGCCCCCACCCCATCAGCATCACGGGATCAAGGATTCAGTTGTGACTCTCCAGCACTCTCTCTGGCCCTTGAGTCTCTGCCACTGATGATTTCTTCTTGTCTCTCTCCGCCACCTCCCTCCCTCTTCTGTTCCTTCCTTCCCTCCCTCTCTCCTTCTGTGTCTCACATACAGAACACGTAGCCACCTTGAAACAATACCTTCAGCCTAGAGCCTTCATTTCCATATGGTCTACTGCCCACCACTGCCTCTCAGGTCTTCAGTGCCATATTCGTGGGAACGAGCATAGGATTGGTCTAGTTCTTCCTTCATTTCTGTAAAGATAGTGACACTAATAGTACCCTTGTCTAGAATTTCTGTGAAGACTGAAATCAGTTAGTGTTGCTTAACTCAAACAACTCTCTGCCTGTACATAATTAGTGCTCAAAACTTGTGGTTATTACCACTGTCCTTTTTTATTATTCAGTGGTCCTTGTGCAAAGAGTCGTGTGATCAGATGTTTTCCAGACTACCTCAAAGAGAAAGCAACGGGCATAGAAAAAGCTTTATTTGTTTTTGTTTTTTTCTTCTCTTGAAGAACTAATATGAGTACTTGATAAGTAAGATCTTTGTAAGATATTTTGTAATGTTCAAAGTATTGCCACACATACATTTCATTTGATTCCCCTAATATCCTGCAGTATTGTTAAGACTGTTCAATAAAGGTTCAAAACTGAGGTATCGAGAGGTTAAATATTGCCTGTGGGTACATGGTCTGCGAGTGATGGAGCCTAAATTCAAATTTGGTTTCAAGTCTAAATCCTGTGTGTTTTCAACTTCATCACAGGTGGAAGGTTTCATAATCTATTATGTTTCCCTTTATACCTTGGCCGCTAGGAAGCTCAAGCTCAGTATGATGCCCACATTCAGCACTCTCCTAAAATCATGGTTATTAGGTTTTGTTATTAGGTTATGTTTCTTATATCCCATGGATGGAGGAGCCTGGTAGGCTACAGTCCATGGTGTTGCAAAGAGTCGGACACGACTGAGCGACTTCACTTCACTTATATCATCATTAATGCAGTACTTAGATATGGTAGATTTACTTTTGCATGTGTGCCTCTATTCCAAGTAGGTGAATCATGCCCTCCCAATGCATTCAGAAGGGATGAGGATGAATTTGACTTGTAGAACATAGTGGTTTCTGTTTGCAGGAGACAGCAGGCTCTGGTGGGTGCAACCTGGACTGTCTGCCTTTCTGCAATCTGGGTCTCCTTTCCAGATTCCATGTCAGGGGTCTCTGCCCATCTCTTTCCAAAGAAAAGAGGTTTCCTCCTTCCTCCCCAGGCTCTCTCTGCTTCCCTCTGATAGCCTGTGGTGAGGGGGGAGGCTTTTCTCAAAGACCGTGGCAGTGACACATGATCAAAGAAAAGTTAGTCGAGACCTTTCTGAGGTTGAGATGGGGGGACGGCATCTTTCCAGAACTCTTATTCAGGCTCAACCCTTTGAAGGTTTTACACTTGCCACCAACAAACCGAAGCATATTATAAAAAGGGCTGATATGTGTCGGGTGGAGTCTGATGATTTTCTTGGTTTTTGTCCCCCAGTTCTCAGCAGGGGGTGTTGCTCGGGGTACCCAGTCAAACATCTCACATAAGATTCGAGATTCTTCCCAAGTTCCCCTCTCCTTAGACAAGAGGCAGACATAAACCTGGCCTGAGTCCTGACTCCAGCCCTCTGCATGGTGCCCCTCCGAGCCTCTGTCTGCTGATCTGTGACCTGGAGGTGGTGTCACCTCCCGCAGGAACTGTTATTAACAGCGGGCAGGACTAATTACACAGATAGCAAGGGCAGTGACACTTGGAGAAGACTCTTCTTGGCGCGTGAGAATACAAGCTAATGCTTCTTGACTGCTTACCATATCCCAGATGCAGTGGTTAGCACCTGGTGTGTTTTATTTAACTCACAAATGTCTCCCAACAGCTGATGAGAAAACAGAGAGGTTAACAATTTGCCCAGAGTCACACAGCAAGTACGTGGCCGAGGCAGGACCCAAGATGAGTGGAAGGCACTAGCGCAGACCATGGCGTGCGGTGGGTCTCTCTGCCCTTCCCCAGGGACCTTGCGGCCAGCAGCCTGTCTGCTCTGTGGGCTAACGCTTGTCGGCAGGGCGGCCAGTGCCTGCCCTTGTTCCTCTTTCTCTGACCCTCTTCCACTTGTTGCTTTTTTTTTTCCCCTTCAATAAAAATCCAGCCTTGACCTTCACAGGCTGCGTGAGGGGCTGGTTTTCCATTAGAGGTGAGCTGGTGATCACTTCTCCCTCCAGGGGGCTGGTCTTTCTGAGGGAGCCAGTTTACAGTTGGTTGAGACACAAACGCTCTGTTTACAAAACCCAAAGTTGTTAGCAGGTGAAATGCTCATCCCCCCCACCAGACAAGGTGGTGTTCAGACCCTTCGAGCCTGGGGGCAGTTTCCACCTAACAGCACCTGCTCGGGCCCCAGCCCCCCTCCCCCCAGGGACGGGGCCACCCACTGGCTCAGCAGGTGGCCTGAGGGCATCTGACTAGAGAAAGCAAAGGCGCTTGTCTGGCTCTCGCGTCCCATCTCCTTTAGTTTTGCCAGATCAGTCCTGTTTGCAATCTAGATGCATCCCCCAAGCCCCACTGACAGACTTCCGACGCACCCGTCCAGTGGGGCTGCCCTGAGCGCTGCCTCAGCACCCCACCTTATGGAAAGCAAGCGCCCCTCCTGAATGCCCGCCTATACCAGGCACTGCTGCACAGTTGACCGAGCCTCACCCCAACCTGGGGAACCACCCCATCAGCCCCGTTACGGACAGTGCAGCCTGTGACCTCCCCGCCGAGGGGCCGTCGGGCCCCTCCGGGACTCTGTCTGTGAGCCCCGCTGATGCCAAAAGGCTCGCTCAGCCTGTGGCCTGCAGCCAAATGGGAATTGACTCTTCCTCCCCCGATGCTCACCCTCGATAAATCACTCTCTGTTTTAATGGTATTGTTAGAGCCAAAATAAAGCCTCCTTGGAGGGCCCCATATATCTGCCTTTGGCTTATTGCTGGGACCTCTGGTATGGAGAGAAGTGCCCCCAGGAGGTGGTGAATCCTATAAAATCATCCGGGGTCCAAATTAGGCTCTGGGGAGAGGGCTGTCTCAGCTTCTCTGCACCCCCACCAGTGTCCCCAGCTGCAGTGACCTCAGCCAGCCCTCCTTGGAAAGGGGCTCCCTCCTGTCCCATTAGAGCCCAGAATACTGAGTGAGTGTATCTGGGTGGTTTTCTGTATCTCTTTCCAGAGAGAAAATGTTATATGAAGTGACCTCTGTTCAGCCTTAGAAAGAAAGGAAGTTCTGCATGCTCCATGCTACAAAGTGGATGAACCTCCGTGTGCTACGTGCAGTTAGGGGATGCAGATACTGCATGACTCCACCATACTGCTGGACCGGGAGGGGTTGGATTCATAGACAGACATAGGCAACATGGTGGTTGCCAGGGGCTGGAAGAGGGGATGAGGAGTTAGTGTTTAATGGGGACAGAGTTTCAGTTCGAGATGATGAAAAATGTCTGGAAATGGGTGGTGGGGATATGACTGTCCCTAATGCCATTGACCTGTACACTTAAAAGTGGTTAAAATGACCAATTTTGTGTATATTGCACCACAGTTTTAAAAAAAAACCAACCCAGGTGGTTTTCCACCTATGTCACTTCCCAGGGAACTTGTGCCATGTGGAGACGTTTGTTCTGCAGAGTGAGGGGTTTAGGAGCCCTCAAGGGACCTCCTCGGACCTCCTTCCTGCACCTTCAAGGCCTTGTGTCAATTTCGCAGGCTGGTCTTTGCTCAGAACCATCACTGGAGAGCTCGCCTGGTCGTTCTCTCCGCCAGTGGAGCTGAGGTAAAGAGCCTTAGAGTGAGCAGCTGTGGTCAGTCCTGTCATTTTCACAGATTTCTGGAGACCCAGAGAAGCTTGCCTGAATCAACACAGCATGTTAGGGAGGAGCTGACAATGAAATCCAGGATGCCCAGTTAGCGTTGAATTTCATAGACAATGAATAATGTCTTAGTATAAGTACGTCCCATGCAGTATTGAGGACACACACTAATTATCTGAAATTCCAGCTTCACTAACTCTATGTATTTTCTTTGCTAAATCTGGCAAACTGACCTGAGAGGCAACCCAGATCTCACTCTCCCCAAGTCAGAGCTTCATGGCCAGCAGCTGGGGGCGTGCGGAGGGGGAGGGCATGGGGAACACAGGCTTGTGTCAGACTCCCCTCATAACCTGCATGACCTTGAGCGATATACTCAGCCCTTGAGCCTCAGTTCCATGTCTTAAAATGTGGATAATAACAGCAGCCTCCTTATGAAGTGGTAAAGGATTAAATGATCATACCTAGGAAGCCTTTAGCGCAGCCAGCATTCAATTAGTGGGATGCTTCAGTTATTCTTGATATTTTCCGCCCTTTGTGAATGAAGGATGACCATTTACTCGATGGAGCCGAAACTGGAAAACACTGGTGTGAATGTCCGGCTCCTGTGCCAGCTTTGCTGTCACACGCTGCGTGACCTTGGCAAATCAGTGAGCCTGCCTGGGTCTGTTTCCTCAGCTCTAGATTGGATTAGATACTTCTAAGGTGGCTTTCAAATTTAGAAGTGTAAATTATACCTCAGCAAAGCTGTTAATAATGATCTTCTAAAATTCCAAAGTGGTCCCCCTTGTGTCTGCACAGGTCCACATTGGGTTTTCTCACATAATGCTTGAAACCAGGTGCAATGGGGGGGTCTTTTCCCTCCATGGCTAATGAGTCTCAGGACTCAGAAAAGCTAAGTAACTTGTTCAGGATCACACAGCTATTATGTGACAGAGCCTGGCTTTACCATCCTGATCCCTTACCCTCAGGGATCAACTTCTTTGGAGGCGGTGGAGAGCAGGTAGGTTCCCAGAGCTGAAGCTTCAGGTCATGTCTCTGTGGATGGATTATTCTTGGGCAGGTTCACCACTCACCAGACTGCAGCAGATTTGGTTGGGTAAGTCTGTATGGTGCCCATGGGACCATAGAACTGGTGTATGGATTATCTTCCCTATTGCTTTGCTGCTGCCATCTTGAATAATTAGAATGGAACTGGAAAACAGAGATCTCTTAGCCTTTAAGTCACTGATGCCTTTTTTATCTATCCCTTAAGCCAGTGAAGTAGGATTGGCAAAAACAGTGCCTACGATAAAGGCATTGCTCAGCGAGGCCTCTGTCAACCAGAGGACAGAACAGAAAAGAAATATGCCCCTTTCCCGCATGGCATTGCAAAGTAATTGCAGACTCCATAAGGGGCTCTTAGTGTTTCATCTAGCATCCTTAGCAAAATATGTAACCAGACACTGTTTAATCCTTTGCTTTAGGTCCAGCTGCAAAGTTCAAAGGAGTTTTTGTCCTTTTCATTATCTAGACAGACCGTTCAGAAGTTGGGTTTTGGGTGGTCTCTGCTGACCCACAAAGACCATACAGTACATCCCTTTGGGTGCAGAGGCCAAGGTTAAAGTAGACGTGGGACCTGGCCTTCTGAGTGTTCTAAGAGAAAACCAGGGCAGCTGGATTAAAATGGAAACCTAAGGGGATTTAATTAAAAGTCTGTGGTATAGACCAGGGGCCAGGGAGGTACCTGCTATGAAACTAAAAATGGACCCTTTCCACAAAGCAAAAGGGAGAATCCCAGAGATGATGGGCCACTGGGGGCTGGAAAACAAGAGAGACCACACTGGTCTGCCTTCCGTCTCCTGATGCCACACCCTGCCCTCCAGACAAAGGAGTTCAGCGGCCCTGCTCCAGAAGGGGTTTTTCTGGAAAGGGCAGTCCAGGTATCCCGGTGTCATAGGCTAGCATGGGTGGCATGTGTTAGAGTTTGAGAGGCCTCCAAGTTTGCTGTAAACCTCCCGCAGGGCTGAGACACTAGAGTGTAATTTCTCAAGATGTTTCCAGATACATGTGTTTTAACTGGATTTAGATATGTATGGTCTGAATCCACTGCCTAATGAACCCCTGAGCCAGGTTTAAGATTTCTGAAGCCATCTTAGCCTCAGATATCTGAGCCTTAAAGCAAGTAGCTGCTGTCAGCCCTGTCATTTTTCACAGGAGATTTCTGGAGACCTAGAGAAGAACCGGGTCTAGCAGAACAGAGGGCCCCGAAAGACTAGGATGTGGGGGTAGATAAATTTGGATAATGGATTAAGGAAGATATTAGGGAACAAGTCTAGAACATGTCAAATAGTGTAATTAGGAAGGATGGTTTTGTCCGAGTGGCAGTTTTGTCTGGTTCACCAAGCTGCCTTAGGTCACCAGTGTTATTTTGAACTGGTAGGTCTCTAGGGATCTAGAAGGAAACAGGTATTTATTTTGCCTCCCCCCAAGGGATGATGTAGTCATGGCAATGACAAATTACATTATTAGAACCTTCTAGAAGGGGTGGTACCTACTCCCTATCACTGGGGGTTCCTAAGATCTTGACAGATGAAATTTTGTGTTATACTCCTCAGGGTCTGACATTCCAGACCCTTTAAGGTCAATCTTGGTCCTGGCTCATCCCATTCAGCCTTTTGAGGAGCAATAGATAGGTTAATCTAACTGGGAGCTGACATCAAGGCTGGGGAAGTGGTCTTTCTGCCCAGGTGACTGAAACTTGTTTCTCAAAGCCCAACAAAGCAGGGCCATGGAGCCCACAAGAGGGTCAATGGGAGTGTGTGGGGCCCAGAACCTCGGGGCTCTCAGGAAGCCAGTTGCCCCCACCTTGGCGTGGTGTCTTGGATGGTGGTGGAGTGGAGGTGATGAGACTGGACCAGTCAGCCCACATCTCAACATGCTGCCGATGTTCCTCGATGCTGCTTTTTCTTTTTTCCAAATTTTTAGTTATTTATTTTTGGCTGTGCTGGCTCTTTGTTGCTGCATGGACTCTTCTCTGGTTGCAGAGAGTGGGGCTCCTCTCCAGTGGGGGTGTGTGGGCTTCTCGTCGTGGTGGCCTCTTGTTGTGGAGCATGGGCTCAGGGTGCTCAGGCTTCAGTCGTTGCAGCGAGTGGTTGCAGCTCCCAGGCTCTAGAACACAGGTTTAGTAGTTGTGGCACATGGGTTTAGTTGCTCCTCGGCATGTGGACCAGGGATCCAGTCCGTGTCTCCTGCATTAGCAGGCAGATTCTCTACCACTGAGCCACCAGGGAAACCCCTCAATGCTTGTTGAATGAATGAAGAAGTCAATGTGCTTTCATGATCATGTTTAGACAGAAATCTACACTCAGGACCCAAGGAGGAAATCTTCTGTCCTCCAGCCTTCTTCATTCAGTCTCATTCATTTGGCATTTATTGAGCATCTATTACGTGCCAGACAGGGTTACAGGTATAGCAGTGAACACGCAAACAAGCTCTGGGACTGCACAGAGCTTGTGGAGGACGAGCAGATGGCCACAGAGTCATGAGAAGTGCTGGGATGGAGGGGGAGCACAGGGGGCCCTAACCTGCTCAGGAAGGCTGTTCCGGGAAGCAGCATCTTAGCCTCTGCCTGACAGGTGAGTTAGGGGTGGGCAGGCAAAGGGGGGGAGGGGAGTAGATCCAGGCAGAAAGCCGAACCTTCTTGCAGGTGTTGGGGTAAAATCTAGTATTAAAAGAGCTGATGGCCTGTAGACATAGCATGATTTTAGAAAACCATGACAACAACAATAATGGCTGCAGTTTCCCACTGCTCTCTGTCAAGAGCATCTCCACCAGCCTTTCACGGGCTGTGGGTTTAATTGGTCAGGTGTTTCCTTTAGAAACAGAGATTGTCATCAGTCACTGTTCTGAAGGAGGTCTTCGCAGGAACTCATTTGCAAGTCTCTTCAGACTTGGCCTTAAAACTTTTCCAGAGCTGTGAGGACGTGTCTGTCAAAGCCCCCGAGGAACTGTGCTGGATTTCAGACTGAACGATAAGAGGAAGTCAGACGTGCCTGCAGTCAGCAGACACGCCAGCTCATGGCACTTCTCAGTCTCTGTTCAGAATCTGGAATAATCAAACGGCCTTCAACTCCGAACTCCTTAAAAAAAAAAAAAAAAAGAGGAAGAAAAGATAAGGAAGAGTCCTGAGGTTAGTTTGCATCAGCTCTGAGTCTGTTGTCTTAAAAGCAAGGGACTGGAGTAGGAATCTCAGACACAAGCCACCCATCCCTCCGGGGTGAGCGTGATTTCAGCGTCCCTGGACTTGTGCTTTAACACTGGTGTCCTTCACAGTGCCCTGTGTTTTGAGTGTCCCTGTGGAAAGTGCTAGCTACAGTGTGCTATTGTCAACCCTGGTTCAATTCAACACAGTGCTGGTGATTTACTCACTAAGTCCTGTCTGACTCTTTGCGACCCTGTGGACTATAGCTCATCAGGCTCCTCTGTCCATGGGATTTTCCGGGTGAAATACTGGTTTGGGTTACCATTTCCTTCTCCAAGGAATCTCTCCAACCCAGGGATTGAAACTGCGTCTTCTGCTTGGCAGGCAGATTCTTTACTACTCAACTCTACATTAGAGACCCCTGAAGTCCTGTCCCCAATGACTTGAACATCCAGAGGTCCCATCCCTGCCCAGGAAAGCTTGCTCCCCTCTCTCTGCTCCTGGGGAGGGAGGCGGCGATCACTCTTACACTTGCTGGAGGGGATGAGGAAGAGGATGAAGGGACAATGCCACTAAGGAAGGCTGTGGGCAGAAAAGGACAAGGTAGACAGCCAGCATCTTTCTTCCTCCTCAAAGTCCAGTTAAAGCAATACCATCCTTGCTTTTGGGTAACTGTTGGAAGAGAAAATGTGGCTTAAAAAACAGTGGAATCACAATTAAAACATAAGAATAAAGCTGGAAAAATACACCAAACATGAATAATACACCAAACCATGAATAATTATCATCTCTGGTAAATGGAAGTTTCGGGGATTTTTGTTTTCCTCTTATTGTTGACCTCTAATTCTTTTAGTTTTTAGAATTGTTTTAAATATTATAGCAAGAAAGAAAAAAAGACTAAAATAGAGTCACAGAGGCTGGGATAAGGTGGCAGAGGCACCAGACACACGGCTGAAATGACCACTAGACCAGGGCAGTCTAAACCTTCCTCCTTTTCAACTTGCTGTCACTTTGAGCTAACAACTCTGAGCTTCAGCTTCCTCTTCTGTGCAGTCATGCTTGTGACTTCTGTCTGGACCATCTTATCAGTTGTGGTGATGCTCAAGTAGGGGGACCTGGTAAATTATGAGAGACTATATATACGAAAAGATCATTTTGATCCAGTAATTAGGTACTGAGGATTTAAAGAGTGTTTCTTCAGTGATTTCCTGGGATCATTTGTTAAGAATGCAGAGTCCTGGGCACAGAGTGGCTCTCTGGCACAGATCAAATCTCTGGGAGAATGACCCTGGCATGTGCATTTTAACAGTCACGTACATGCCCCCTTTGCCTGCCCTGTGGGTTCTTGTGTTCATTAAAGTTTGAGATTTTAAGGGATTCTGGCCTTTTAAAGGAAACCGTGTCATAGCAGGAACATGAGACATGGAGATGCAAAACCACACGGTCTGCATGATAAGATAACACGTGCATTTGTGTGTTCGGAGGACGCTCATAAAACTGGGGAAGGGAAATCTACAAATGGTAGATCGGATGTAGAACGACTAAGAGGACAGGAGCCATGGGGCATCTGGCTGGGGGGTTCCTGGGGGAGCAGGGGCCCAGAGGTGGGGGGATGTCCTCCCCTCTCCTGGCCTTCCTCTCTGGCTGTGTGTGTCAGGCTGCTGGGGTGATTCTTCACTCTCTGGTGCCTGATTTCCACCTCCCCCATGGCTGGGTGTTCCAGGTAGCATGAGGCTGGCAGTACCAAGTGGCACCTGGTTCCCTAACCTGCTGGGCAGGCTGTTGTCAGATGACAGCAGAACCACTCCAGAAACAAAGGCAGCACCAGGGCCTGCCTTGCGGGCCTTGGACGCACTGGTCTGCGCCCAGTAGACCCTGAAATCTCCTCTGCTTGCCCACTTTGTTCACTCATTCATTCGAGAGGTAGCATGGCATCATGGGCAGTGCACTCAGGAGCCACCTGCCGGGGTTGGGATCCTGTCTTTGCTACTCACTCACTCACTTTGTGACCCGAGGGCAGCTCCTTAACTTCTCTGTCCATTGTGGCCTCTTGTCACAGAGGGGTGTCATAAGGATCTTCACGGAGATAACCCCACAAAAGCCTTGTCGCAGGGCTTGGCACAGAGGAAGGGCTCCGTGACTGTTGTTTAGTTGCTCAGTCGTGTCCAACTCTTTGCGACCCCATGGACTGCAGCATGCCAGGCTTCACTGTCTTTCACTGTCTCCCAGAGTTTGCTCAAACTCATGTCCATTGAGCCATCCAACCGTTTCATCCTGTTAGCTGCTGATAACAGTTATCAGCTGTTCTTCCAATAACCATTTATGGAATAGCTACCATGCTAGGTATGGCTGCTGCTTCTAAGTGGCTTCAGTTGTGTCCGACCCTGTGCAACCCCAGAGACAGCAGCCCACCTGGCTCCCCTGTCCCTGGGATTCTCCAGGCAAGAACACTGGAGTGGGTTGCCATTTCCTTCTCCAGTGCATGAAAGTGAAAGGTGAAAGTGAAGTCACTCAGTCGTGTCCGACTCTTCGCGACCCCATGGACTGCAGCCCACCAGGCTCCTCTGTCCATGGGATTTTCTAGGCAAGAGTACTGGAGTGGGGTGCCATTGCCTTCTCTGTCACTAGGTATGGAGGAGGGGCTAGAAGCATGACATGATTGAGCACATACACACCTAGAAGCATGAGGAGCTCGTGGTCTGGGGCCTGAACAGGTGTGAAACAACTTCCATGGTGTGATATAGTGTGTCAGGACTCAGGGAGCACAAAGCGTGGAGCAGCTGCCTCATCAATTGGTCCAGAGGAGGAGACCCTTGGGTTGGGCCTTGAAACAGGTGGGGGCAGCATGGTGTGTGTTGAAGGGGGCATGCATCCCAAGGAGAGGGAAGAGCTGTGAAAAACCCTTCTAGGGTGCGACATCCTCACTCATTGTCTGCTCTGCTTACAAAGAAATGGGATAGGAGGGCCTCTTTTTGGAGGGAGGCTGCACTGGATTTTAGTTGCAGCAGCTGGATCTTTGTTGCATTGTGCAGTTCTGTTGTGACACACGGGCTCCAGAGTGTGAGGGCTCAGTAGTTGGGGTGCTTGGGCTTAGTTGCTCCAAGGCATGTGGGATTTTAGTGCCCCAACCAGGGATCGAACTGGCGTTCCCTGCATAGTAAGGTGGATTCTCAACCGCTGGACCACCAGGGAAGTCCCAGGACAGAAGAGCCCCTTGATCACTCATTTTCTGTCTCACTGGAGGCCACCAGTTGAATCCAAGGCCACCTTGGAGCAGACGGAGGGTGGATTGGAAGGTCTGGCTCCAGGGTTAAGCTGCCAGGCTGTAGGCACCCTGTCCCAGGTGTGGCATGGTCAGCCTTGTAGAAGCACCTTGGCAGCCCCAGTGTCAATGCCGGTACAGGGCTGAGCATCTTCTCTCTGACCCACAGCAGCTGCTCAGCGTCCTTCTGTGTATGGCCCTCTGCTCTCCGCTTACAAACTGTCTTCCTGGGGCCAGTCTTTGCTGCCTCTCTCCCCGACCCCTTCATCCTGTTTGTGACTCTGACTGTCTCCTCCAGCATTCCAAGCCAAAGAGCACAAACTAACCAGAACCATCTTTGGAGGGTTGGTCTGCTGCTTGCACGGGCTTTGGAGGAGTGGAGGGTGGACATACCCATCACCCAGACTCGGCCGACCTCTGCCTTGAAGACAAGTACAGCCAAACAGTTACTCCCCGCCCCAGCAAACCAAACAGGAAGTTCAATCCATAAGCAAACCAAAGCCAAAAGGAATGTGCCAGAGAGATTTCATTACTTCCCAGGGTGTGTGGGCCAGTGGTGCTCTTTACACTTTGACTTTAGAGGGGGAGCCCTGCTGGGGTTGGAAATGTCGAAAAGACAGACCTTAAAGAGAGGCTTTTCCAAGTTTTGTTTGGGGGGGGAATGAGGAGAAGGGAGGAATCTGGTACCTACTGTCTAGTACATGGGGGTTCAAACTATCACTCAGAAGGCCCATTTTATTCTAGAAGAGTGAGCAAGCTGTGTGAACCCCTGCATCCCCTCCCTGCCGGCCCCGAGACTCGGGCCAGAACCAGACTCTGTCAGCGTTCTCGTCTGTCGATCAGAGATGAGCTTACCCACCTCTCGGGGTTGAAGAAGGGACAGGGGAAACACACCAGGTTTCTAGCCCTAAGAAAAGGTTACCAAACGTTGGTTCACTCCCTGCCCTTCCCCAGGGTGATGTCTCGGCCCAGAGTAATGATTCCAGAATGTGGTTTTGAATGAAACAGTGGCTTTCCCCCATGGAGTGTTCATTCACCAAATAGTTTCGAGTGAAGCCTGCCCATGGAGGGTTCAGTTGTGGAGATGGCTGCGGAGCCTGCCCGTGGGGTCTGGCAGCCAGGCCATGACTCCAGCCTTTGCTGGACTGTTTGGTGATGGCAGATCTGTCCCCATTGACTCTGGCCTAGGGCAGGAGAAAACAGAGCCAGCTCCCCAGCTCTGCTCCGTTGCTCTGAGATAATGGAACCGCTGGTGGCCAGAAGTTCTGTTCTGGTGGCACCTCCTGTATCAGGGGTCAGGGCGTGTTGGGTCATGTCCATGCTATGTAAGGCCTCCCTGGGTCAGTGACTTCCTGGCATGATCCAGGCTGTGCTCATAGCATGCTCTGTATTGGCCCACATGCTGGAAGCCAGCAGGGCTTTTTCAGCACACTTGCAAACCATGGAAAGATGAAAGTGATAATACTTGTTACCTTAAGGACCTTCCAGCCCTGGACTGGGTCCCGGCAGGAGATCTAGACTATGGCATGCTTTCACAGCTGTTTTAATCCCAGAGACATCTGTATGTGGCCTGATAACCAAGTCACTGGACGTTTGCTTACTTTAAAACAATTCATCTTTCTCATTTGAAATCAACTTTCTTCCCCCCATCTCTTTTCCCTTCTCCAAACCACCCCCCGCCCCCCACAAAGCGTCAGGGACGGGAGAGACACCAGGATGGGGGCTGGGCAAGAATATCTGTCACCCGCGTTACCAGATGAGAAAACACCTCTTGCTGTTTCACCGGCTGAAATCACCTGGTCCCATTGTCCCTCAAGTCAAAGCACTGGGATCAATCCTGACCCCTTTGTTATCAGTGTCACGGCGTCCCTGGGGCATTTGCTGAATCCGGGCAGTTGACATCATCTATCAATAAATACCCTCTGTCTCTAGCATCTCTTTGGCTTCCTCCATCCCCACTTGCTAATCACTTACAAGACCAGATGGCAAAACAAATGGTGATTTATTTTGCAGGGCCATGAAGAATTGGAAGCTAATTTTCTTTCTAGAATTAAGTATTTATTAAGCATTTTTAAAGCCCTTATTTCCAGACACATTATCCATAGAAAAGGCATTAGCCCTGTACTCTGAACTTGACATGTACCATCTCGTTTAATCCTCTCTGTGTACTCCAGCCCCATGAGAGGTGGGGAAACTGAGGCCCAGACCAGTTAAGTGATTTGTCCCAGGTCACATGACTGGGATTTCCCCCACCCCCTGCCAACCCTCCCCTCGACTCTAAAGTGTGTGCCCCTTCCACAATGCTGTGCTGCCCTCAGGCTCTTTAACTAGGTAATGTAGGTGAGAAGTATCTTGCACATAAGTATAGAGGGCACAAGGCCAGACTTTGATTTTTGCTTGATGTAAGCTGTCCAGATCACACAGGGAAAAAATCTCCAAATTGATTCAAGATTGCCGAGTGGAACAGAAGAAAGAGAAAAGGGGATGTCTATAAGGCCTCTGTGGGAGGGAGTAACATGGACTGTGGATGTCAAGAAAGGGCCTTGCCTGCTATGGGGGCACCTTCGAATTCAAAAGGTGCCCCTCCTGCACCCCGAGCCTGCCCACCTAGCAGGATTGAGCCCAAGCCTGGGTCACTTGGCAGTAACAGCAGCTAACGCTTTAGCACATGCTGGGTTTCGGGCATTCTTCTGAGCGCTTTACCTATTCTTGGTAAAGCAGATTGGTTCAACCTACTGCTATTCCTGCATAACAGATGAGGAAATTAGGCTTAGAGAGGTAAAGTAACTTGCCCACGGTCACATAGCTAGCCAAGTGACAATGTTGTGACTCAAACCCTGAGAGACTGGCTCTTATCTCCACTGGCTCTAAGAGGAGCATTTGAGACTTAAAGTTAGGAAAGATGGGCTTGGCAGTGGAATGGGGACAGGATTTCATTGAAAAGCCAGCTGGAGGTGATTTGAGCTGGAGATGCTGCGATGTCTGCTTTCCAGGGCCACCCCTGGTGAGGGTGAAGGCCTCAGTAAGTGTTCGTGGGGCTGCCCGGATGCAGGCTCAGGCCCGCCCCCGTGTAGCCCTGGCTGGGCCCAGCTCCTCGGAAAAATGCAGCAGGGCTTCCAGTGCATGCACTAGCAGCTCGCAAGACAAAGGGAGTGGAGGACTGCTTGCGGAGTGGTACCTGGCTAGTGCTGCCAGGAGGAGCCCAGGGCATGCTTGTTCACACCCGGCTTGCAGAGGGGCCAATGACTTCACACCTGTCTATGGAAGTGGACCTGCCTTTTCTGTTATTTTTATTAATTTTTTAGTTTCAAAGCAGTTAGAAATACTTAACCCAACCCCCTAAACCAGAACCAGGTCAGCTGGTCTCAGGATCTGCTGTTGGGTCCGCTCTGCCCAGGAGAGAGATCCCTCTTGAGGAGCCAGTAATTCCAGGCCCTATGTAGGCAGGGGATGGATGGTGTCCATTTACCTCTCAACCCCAGGCCCATTTTACAGAAATGGAAACTAGGCTGGGCTGTGGGCAATGGATGTCCCGGAGTCGGGCAGACCCTGGGCACACCACAGTGCCATTCCCAGAGGCGAGGACATGGAAGAGGTGGGTGACAACTCACCTTCAGATCATTTGGAGGTGGAGGTTCCTGCCGGACGTTCCAGGGGCAATGACCAGTGGGAAGGCGAGAACAGGCTTCTTGCTTCCCGTGAATCCCACCCTCTCCAAGGGCCTCCCTACAACATGGCCACCCAGGTGGCCCTGAAAGCCCGCACGGAAGGAGCTTTCTATGTGGAAGGAACAGGAATTCAGCAACCCTGAGATGAGTTCAGAGGAAGGAGGAAGGAAGAGGGGTGGATGATGGAGGACAGGCAGGAGGGAGCGAGGCAGGTCTCTTGCAAAGGAGGATGCTGGGAAAGAGGCCGGAGACTCGCAAGTTCGCTCAGTAAAAGCCGGGCCTGGTAGAGCCGAGCTGCGCCCTGAAGGCGTCCAGCTTAGCCCCTCTTGTTTCCAGATGTTTCTGGTTAGACGTTCCTATAAAACTCGGAGAAAATGCCCCACCCTTCTGGATTCTGGCCTGTTCGAAGAGCACCCAGACTGACTGTGCTGTAGCGGAGGCCGGAGCAGCGGCGGGGTTGGCAGGGCTGGGCCCCCACGTCGGGGGCGTCCCTGGAAGCCGCGTGGACGGCTGTGCGCCTGCGCGAGGCCCCGGCGCCGTGGCCGTGACCGCTCGCCCTGAGCTGGCCGCGGGGGCGCACTTTGTAGAGACTGGCTCTGCTCTGATCTGCGCCTCCTGTGACTGCTCATGGAAGCCGAGGTCTCCCTAAGACCCCCCGAACAGAGCTGTAGATGAGCTAGAAGTCGTGTGTAAACCACCCTGAAAATCTTGTTTGTGAACCCCAAGGAGAAAGGCGGCCGTCCCTGGGCTGTGCGAGGCTTTCGGATTGCCCCACTTGATTGAAACAAAATGTGGCTTCAGGGGACAAGTCATAAACCACACCCTCTGGCCTCCAGAACTGAAACTGGTATTGTCCTTGGGAAGAAAATCTGATTTCTCACACCATTTATAGATGATCTTTATTGGACGTAAATTATGAGAATGGCTGAAACTGCGTGGTAACTTCAGGAAGAGAATTTCATCAGTGCTTCCTTCCTTAGAGCTTGGTTCATTAATTATTGCCCTGGTGTTTTCCACACACCCAGAAGTCATGCCTGCCCCTCCGAGGTAGATCTGGGCTGCGGATCAGCCTGTGTGCTTCAGACTCTCCCTGATGGGAATGGCTTAGGGTCATAAACAAAGTGAACCAGCCACGGGTCAGCGTGGAGGTGACTAGCTCAAGGCTGAAGACCCTGCTCCAGGGCCACCAGGGTTGAATCACAAAGTGTGGGCCTTGAGATAAGTGTTGGGGCACCCTGAGCCTAAGTGTCCTAGTCAGTAAAGTGGGGATGCCGCCTCTAGGTTGTCCTGAGGATCCGGTGAGGTGGTGGCGGTCCAGTGCTCAGCAGGATACCTGGCACATGGCAGGTGCCTGGCCTTCCCGTCCCATTACTGGTCAGGTACTGCCGCCCTATCCATGTGGCACCTGGGCACATTTTCCACAGAGCAGACCATGCTCCAGACACAAAGGTCCAGGTCACAGTGGAGAGGGCTTATCTGTGTCAAAAAAGCACAGACAGACTGACAACCTTGGAAAATTGCTTAACTTTCTGAGCCTCAGTTTCCTTATCTGTCAAACAGAGGTGTTAGTTTGCATCTTACAGAGTTGTCAGAATCAGAGGTAAAATTAGGTAGAGCCCCAGCATGGTGGGTCTCGGTCTGCCTTTGTTATCAATGGTGACTCCATATTTGACAAATGGGCCTCCTGCTGTCAGCCTGGTTCTGGTAATCCATGTCCTCGTTAATGGATGCAGAGGTTCCCATGGTCGTAAAGAGCAGGAACCCCCACGTTTCCATTTATGTCTCAGTACCTTGGGTCCCAGGCAAGGGTCCATCACCACACAGAGCCTGGATCCCTGTCCGTGGTCCTCCTGGTCTACCCCTGTCCACATATCTGATCCCTCGACTGGCCCCAGCTCCTCTCCTACCCCATGACAAGTACACACCAAGAGTTGACCTCAGTAAATGCAACATCTGGTTTTCCTCCTTTTCTACCTGAGCCTGCAGGGGAATTTATAGTTTTCTGTTTGGGATCATGGACTTGTTAACAAATGGTCAGTTGACCTAGAATTGTCTAGCTCATTCTGTTTCACTCCAGACCTCACCTGGACCCTTTGCCCAGCGCCTTCCTCAGGGCAATCCAGGAGACACAGAGTGGCGGTGTTGCGGTCTCTCTTAAGTCACTATAGTTTTCATGGTTTTTCAAAAGAAAACAGAAATAGGGGAGGAAGAATCCTCCTCGCAGGTGGTTTTGTACTCTGGGCCCAGCCTGGAGAGTGTGCAGAGGAGGGGGAAGTGAAAGGTAAGGCCAGGGGGAGGGCAGTACCAAGGCTCTGTCCCCTGGGGAGGCTGTGGTGGCCTGTCCCTAGCTGTCATCAGGTGCCTCTGGTCCCTGGCGCTCAAGGGCCTCCCCTGGAGGCTTCAGTCACCACAGGAAGGAGATTCATTCATGAAAATCAGTACCCCCAGGCCCTGATCCCACTTGCTTTTCTGAACCTCTCTGTTGGTTTGGCCCAGAGAATGCCACTTAGTGTATAAAAAAAGATTCCCAGGAGGCTGCCTCTCTCCACCAGTGTAATTATGTCTGTGAAGCTTCCTTTCTGGAAGGCCGGGGGGCAGGGTGCTTAGCCTCCCCTGGGCTCCGCAGGCTCATTTAGCTCGGGCAGATCACCCTGGCCCTGCCACTGGGGGCTCATGGCCTGTGCAGGGACAGCCCTGCTCCCTGTCCCTGCTAAGTCTCTGTGCTTCTAGCTCCAACCCCTTCTCTGGTTCACGTGTCCTTTTAGCCCAACTCACAACTGCTCTCTCCAGCTTCCCAGGAACACTCCTTTCTTGGGGAAATCATTTCCTCCCAAAGAAAGGGCATTGCCTGCGCAATCCTGTCCTCCTTCATCCTCATGCTGACCTTGTGAGCTCTCAAGTATTGAGTCGTATGTCAGGGTGTACGTCATTCTTCTCAGCTGATCTTTTCCACCACCTTTGAGAGAGGGGCTATTGCTTTGCCCATTTTACAGTTGGGAAGATAAAGGCTCAGCGAGGTTGAGAGTGCCCCATGCTTCTAAGCTAGTAGGTGCTAGGTCTGGGGATCTGATCCCGGCACACTCCTAACCCCTGGGTGCGCGCTTGTCAGCTGTCGCACTGTATTACCATGTTTTCCTTTGCTCTTCTGTGTCCATCATTAGACTGCGAGATTTCTCCCTGAAGACAAACCTTATCTGGCTCTGAAGTGGCCACCCGCCAGCGCCTGAGCCTTGGTTGCTTAGCCTGCGCCAGCTGAGGGATTGAGGTGGAGTATGAAGCATCTGCCAGGTGTTAGGTGTCCCTCCTGGGCATGGAGAACACGGCCGGGGGGTCAGTGACCTGCTGGGCAGTGGGAGAGGGGTGAGCTGACCGATCCGAAGCCCTCTGAGGGATAAAGTGGGACCTCCAGGTGATAGGCTAGGTCAGCTGAGAGGCTCAGGTACCACTGTGTGTTCTGACTGCTAGAGGTCAGGAGTCAGCGCCTTCTCCACCCACCCAGGAGTGCAGGCGCATGCAACTCAAGTTTTCTCTCCCACTTCTCTCTGGACTCACCACTATTTGGCCTCCGCCCGAGAGAGACAGGGGAAGTGAAAGGACAAATGACATCAGCCATTCTCCCTCCTTGTCAGCAGAGGTTTATGGGGAAAGTAATGTGGGGAACTTCCTCATCTCTTCATTCTCACACTGTTCTTAATAGCGAGTGATGCCTCCAGGACAGTCCGCTGTGCACCCCTAGTGTTTTGAGCATACAGCGAGCTATTATCACCACCACGTAGAACCTTACATGGTCAGTGATGTTCTCAGCCCCATTTTACGGGTGAAAATATTGAGCCACATGTCAAGTAACTTGCCCAATCTCCATAGCCAGTAAGTGGTGGAGCCAAATTTTAACCTCCGGCTGTCTAGCTGCAGTGTCTATGTTCTGCTTCTTGATGGAAACAGCTAGAAAATAAAGACGACCTCTTTTTTGCCCCCATGGGAAAGAATTTTTAACTCTGAATAATACTTGCACGTTCATTAAGAGCAGCTACGGACCAGGTGATATGCTTAGGTCTTTGCAGATTTTACCCCTACAAACCTCACGACAGCCTGTAAAGTATGTGTTGATATCAGCTTCCACTTTACAGAAACAGAAACTGAGGCTGGGAGGGTGGACATGACAATCTTGGGTCATGTGGCTCTTCAGGGGCATTGCCCGGATTCAGGTCCAAATGTGTCTGCCTAACTACAGAGTCTGAGCTCCGATCTCTGTGTCAGGCTGGCTGAGCAGCACCGTAGGCTTCCTAGGCAGGGTAAGAAACAAAATACTCTCAATATTTGTTGAGCATTCGTTTTATGGGAGCAGGGAGACACTGATTTTCTGTAAAAATTCTATCCTGAAATTGAGTTACTTACTTTCTTCTTCCACAGGCCAAGTCACTGTTCTTTTTTTTTTTTTTTTTTTTTAGTTTTCTGCATTCTTAAATTTTTAAAAAATTTAGTTAATATTAGGGTATGGTTGATTTACAAGGTTGTATTTTCAGGTATACAGCGAAGTGATTCAATTGTATGTATACATATACATACATTCTTACTCAGATTCTTTCCCCATATAGATTATTACAGAATATTGAATACAATGCTATGCAGTAGGTTCTTGTTGATTATCTCTTTTACATATAGAAATGTCTATCTGTTAAGTGCAAACTCCTAATTTATCTCCGCCCCCCACCTTTCCCCTTTGGTAACCATAAATTTGTTTACAAAGTCTGTGAGTCTTTTTCTGTTTTGTAAATAAGTTCATTTGTATCATCTTTTTAGATTCCATATATAATTGATGCGAGTTTTGTCTTTGACTTACTTCACTTAGTATGATCATCTCTAGTTTCATCCATGTTGCTGCAAATAACTTCCATTGTATATATGTACCGCATTTTTCTTTATCCATCCATCCGTCAATGGATATTTAGGTTGCATTGTAAATTGTGCTGCAGTTAACTTTAGGGTGCGACTGTCTTTCAAATTGTGGTTTTCTCCTGAAACATGCCCAGGAGTGGGATTTCTAGATCATATGGTATTTCTATTTTTAGTTTTTAAGGAACCTCCATACAGTCCTCCACAGTGGCGGTACCACCTCACATTCCCACCAACAGGGTAGCAGGGTTCCCTTTTCTCCACACCCTCTCCAGCACTTGCTATTTGTCTACTTTTTGATGATGACCATTCTGACAGGTGTGAGGTGATACCTCATTGTAGTTTTGATTTGCCTTTCTCTAATACTTAGTGATGTTCAGCATCTTTTCATGTGCTTTTTGGACATCTCTATGTCTTCTTTGGAGAAATGTCTACTTAGGTCTTCTCATTTTTTGATTGGGTTGCTTTTATATATATATTGAGCTATATGAGCTGTTTATATAATTTAGAGATTAATCTCTCATCAGTGATATAGAATGCAAATATTTTCTCTTATTCTGTAGGTTGTCTTTATATTTTGTTTATAGTTTGCTGTGCAAAAGCTTTTAAGTTTAATTAGGTCCCATTTGTTTATTTTTGTGTTTATTTTCATTACTCTAAGAGGTGAATTCAAATATCACTGTGATTTATGTCAGAGAGTGTTCTGCCTATGTTTTCCTTGAAGAGTTGCATAATATCCGGTCCTACATATAGGTCTTTAATCCATTTCAAGTGTACTTTTGTGTATGATGTTAGAGACTGTTTTAGTTTCATTCTTTTACATGCAGCTGTCCAGTTTTTCTTCCTCAGAATTTCTTTGGCTATTTGGAGCCTTCTGTGTTTCCATACAATTGTAAAACTTTTTGTTCTAGTTCTGTGAAAAAATGCCATTGGTAATTTAATAGGGTTTAAATTGATTGACTCTGTAGGTTGCCGTGAATGGTACAGTCATTTTGATGATAATGATTCTTCCAATCCAAGAACATGGTGTGTCTTTCCATGTTTGTGTCCTCTTCAGTTTCTTTCATCGGTGTCTTAAAGTTTTCAGAATACAAGTCTTTTGCTTCCCTCAGTTCAGTCGCTCAGTCGTGTCTGACTCTTTGCGACCCCATGAACCGCAGCACTCCAGACCTCCCTGTCCATCACCAACTCCCAGAGTTTACCCAAACCCATGTCCATCGAGTTGGTGACACCATCCAACATCTCATCCTCTGACGTCCCCTTCTCCTCCTACACCCAATCCCTCCCAGCATCAGGGTCTTTTCTAATGAGTCACCTCTTCGCATGAGGTGGCCAAAGTACTGGAGTTTCAGCCTCAGCATCAGTCCTTCCAGTGAACACCCAGGACTGATCTCCTTTAGGATGCACTGGTTGGATCTCCTTGCAGTCCAAAGGACTCTCAAGAGTCTTCTCCAACACCACAGTTCAAAAGCATCAATTCTGTGCTCAGCTTTCTTTATAATCCAACTCTCACATCCATACCTGACCACTAGAAAAACCATAGCCTTGACTAGACGGACCTTTGTTGACAAAGTAATGTCTCTGCTTTTTAATATGCTGTCTAGGTTGGTCATAACTTTCCTTCTAAGGAGTAAGAGTCTTTTCATTTCATGGCTGCATTCACCATCTGCAGTGATTTTGGAGCCCCCCAAAATAAAGTCAGCCACTCTTTCCACTGTCTCCCCATCTATTTCCCATGAAGTGATGGGACCGGATGCCATGATCTTAGTTTTCTGAACGTTGAGCATTAAGCCAACTTCACTCTTTCACTTTCATCAAGAGGCTTTTTAGTTCCTCTTCACTTTCTGCCATAAGGGTGGTGTCATCTGCATATCTGAGGTCATTGATATTTCTCCCGGCAATCTTGATTCCAGCTTATGCTTCCTCCAGCCCAGCGTTTCTCATGATGTACTCTGCATAGAAGTTAAATAAGCAGGGTGACAATATACAACCTTGACGTACTCCTTTTCCTACTTGGAACCAGTCTGTTGTCCATGTCCAGTTCTAACTGTTGCTTCCTGACGTGCATACAGGTTTCTCAAGAGGCAGGTCAGGTGGTCTGGTATTCCCATGTCTTTCAGAATTTTCCACAGTTTATTGTGATCCACACAGTCAAAGGCTTTGGCATAGTCAATAAAGCAGAACTAGATGTTTTTCTGGAACTCTCTTGCTTTTTCGATGATCCAGCAGATGTTGGCAATTTGATCTCTGGTTCCTCTGCCTTTTCTAAAACCAGCTTGAACATCTGGAAGTTCACGGTTCATGTATTGCTGAAGCCTGGCTTGGAGAATTTTGAGCATTACTTTACTAGCGTTGCTTCCCTAGGTAGGTTTATTCCTAGGTATTTTCTTTTTGATGTGAAAGTAAATGGGACTGTTTCCTTAATTTCTCTTTTCTGATTTTTTGTTGTTAATGTATAGGAATGCAAGAGATTTCTCTGTGATAATTTTGTATCCTGAAACTTTACCAAATTCATTGATGAGTTCTAGTAGTTTTCCAGTTGCATCGTTATGATTTTGTGTAATATCACGTCATCTGCAAACAGCAGTCACTGTTCTTAAAAGAAAAATCATCAGACTTTTCCTAGTTCTTACTTCAGTTTTCTTTAATGGGTTCTTCAATCAAGCCAGCCCAGGGGAATCTATGCCATGGTCCCTATTTATTGTTTAGTCACTCAGTGGTGTCCGATTCTTTGCAACCCTGTGGACTGTAGTCTGCCAGGCTCCTCTGACCATGGGATTCTCCAGGCAAGAATACTGGCGTGAGATGCCATTTCCTACTCCAGGGAATCTTCCTGACCTAAGAATTGAACGTGTGTCTCCTGCAAGTATCCTGCATTGCAGGCAGATTCTTTACTGCTGAGCCACTTGGGAAGCCCCATGGTCCCTATACTGTAGAGTAAAATAGGTCACTGGCTCCTGTTCAGCTTCAGGAATTCCACCAACCATGACTCTACATGTGTTACCAAGAGACTTCCTAAGTTGGTGGGAGCAGGGTTGTTTTCTAACCTTGTAGAGATGATTTAGCACCGTGGAGTTGGCACTTGGGCTGGCTGTCCCTTCACTTTGTTCCTGGATCCATCCCTGTGCCATGAACACATGCTGCTGGGAGGATGGGATGAGAAAGTTCCTCTTTTCTCTGTACAGTCCAGCAGCACAAAGGGGCAGCAGATTCAGGTTCCAGCCCCAGCTTCCCCACTTCCTGGGAGTGAGTGGAGGGATTAGCATCGTGGGGCCTCAGTTTTTCCATCTGAAAATCAGCATGTGATCTCGGGTGATCGCAAAGTATTCTCTGACTCTGAAGCTATGTTTCAAGGGCTCTGCTGTTTGTTGTTTAGTCCCTCAGTCATATCCAGCTGTTTGTGACCCTATGGACTGTAGCCCGCCAGACTCCTCTGTCCATGGGATTCTCCAGGCAAGAATACTAGATTGCCATTCCCTTCTCCATCCAAGGTCTAGGGATGGGAAAGTACTCTGAAGATCTACAGAAAGAAGGCCATGCCCCCCCTTAATGCCATTAACTTGAGGATCTTATTCATCCGTGAGCCTCTGGTTGAAGTCTGTGACATCATGTACAGCTGTGTTATGGGTATGTCCCCAGAAGTGACCTGAGAATCAGCCCACGTTCTTAAGTTTCTCCATAAGCAACTGGTAAATGGTCTTTCTGTGACACTTTCATTAGCATCCCAATTGGACCATCCTTGAGGGAGGGAAAAGGCAGTGAAGCACCAGAGACAGATGAAAAGGCTTAGCACCGGAAAGGCATTAATGTGTTGTTCAGTTCAGTCGCTCAGTCGTGTCCGACTTTTTGCAACCCCATGAACCGCAGCACGCCAGGCCTCCCTGTCCATCACCAACTCCTGGAGTCCACCCAAACCCATGTCCATTGAGTCGGTGATGCCATCCAACCATCTCATCCTCTGTTGTCCCCTTCTCCTCCTAATTACTCTTTTCTAAGTCCTGCAAGTATTGGGCATTGAGCACTTGACTAAACATACCCAGGTCCTGTCCTAAAAGCCTTGGAGAAGGGAAGTCAGTTGAACCTACATCATTCACGGTGCTCTAACTATGATCAGGATGGAGGAGCTTGACACACAAGAGCCTGGGTGAAGGTGGTGGAATGGATCCTTTGGGGCCTCATCTCAGAGCTGCCTCTACCCCTCGTCCTAGTGAAAGACTAGCCTTGCCCTCACCAGGAAACACACAATATGCAGACACGAAAACCCAAGAATGTACCCTTTGAACAATAGGGAAATGGGATACTGTTGAAACATGCTTGTCTCTCAATCCACAGTTCACTGACTCTGAAATTCCATGCATACTGTACAGTCTGTTAATGCATATTAATAGCCAATCTCTCTATAGCTAGAAAATTGCTCTTCAGATCTCCAATTTGCTTAACAGCTGCCAATCCAACTTGCCTCCAATTTTTTCCATCCATCACCAATGTCAGTGAGATATTGGATCACCCCAAGCCAGGCATTTTGCAGATGAAAAATGTGTTGGATGTTCACTGCAGATCCTGTTCATGTAAAAGTAATGTCTGATCAGCAGTTTTCAAATGGGACACAGGACCACCAACCTTGGAACTGACCTGGTCAAATCACCCTGGGGCAGCCATCCAGAGCAGGCAACCAGACCCACCGAGTCAGAGTTTCTTCTGGTGGTGTCTAGGAATCCACATTTCACCAAAGATGCAGTGTGCTTCTGACATACACTGCTGATTGAGAAGTGCCATGAGGCTGAGGAAGGCAGGGTGATATGCTCACAGTACTGCCAGCCACCTCTGTAATATTGAGAATGACAAAGAGAGATACTGTTTACTGAGTGCTTGCTGTATGCACAATGCTAAGTGCTTTCCTGGTCAGCTCTCACTGAATTCTCTAAACAGCCTCCAGAAGGCGATGCCATTGTTGCCCCCATTTTACAGATGGGATAACTAAGACCTGAGGGGGTCAAGTGATCCGGGCAAAATATGAGTAGTAGAACATCCTGGTGAGTCTGGGAAGAGAACTGATGAAGCCAGTTCGTCCCAAGGAGGGAGGGACCAGAAGGAGAAGCTGGGGGCAGGAGTTGCTACCCGCTGCCTCAGAAGAGTGTCGCCCTCTGGGAGGCCTATCTGAATGGGGTGCTGTCAGCCCCCAGAAATCACTTTTGGCTCGGGGGTGGCGTGAGCCCTTTGAGGCTGCACAGTGGACCCCACCCCTTCCATCCAACAGTGCTTTCTGAGGGTCCCAAAGTGCCAGTCAGCAGGTGCACATTCTTCCTGCCCTCTGACTTCTGCTTTCCCAGGAAACCCAGCCCCCCGCCCCCCGCCCCAAGCAGCGTGGGAGCTACATCCCTTCCCCACCATTGTCCCAGTTCTGGGCCCCCATTCATCGGACGCCCATCCAGCTTGGCAAGAGCCACATCCTCAACCCTCTACCCCTCCCACACCCTGTCCAGGCCTCCGGAAGCCCGAACAGCTGATGTGATGGAAATAAGCCCCCTCCAGCCACATCTGGTCAGGCTGAAAGGGGGCCCTTGGCACTGGCACCCTCTAGAGTAATTCTGCCGCGCCTCCTGCTTCCTGGCCTCACCATTCAGGTGGAAAGTGCCAGATTCCCCCCCCCCCCCGACCCCTGCATCAAAGTCCACTGCAGGCACCCTGAGCCCATTTCCACCCAGCGCCAAGCACCCCAGCTGCCAGTCTCTTGGCCTCGGGGCTGATACTAAGCACTTGTGTTGCAGCTGCAGGATCTTTGTCAGAAATCCTCCGTGGGAAGATGGGCTGGGCTGCAGGTTGAGGCACCAGGAGGCCCATGCAGCCTCAGCAGCCACTTTAAAATCCCTGTCACCCCCAAGTCATTCATTCATTCATGCATCTGTTCGTTCCTTCAATAGAACTCTGAGTGTCTACCATGTGCCAGGGACCAAAGATACAAGAAAGAACAAAAAGTGAGAAGTACCTGCCCTCCTGGAGTTTACATTCTAGAAGGGAGAAACACACAAAATAGACAGTGATCAGAACGTTAGAAGGAGGTGTTACAAAGAAAAATGGGGTGGGGAGCGCTGAGCTTCCAGGGGTGTCTCTTAATAACCACTGATCCTGAGCTTTCCTAATTGCATTCTGGAACTTGTGCAGCCTGGCCCATTCCACCTGAGGTTTTTTGCCCCCGCCTCCACCCCCAATTGCTTACAGTTCCTAAGCTGAGCAGGGCAGCTGAGCGGGAGACAACAGTGGTGGGCACAGCTCAGAACAGCCCCTTCGGAGAGGGCTCTTCCTTACTAGCCTCACTGTCCTCAAAAGCCTGGGTGAGGGCGCCGACTGCTGGCCCTCAGGCAAACCCAGCCCAAACAAGTTAAAAAATCTTTTTAAATACCATTAAAAAAGTTTTTTTAAAAAATAAGTTATAGCTAACATTTGAGAATGCAGATTATGCATAAAATTGGGCTTTCTGACTTTTCTTGAGAATTTGAAACATCCCAAAAGGTTAGGTCCCCATACCCTCATGACTACATGACCAAGATTTAAGTGGTATCTCCCACCTTCAGTGGGCCAGGGGCTCCCTGCTGGCTTGGGAGGGCATTTGAATAGGCACTGACCTGAATCCAGGTCACCAAATTTAAACCTTAACCACTAGCCTGAAAAAAAAAAAAAAAAAACTCTGCTTGTTTCTGCCCTCAAAGTGCCCGAGGTTAAAATGCAGCTCACTGCCTTAGCTCACCTGTGGCTCAGCTGAGCCTGGCTGGGAGGCTGCATCCAGAGGCCCTCTATCACCCAGGGTCGCCTGCACTCCTGCCTCACAGTTTCCAGGACTCAAAAGCCTTCGCATCCATTGCATGTTTTCCTTCTTTTTGCTTTGGAAAGGTAGGGTGAGCTCCTGTAGCGATTCAATCCTTATAATTAAACAGGTGACAAGTTGAAATCCTAAGAAACCAATTTCCTGAGGCAAGAGTAGACAATGGGAAAAAGTCTCTTTAGCAAGTGGTGTGGGGAAAGTCGGACAGCAGCATGTAAATCAGAGTGAAGTTAGAATGCACCCTCTTAGCATACACAAAAATAAACTCAAACTGACTTACAGACTTAAACATAGACATGACACCATAAAACTCCAGAACAGAACATAGGCAAAACATTCTCTGACATAAATTGTACCAATGTTTTCTTAGGTCAGTCTCCCAAGGCAAAAGAAATAAAAGTAAAAATAAACAAATGGGACCTAAACAAACTTACAATCTTTTTCACAGCAAGGGAAACCATAAACAAAAATCAACATACAGAATGGAAGAAAATATTTGCAAATGATGCAACTGACAAGTGCTTAATTTCCAAAAATATACAAACAGCTCATACAACTCAACAACAGAAAACAAACCAATCCAAAAATGGGAAGACCTAAATAGAGATTTCTCCAAAGAAAAAATACAGATGGCCAATAGGCACATGAAAAGATGCTCAACACTGCTAATTATAAGAGAAAAGCAAATAAAAACTACAATTAGGTACCACCTCACACCAGTCAGAAAGGCCATCATTAAAAAGTCTACAAATAACAAATGCTGGAGAGGGTGTGAGGAAAAAGCAACCCTCCTACACTGTTGATGGAAATGTAAGTTTGATACAGCCACTGTGGAAAACAGTATGGAGGTGCCTCAGAAAACTAAAAACAGAACTACCATATGATCCTGCAGTCCCACTCCTGTACATATACCCAGGAAAAAACTATAATTCAAAAAGATACATGAACCTTTATGTTCAGAGCAGCACTATTCACAACAGCTAGGACATGAAAACAACCGAAATGTCCATCAACAGCTGAATGGATAAAGAAAATGCGGTGTATATAGTGGAAGGTTCACTTCAGTCGCTCAGTCGTGTCCGACTCCTTGAGACCCCATAGACTGCAGCACGCCAGGCCTCCCTGTCCATCACCAACTCCTGGAGCTTACTCGAGCTCATGTCCATTGAGTCAGTGATGCCATCCAACCATCTCATCCTCTGTCATCCCCTTCTCCTCCTGCCTTCAGTCTTTCCCAGCGTCAGGGTCTTTTCCAGTGAGTCAGTTCTTCTCATCAGGTGGCCAGAGTATTGGAGTTTCAGCTTCAGCATCAGCCCTTTCAATGAATATTCAGGACTGATCTCCTTTAGGATTGACTGGTTGGATCTCCTTGCAATTCAAGGGCCTCTCAAGAGTCTTCTCCAACACCACAGTTCAAAAGCATCAATTCTTTGGCACTCAGCTTTCTTTATAGTCCAACTCTCACATGCATACATGACTACTGGAAAAACCATAGCTTTGACTAGACGGACCTTTGTTGGCAAAGTAATGTCTCTGCTTTTTAATATGCTGTCTAGTGGAGTACTATTTAGTCATAGGAGAGAACAAAATAATGCCATTTGGAGCGGCATGGACACAACTGGAGATTATCATACTAAGTGAAGTAAGTCACAAAGAGAAAGACAAATACTATCTGATATCACTTACATGTGGAATCTAAAATATGAAACAAATGAACCTATCTATGAAACGGGAACAATGGACATAGAGAACAGACTGATGGTTGCCAAGGTGGAGGGGGCTAAAGGAAGGATGGAGTGGGAGACTGGGGTTAACAGAGGTAAACTTTTATATATAGAATGAGTAAACAACAAGGTCCCCCTGTCTAGCACAGAGAACTATAGTCAATATCCTACGATAAATCATAATGGGAAAGAATGTTTTAAAGGAATGAATATATGTTTAATGAATCACTTTGCTGTATGTGCTGTGCTTAGGCGCTCAGTCATGTCCGACTCTTTGTGACCCCGTGGACTGTAGCCCGCCTGGCTTCTCTTGCCTGGGAATTCTCCAGGCAAGAATACTAGAGTGGGTTGCCGTGCCCTCCTCCAGGGGATCTTCCCAAACCAGGGATGGAACCCAGGTCTTCCACATTGCAGGCAGATTTCTTTACCATCTGAGCCACCAGGGAAGCCCGATTAATACAATATTGTAAATCAGCTCTAATTAAACTGCTCTGGCAATGTTAATGTCCATTAATGTGAAATCACTGCTTTCCTAAACCCTTTAAGTTTTGCAACAGGTTCAGACTAGATTCTTTCTTTAAAGTTTCAAAGGCTTTTTCTTCTTTCTTTTCTAAACATAGAAGTTTTTAAGCATTATAGAACTCCTAGAGCAGTTTTCTAAGGATATAGCCAAAGACGTCAGAATTATGGCCTTCTAGACCTTTGATCTTTGGCCCTGCGGGATGGAAAGCCCCTAATTTCAATCTGAAGACTAGGAAAGTGAAAGTTGTCCAAGATCACACACAGATCATCGATCAAGTCCACTCTGTGCTTTAGTTAACAGCTGCCAGCACTGGAGCCTCTAAGACAGTGACCCCTACCTGGGCAGCTTTTGAATTCCCAGGGAGCTGGCCACACCCAAAGCAATGGCATCAGATCTCTAGGGTGGGGCCCCCAAGCTTCAGTGGTATTTAAAGTCTCCCCTGTGAGCTACCAGCACAGAGACTCATGGCTCCAGCAGCTGCCCTGGAGACGGTGACTTCTTGGGAAGGCTGCAGATCCTGGGAGGCTGCACAGTGCAGGGGCTCAGGGCACAGGCTACATGGATTTGAGCCCCAGCTCCTAGCTCCCTGATCTTAAGTTACCTGTTCCCCCTGTGCCTCAGTTTTCTCATCCATAAATTGGGAATACTAACAATACCTAGAGTGTGAGGGTTAACAGTGGCTCAAAATGTGATAGCCAGCATAAACTCGGGCCTCTTTTCTGCTATGGATGTGGTTTCTTCGCGGATTCCTCGTGACCAGCCTTTTAGGTGCGAGTTTAGGAATTTCTGTAATGAAGGAAAGAGAATAGAATCACTGCAAATCAGGTCACTGGATTTTCCTCTCCTTCCCCACAATTCCAAAGTTCAACAGAGGCATTCCCCTGGTGGTCGACTGGCTGAGACTCCGTGCTCTCACTGCAGAGGGACCAGGTTCGATCCCTGTTCAGGGAACTAGATCCCACATGCTGAAACTAAGAGCTCACATGCTGTAACGAAAAGATCCTGCAAACCGCAGTTAAGGATCCCCCATGTTGCCATGAAGATCAAATATCCCACGTGCCCCAGCTAACACCCGGCACAGCCAAATAAATATTTTAAAAAATAAAATCAACAGGATGATGGCAGTACCACCAGGATGCTAAAAGGGGTCTTGTACTAGGATTTTTACGTGAGGCTGACAGTTGTTAATGATAGGTTCTGCCAATCCGCAATCTCTGGATGCCTTTACATTTACCTTTTTCTCTGGGTTTCCACTCCTCTGCATCTCCTCCACTCCAGGCAGTAAAATGGGACCAGCTGCTCCTCCTTCCATTTGGGTTCTTGTGTCTGAAAGAAATTGTAAACACCACAAAAGATGTTTTAATTTAAGGGAAACCAGCCTCCCTTCCTTTTTAAGATGAAACATAGTAAAGTTTTAAAGACTTTTTTCAAATAGTCCCTAAATTTGGTACTTCAACTAATTATACTTGCCTTTTTTAAATGTCCAAATTAAAAATAGACAGCTAAATGAGAACGCAAGATACAGCTCAGAGCCTGTAGCCATGTCCATGGTTTCCTAGAATCAGCCTTTCTCTGACCTAATTGATACTTTTGGGAGATCAAAGGGAGGTGAGGGGAGTGGAGGCTGGAGCTGGAGGTAGACCTAGGAGTTGCCTGGCAGCAGATGAGGAACTTGATTCAGGGTTCTATAATTAAGAGTAGCTCTGGCACAACATTATAAAGTAATTTTCCTCCAATTAAAAAAAAAAGACTAGCTATGAATTGGTGAAAGATGTTAGATTACAGTCCTCTCCTCATAGTATAAAGATGTGGTTCTCAAACTGTGGTCCTCAGACCATCAGCATCACCTGGTGTAATGGGCTGAATTGTGCTCACCCCAAATATTCATATGTGGAAGTCCCAACCTCCCAGTACCTCAGAATGTAATCCTGTTTGGAGATAGAGTCTTTAAAGAGGAGTGTGTGTGAGGTCAGTTGTGTCTGACTCTTTGTGACCTCATGGACTGCAGCCCGCCAGGCTCTTCTGTCCATGGGATTTTCCAGGCAAGAATACTGGAGTGGGTTGCCATTTCCTCCTCCAGGGGATCTTCCCAACCCAGGGATCAAACCTGCATTCCCTGCATTGGCAGGCAAATTCTTTACCACTGAGCCACCTGGAAAGCCCTTTAAAGAGGTAACTGAATTCAATAGCATTCAATAGATAACTGAATTCAATAGGGTGGGCCCTAAGCCAGTGGGACTAGTGTCCTTACAAGAAGAGGAAGAGGCAGCAAAGGGTAAAGATGCACAGAGGGACGAGCGAGTGAAAAGGCAGCAAGAAGGCGGACATACACAAGCCAAGGAGAGAGGCCTCAGAGGAAACCAGCCCTGCCTGTACCTCCAGGACTCAGAAAATCTATTTCTGCTGCTTAAGCAGAAATGGTATTTTGTTACAGCAGCCCCAGCAAACTGACAACCTGGGAACTTTAATGCAAATTCACAGGCCCAGTCCCAGACCTACTGACTTGGCACCTCGGGGTGCAAACCAGCAAACTGTGTTTCAACAAGCCCTCTGGCTGACTACCATGCATACTCGAGGTTGAGAACCATTCATGTGAAGTATTGTTAATACCTGGCAGGAGCCAGCCCAGAAGAAGATGATACGTGGCTGGAAGCTTGGCCTGGTCTGCTAAATATAAACTTCGTTTTAATAGGCTCTGCAAGAGTCCCAGTGGGACCTTTAAGTGGGACGGTGTGTGAACATGCTCTGTGAATGCTGAAACACCCTGTAGACACAGGTGTTAGTGAGGCATGATACTAGTATCCGGTGAAGAAAGTGACCCTCTGAATATGCCAACATGGGCATGTTGAATCCAACAATCTCCCTCCCCGACTCAACTTTCTGAGTGCCTTATGATTGTGTACGTTTTCTGGGTCCTCCCTGGTGGTCTGGGGCAGGACTTCAGTCTGCCAATGCAAGGGTCCCGGTTCCATCCCTGGTCAGGGAACTAGTTCCTACATGCTGATTGTGGACTTGCCTGGTGGCTCAGTGGTAAAGCGTCTGCCTGCCAATGCAGGAGGCGCAGGTTCAATCCCTGGTCAAGGAAGATCCCACAGGCAGCAGAGAACTAAACCCATGAGCCACAACCTTTAAGCTTGTGCTCTAAAGCCCAGGAGCTTCAACTGCTGAGCCCACGTGCTACAACTACTGAAGCCTTTGTGCCCTAGAGCCCATACTCCACAGTAAGAGAAGCCACTGCAATGAGAAGCCTGTGCAGCTAAAGAGTAGCCCCTGCGCCCTGCAACTAGAGAAAAGCCCAGGCAGCAATGAAGACCCGGCAGAGCCAAAAACAAATTAATAAAGATTGTGTACATTTTCTGCCCTAAACAATTGGAATGGTTCTCCTTTCTGAGAATAAAAGCAATGAGATTTAATCACATTTCCCATTTTATCCCTGCTACTAGGAAGCCCACCACCAAAGGAGATCCTTAATCACAGCCCTCTTTTTTTCCTATTTCAGTTTTATACCACACATTTGTCCTTTGTTATGGTCTCTACAAATACTTTTGAGAAAAGAAAAACAAAGAGGGGAGATAAAGGGAGTTAAAGAGCGAGAGATTGATCTCGCAGCTCAGATAATTATCAGCACAACAAACCCTCTTTGTAAAATTGATAAAACATGTTTGGAGAAGACACATGTTTTCTGTCTGTGACAAGGGAGTGAACTGTTCCCCCAAAGAATGCTCTTTACTCCCTCATTTTCCTGATGTCCCAGAGCTGTAGGCCCCTTGACTAGATCCCAAACTGATACTCAGAGAATGTTATTAGTTGCTGAAGAGTTGGGACCATTACAAAAGCTCTTGTGAAACTGCTTAGGGACAAGTGTGGACATGACATAACCAGACCTGCATTTTCTTTAAGGTTAGAAACAGTGGTTTATCTGATTACAACTTCTAACCTGCTGTTGGTCCTGCTAACAAGTGTGGAGATAACTGCAACAGCCCAGGCCACCATCCGAAATCTCTCCTGCTCCGTCCTGACCTTGATGGCAAAGCATTCCTCTCCTCCCTCTGACCCGTCCAGGGCTCTCCTTAATCCAGGTTTCTTAAACAAAGGTTCAAGGGGTCCACAGATAGAGCTCCCAGGGATCCAAGTTCTAAGGATTAATTAAAATTTTTTTTTTTGTACTCTTATTTGTATTTTTGAGAAAGTTAAAGCATTTCTGGATTATCCCTGGGCCACCCCTGCTCACCTAGTCCTACCATGTGAAATTATGGCACGTGTGTTCATTGATGGCCTTGGTGGTCCTGTGTAGCTCCATTTTTATTGTCTTGGGCTCATTAGAAATGGGCAGAGACAGAAAATATATAAATGATGTATTTGGACCAAGTAAAGGTCAAGTGATATTACAGGGTGCTGGAATTTATAGTAACTAGAAATGAGAAAGTGGTGGGAGAATTGACTAGCATATAGAGGAGGGATGCCACACTGCAGAGATTCTGTCCCGGCACAGACAGCAAGTACCTTGTATGTGTCAAGCAGGGCCTTGGTTCCAGTAACATGTCATCGTCCATCAGGTTAATGTTCATTTGAACGTTTGGTCTCATCTACCTACTCTTATAATCGTGCATACTTTAGTACCATTATACTTTTAATAAATTATACATTATACTCTTAATAAATCTATGCTAGCCTGAAATCATTTTCAAATAAGTTAAGAACCTCTCTGGTGGTCCAGTGGTTGAGAATCTGCCACCAATGCAGGGGACACGGGTTTGATCCCTGGTCCGGGAAGATCCCACGTGCTACACGGCGACTAAGCCTGGGCACCACAACTGCCGGGTCCATGCTCGGCAACGAGAAAGCTGCGGTGAGACGCCCACGCGCCGCAGCTACAGAGCACCCATCACAACGAGTGAGAACCCAGCGCAGCCACGACCACCCAGCGCAGCCATGCATTTAAAAAGTTTAAATAAAAACCAAAACATTTTATTTTAAAAATTCAACACTACAGGCCTGGGTGAGTTTTTTCCTCTGAGAAGCAGTTGCAACTGTGTCTCAGGATTGACAGTACTTACTCTCTTGACCTGCGCCCCGAGTCCTCCGAGGGAAACCGCGCTGCCTCGCTGCGGCAGGTGCGCCGTTTGCCACCTAGACTGCCCTGGAGGAGGAGGAAATGGAAAAGAGAGAAACCGCAAACACCACGTTTCAAAGCCCCTTTGAGTTATTTTCTGTCTCTGCAACTGGACGTAAAGCGACGCCATGGTATAGTTTCCATTTCTCATGGCTTTGTGGTCCTGAGTGCAGCCTCCCTGGGGAGGCAGCCAGCCATAAAATTGTCTCCAACTGAAAACAACTGAGGGGAAAGTAGGAAGTCCCCCATTTCTCTGCTCATTTGGCCATTCATTGCCTTCAAACCTGTCCAATAGTGATTTAAATGGACAAAATTGACGCACCCTTTCCCCCTCCTTTTCCTTCTGTTTCTTTTAGAACAGTTCTATTTGTTTTTTTAAGTGGCATGAATGCTCTTCTTAAGGTGATGAATACATCTGCTCAGAAGCCAGGATGTGCAAAAGTCAGAGTTTTACTGTTCAAAATAAATATGAATTGAACTTCATGACCTAGGGTTGACCTGCAACAAAAATCATAGAGCTGGTGAAATTTGTATTTGAAATTTCAGGCCTCGTATTTTTAACTTTTTTCTTCTTTCATAAAGAATGAATTGCCCCTGGGTACCGTACCTTGTACCTGAACTAGACCTGATCTTATTTTCTAAATGCTGAACCATACTTTGTTGGATTTAATCAACGTCCCTTCAGGGTAGGTGGCAGTGTTCCGATTTTGCAAATAATAGAACCGAGGCTTAAAAAGTTAAGGGTCTTGTTTGTATAGGTCTTCTGATTTCAGATCTCACCCACTTTCTACTTAGTGCTCTAACACTCTTTCCCTAGTCTTCTATGTAAAAATATGATCATGTATAACATTACCCACTCTTATACACATATTTTATATCAATTTGCTCAAAGTCATAGGCTAAAGGCTTGGCTCCTGTATTAATTCCCTAAGACTGCCATAACAAAGTAGCACAGATTCGCTGGCTTAAAGTAACAGGAATTTATTCTGTGACAGCTCTGGAGGCTAGAATTTTAAAATCAAGGTGTCAGCAGGGCCGTCCTCTCTGATGACTCTAGGGTACACCCTTCCTTTCCCTCCCCCACTTCTGGTTGTGGCTGCCAATCCTGAGCATCTCTTAGCTAGTAGAAGCATCACTCCAGCCTCTGCCGTCACATGGCCTTCTCTCTGTGTCTTTGAGTCTCTGCATTCTCTCCTTGTAAGGACACTAGTCATTGGACTAGAAACCATCTTAACTCAGTATGACTTCAGTTGAATTGCATCTAAAAAAAAACAAACAAACCTATTTCCAGGAACTCCCCTGGTGATCCACTGGTTGAGACTACACACTCCCAATGCAGGGGCCTCAGGTTCAATCCCCAGTCAGGGAACTAGGTCCCACATGCTGCAACTGTGAGTTTTTATGGCACAACTGGGCTTCCCAGGTGGCGCTAGTGGTAAAGAACCCTATGCAGGAGACAAGAGACATGGGTTCAATCATTGGGTTCAGAATATCCCCTGGAGAAGGGAATGGCAACCCACCCCAGCATTCTTGCCTGAAGAATCCCATGGACAGAGGAGCCTGGTGGGCTACAGTCCATAGGGTTGCAAAGAGTCAGACATGACTGAAGTGATTTAGCATACACGCCTGCCACAACTAAAGATCCTGGAAGCGAAGGGATCCCAAGTGCCACAACTAAGACCTGATGCAGCCAAATAAGTTATTTTTTTAAAAAAACTTATTTCCAAATAAGGTCACATTCTGAGGTCCCCAATATAAGCCCTTCCCAATTGCCCCATGCATGTTCTAAAATGAATTGTACAGACTATGGTTCAGGATTGGAAATGCAAGGTCAGCTTCCTGTATGCAACTCAGGCCCTTGGCTCTACTGATTCGGTTTAGAGGAGGGAGTTCCCTGATCCCTCTGCATTCCCAACTCTAGACCACCCCCAGCCCAGCCTGGAAGGGGCAGACCTCACAACATAGATTTGAGTGGATGGATCGGTGGCTCAGTAGATGAATGTGGCCGAGAGGAAAAGATCAAAGGTAATACATGTAAATGCCCACATATTTTGCTTCCAAATGATGTAACCCAGACAGACTGCCTTATGCACCAAAGCAAATATACTGACTAATGTAACCCCAAAGCCCAGAATTTGGGGGTCTGGTTTCAACAACATATGGACCTGGGTATTCAGATGATGTCACTGGAAATACATCCCCCTGTCTTTGTGCTCATCTTTCCTCAGTTCCCTTCATTTCCAGTCTAGTGCTCCCTGCATGGTAGCCCTCCTCTCTGTCCCCAAGCTCCAGGCTGCATTCTCTCAACTCAGCAGCCTGAGAGCGCAGGGAGCAGAGAATGAAGGAAAGCAGGTTCCCAGAGGAGAATCAAGGCACTGGTACTGAGGTAGCGAAAAGCTACAGGTGTGCACAGTGATAGGCTTAGTAGAAAAATTGGATCCCCTTGCTTTGAGATAGATCAATCCAATTCCAGAACTCTAGGCTTCTGTCCTGCTTTAGTCAAGAATATGGGAGGACTGGACATCAGATTAGAGTGGAAAGTGGGTGGCTTTGGTTGCCAGGCAGACCTGAGTTTGAATACTGACTCTCTTACTGTGTGGTCTCAAGCTAGAAACAATCTCTTTGACTCTGTTTCCTTTTCTTTGCAGCTGGACTTTCAGCTGCATAAGGGCAGTTACCTTGTTGCACTTTCTCATTACTGCATCTCTGGTGACTAGCAGCATGTCACCTGGCATGGTGGCAGGCTATTTGATGTTGTTCAATAAATCAATAATGGTTCAAGCTTTTCAAGAAAAGAAAAACTCTATATATGAAGCTCTGGTACAATGCTTGGGATGTAGAGGGTGATGGGCAAGTTACAGAGTTGATCATTATTATTACTCAGCAGAGGAAGGACAGTGGAACGGAGAACCAGAACAGTCCTGACGGCTGACAGAGACCTGGAAATGGAGACAGGCCATCTAGGTTGGCAGTGGCAGCCTTGGTGGCCCGCGTTGGCCATCGTGGCTGTGGACGGTGGTCCCGTATCCACATCCCACACCAAGTACTGATTCCTTATCTGTCTTTTGTCTCCCCTGCAGTTGGAGCTCTCCAACACGGCGGTCCTGCACCAGATGCGGCGGGACCAGGTCACCGACACCTGCCGGGCCAACAGCGCCATGAGCCGCAAGCGGCGGGTGCTGACCCCCAACGACCTGAAGCATCTGGTGGTGGATGAGGACCACGAGCTCATCTACTGCTATGTGCCCAAGGTGGCGTGCACCAACTGGAAGCGGCTCATGATGGTCCTGACCGGCCGGGGCAAGTACAGCGACCCCATGGAGATCCCGGCCAACGAGGCGCACGTCTCGGCCAACCTGAAGACCCTCAACCAGTACAGCATCCCCGAGATCAACCACCGCTTGAAAAGCTACATGAAGTTCCTGTTCGTGCGGGAGCCCTTCGAGAGGCTGGTGTCCGCCTACCGGAACAAGTTCACGCAGAAGTACAACACCTCCTTCCACAAGCGCTACGGCACGAAGATCATCAAGCGGCAGCGCAAGAACGCCACGCAGGAGGCCCTGCGCAAGGGCGACGACGTCAAGTTCGAGGAGTTCGTGGCCTATCTCATCGACCCGCACACCCAGCGCGAGGAGCCCTTCAACGAACACTGGCAGACGGTCTACTCTCTGTGCCACCCGTGCCACATCCACTACGACCTCGTGGGCAAGTACGAGACGCTGGAGGAGGATTCCAATTACGTCTTGCAGCTGGCGGGCGTGGGCAGCTACCTGAAGTTCCCCACCTACGCCAAGTCCACGAGAACTACTGATGAAATGACCACAGAGTTCTTCCAGAACATCAGCTCGGAGCACCAGACGCAGCTGTACGAAGTCTACAAACTCGATTTTTTAATGTTCAATTACTCAGTGCCAAGCTACCTGAAATTGGAATGAAGGTGGGGGGGGAGGGTGTGGGCGGGGAGAGGGGAGAGAGAATCGTGCTTTTTTTAATTTAAGATTTTTATTTGTCAAAAAGAATTATATGGATATTGGGTTATTTTGTAAATTAATATTTCTTTGGGGATTGATGCTGCGAGCAGCATGGTGAGAATTATTTAAAATCCTTACTAGGGAAGGACGGCTGTCTTGGCAGGGGACTAGGATGGGTGTCCTTGTTTTTTTAGACGTGAATCCGACACTGTCTCAGAGCTTTCTTTGTGTTCTGGTGAATTCCATGAATTGTGCATTCCATAAATGCTAATTAAGTTATTTATAGTTATTTAAACATGGTCTCTGTATAGATTTCTTTGGGGGGGGCAACAAGATTTTAATGTCTTTTCCGAAGAAATCTATGTTTTCATTCTGTGCTTGCAAACAGCTCCTGCAGGGGCGTGAATGTTCTCCTTACTAACCGCTCAGAGTCACTGTGATAACCATCGTGCTGTCCATTGATGCCACCACTCTTAAAATTCTGCTGGAAATAAATAGAGGCACCTTTGCAAGGGACTGATCCCAAAACTGATTTCAGTCATGTCATGCTAAAGTGATTTTTTTTTTTTAATCCCAAGGAGAGAGCTGATTGTGGCTTTTTTCCCCCCACCAGAATTAGTAATTTGGTAGAATAGGCTTTTGTACAGACATTTGTAACTGGCAGTGCCAGTTGTGATGAGGGTGAAGTGGCTGTTGCTTTACGTTCAACAAGTATTTATTGAGCAACTACTATGTGCTAGGCCTAATTCTAGACCCTGTGGGTAGGGCATTGAACAAAACCAATAGTCTCAGCCCTCAAGAAGCTTTACATAGACACAGAGTATCCAGCTCGACAGTTAGCAAACCCCTGGTATCCGTGGACTTAATGTGAGGTTTGGACTCTTCATGAACAACCCCAGGAGGATCGGATCCCTACAGATTTGCATTTTTTATGGTCCAGTTTGAAAACCACATGCTTGAAGTAGGCCACTTAACGAGTAGTCCAAGCTCTTTGCCCAACACAAGAGGTGACCAATTCCCTGTCATGTGCCCATTCCAGTTTATTGGTAATATTTGCCTTTAAGCCCCAGAAGAGATTTGCCAGGCATGGCATAGAAGAATGCTGTGACTGATTAGTGATGTCTGCCTTGGTGAGGGAAAGGGAGATATTCGCCCACTGCCGCCTCCTGTCATTTCCAGCCGAGCATTCAGGTCTCCGCCCAGAAGTGTTGTTTTCTACTCTTTACCATGTAAAAAAGATTGAAATTTTGTGGCAGGACTCTGACATCAGAGGATTTGCAATGGCCTGGCATTTCTACTCCTGGTGAAGGTCAGAGGCAGACTGTTTATACACACAGGCACAGGCATACCCTGTCCTGTGTCCTCCAGAGGCCAAGAGACCATCAGCGCCTCCGAGACCACCAGCAGTGAGCAGCAAGGACCACCTTCTGGGATGGTAATCCACGCCCCTTCCCTCTGGAAGGCGGGAAACATTCCATTTCCTGTTCCTGGCTAATTAACGCCTGCACATGCTTCTCATTTCCAAGGCCATGGTTGAAGTTTGAGCCACCTCCCTCTTACAGCCAGTGAATGAGTTGGTAGCAGAGACTGTATATAATAACAATAATAATAATAGTTCTAATAATAGGGGGTGGGGGGGTAAGTTTTGCTTTTTGTTTTTTTGACTCAGTGTATAGCACAGAGGTGAGAGTATTCTAAACAAACAAAAAATGAATAATTTATTCACAGAAACTATTAAAACTGTATCAGCAAGCTCACAGCCAGGTCAGTGAGTGAGGTGTGCACTGGAGAGGGTGGCCGAAGCTATTTATAAAATGTCGTATACCTTCTTCCAAGCTCTCTCTCCCCTTTGTGAAGGGCACGGCGACCATACCCTTGATGGATAGAGACGTATGCAAGTAGAGTGACAGACTTCAGCTCTCTCTGGTATTATTATCCCTGGACCCTATGACCAAGCAGAGGAAACTGTCCTCAGAGACAAAGCTTCTACTAATGAAAGAGGTTTCTGGCGTTTCCTGATAACGTGCTTCAGAGAACACAGGTTCTCCTCAGACACAAGTTGGTGTGATGCAAAATAAGGGTTTTGTGGTCAGGTGTCTTTGGGAAACAAAGTGAAGTCCATTTTCTTTTCTGCAGGACTTTGCAGAGCCTTGATTGTGTGCTGTGTGTTGTGAATCCCCAGGAGCATCACTGATTGAGTCCGTGGCATTTCCTGACCTTCCATGAGCAGGATGCTCTATTTTAAAGACTATCTCACAGAGCTAGCATTGCACTCTGTAGGCTTTGGTTAGGTCGTTTTAGCACATCTGAGGTCTTCTAGGATAAAAACTGCTTCCCTCACCCCGCCCCTCCAAAAATACCCAAAACACAGCAACAATAAACCATCACCACTGTGCCCACCTGATTTATGATAGCAGTGAAGGTCGTTTACCGAATGAATTCGGTAAACGAATGAATTCAGTTTTTGCCTAAGTGCAATGGTTCTAATTCTGGGTATTACACGGGCCACACAGTTCCCTCCCTGCTGCAGGGAGCAGAGAAATCTTGGGTGGTGTGGACAGAAAAGAGGGAGGGGGTACAAAGCCTCAGTTAGACCCCCAGCACTCTAGCTTAAGATTTGCTCAGTGCAAGCTGACTGCTCAACCCTTAACGAGTGCTTCTTCAATTCTACAGTTTGGAATTGTTCACTATGTCCTTTTTGTTTTTTTAAGTGGAAATTCACGTAGATTTCCCAAGCTTTGTGTTTCTGCGTCTCATCCATTTTTGATCAGCTATGATGCCTTCTTTCATCCATCTTCTCCCTCTAGTGAGAAAGAGTGTCCTTCAGGACCATATGGCAGTGTGGTTCAACCACGAAGGGCTCTTTCTCCTCGTGTTTTGTGTTCATAGTTTATTTTCTAATGCCATAAAAACTTAAAAAAATAATAGATTCAACCGTTTTTGCAGAATGTAGAAAGAACTCTGTGTCCTTGGTTAAAAAGAATCCATAGGTGAAAATGTGCCTGGAAAATGAAAGTTCTGGGTTCTTTTGTTCCTTTTTTCTTTTTTTTTTAAGAAAACTGAACATGCTTTCTATTGCATGCTTAGCTGGAGAAAAGTACAGGCAGGTGTCCCATCTCCCAGAGACTTTTCAAAGGTGCTGCCTTGTTTTCAAAACCAGGTACAGAGAAGCATTTACAAGGACTTTCCTGCTTAACCTGTCCCTTTGGTTGGACAACTCTATTAGCCACGGGGTTTGAATTCCTGCAGCTGCTCCAGACCCTCTCCCATCTCTGCCTCCCCAGCTGGTCTGGGAAAAAGGACAGTCTGCTGATCTGTGGTGTCTCAGAGGGAAACCTTCCTTCCCACCTGTCCACCAGCTGAGTTTCACTGTCCTGCCTGTTCACGCGGATGGCATAGGACGGCAGTGGACAGTGGAAACTTCATCAGACCAGTGTCCTGGTGGCAAAGGTGTGGAAGCACCAGGGTCCAATCCCTGCTGGTAGAAAATTCCCAAAACAAAAGCGAGTCCACAGCTTCCTTAGCTGGTGGGGTCTGGACCAGTGCTGAGCTAGTAGTGATCGCTAAAGTCCTGATGCTAAGCTAGCCAGTTGCTGAGGGACTATGTCCCTGGCGAGTGGGGCTCAGAGCAGATGTCTCACAGCCTGGCCCTCCCCTCCACATACACACATGTGATCTCAGCTGCCCTGTTCTGTGCGATCCTGGGGACCAGAGTCCCTTTCCCGTTTGTGTCAGCAGGACTGACCTCATCACTCCCGCAAAGTCCCCACAGCCAGTATTTCCTCCAGCTTTTTTCCATCACAGCCAAGTAGACCCTACGAACAGGCGGCACGATCTTCTACAACCAGCTTGACCCTCGGCCGATAACAGGCGAATTTCAGTCTGTTACACTTTGTCAGGCACGGAAGGGACGGCCCGTACTGTTTTCTTATGAGCATGCTCAGTATGGCGTATGGACCTATAATTTAACATCTTTGTGGAGTGTGATTTTTTTTTTTTTACATAGTTGTATGCAGTAGAGGGCTTGTAGAAAACTCTCCCTGTATCTTACTGTACTGTTCAAGAAAGCTGAATTCCACATTGCCAACAAAAGCGTGAAAATGTTCGTGAACCTTCTTCCAGGAAAAGCCATTCAAGCCTGATTATTTTTCTAAGTAACTTCAATTAAATTGAAGAAAAAAAGAAGCCTCTCTATGTGTATGGTTTGTTCATGGCTCATTGACATAAAACTATAGGGGTGGGGTGGGCTGTGTTCCTTAGCATGTGGGGGGCCCTGCTCGTGTGTATCAGAGGATAGAAAGGGAGACAGACACCGACCCCGCTGGCAGCCTTGGCCGTGGTAAAGACCTCCACAGACCCGAACCCTGTCTGTCTGGTGGATGAACAGAAGCTTCATTCCTGTAGAGGAACACGCTAGGAGGCCCACCCTGATCGTATAGACTACCACCCCCGTGAAAAATAAGGAAACAGGCCCTGGAGGGCTAAAGGGTGTTGACGGCAGAGCCGATATTCCAACGTGGGTTAACCTGCCTTCAGAGTTGTGGCGCTTGGGACTTCCCTGGGGGTCCAGGGGCTATGACTCTGCGCTTCCAATACATGGGTCCTTGGTTCAGTCCCCAGTTGGAAACTATATCCCACATGCCACTGCTAAAGATCCTGCATGGCCAAATAAATAATAAACCATTTTAAAAGAGTTGTGGCACCCAGTGACACGACTGTCCTCACTTCAGAAGTTGTAGACCCTCCCTTCAAAGCCCTATTTTCCATTTCCAAATCTGCTGCTTTTCTGACATCCTACACAGCTTCTTTCAGTCCTGTTAATGGCTATTTTTAGCTTTACTGATAAAAAATTATTTATATGCCAAAGAAGAAATCATCTCAAAGTTGCAACTTTATTGTACCCTAATTTTAAAAAATGTATCATGTAAACATTTTGACATGAGAATATTGGATTAGAAAATACACCCCATTTTTTTCAACCATGCCGGATATGGGGTCTTCTGTGTCCATTCACCAGCGGCTTGTTACCACCTGTGGCCTGGCTGCCCCCCATTCCTGGTGTCACTGCTGCTGTTGCATCTGGTTGGGAAATGCCTCCATGGAGCTTAGTTTTCTTAAACCAATGGGAAACATGCTTGCTTTTTATGTGGTGAGTGAATCTGACTGTATTGGCCTGTCCCTGTCTCATTTGGGACAATGTAAATGTCAGTGGGAAGCAAGGCTGAGTAAGGACACCCCCAGTCTTAGCTTACCCGCCTTAGAGTAAAACTGAAATGCCCTCTAATCCTTATTTCTGATGGTGCCACAGGTGTCTTCTGGGTAATGAGGCAGAAGCTACAGAAACCAAGGAGGCCTGTGGCCCAGGACACTGCCAAGGCCAGAGGTTATTACTGATCCCCCAGCAAATGAACAAAAGTAACGTCAAGCAGAATCCTGAGTATCTGAGGCCAAAGTGTCCTTTCTTGGCAAGGGCCCTCCTTTCTCAAGTTACAACTTCCCTACGACTTTTGGTATTTAAATAACTTTCATGATGGTAGGTGTTAATTGACATTGTGCTTAGTCCCTCGGTCATGTCTGACTCTTTGTAACTCCATGGGCTGTAGCCCACCAGGCTCCTCTGTCCATGGGATTCTCCA